>NC_080420.1:82796041-83129791 GCF_029873635.1 Malania oleifera
AATATAGAAACACATGCTACTTAGTTGACTAAAATTATGATTCCATAAGACTCATTTTGAACTCTAAATATTTCAACAAGTATTATGTTAGATCAAAGTAGTTGTAGAGACCGAAAAAATTGAATTAATAAGAAAATAAAGAAAAGAAGGAAATCTGGTTTGGTGTAGACCAAATCGTCGATGGTTTGGTGAGAGGCCAGAAAACAGTCAACACTTTTGTGTAATCGTGGTTTAGTAATGGTAAAACGGTGAAAAATGGAAGGGTTAAAATCCCAAACCGTCAACGGTTTCATCCAGTAGTGCTGAATTAAAGGGAAAATTCTGCAGCTAATTTCATTTAAACAAAAATAAACCTCCCTCCCTCTCTCTCTCTCGCTCTCTCTCTCTCTCTCTCTCTCTCTCCTCTCTCTCCCTCTCTCCCTCTCTCTCTCTCTCTCTCTCTCTCTCTCTCTCTCTCTCTCTTTCTCTCTCTAAACTTACGAAACCCTCTCCCTTCTCTTTTCGATTTCTCTCCAATTTCAGCCCAATTCGACGATCAGACGTCACCACGGGATCCTAGGAGCGACCCTTAGCAAATTAATTAGAGTAGATTTTCGATTTAGGCATTCCAGGCACCATTCCAAAGTTAAGGTAAGGGTGATGATAATGTTAAATGTTTGGAATTTAATTGATTAAATGAAGTGTTTAGGCCTTGTAAATGTGAATATGATTATAATTCTAGGGTTGGGTTGATTGAACTGGGGAAAATATGATTTCAAGGTTTTGAGCTCCGAAACGCTGTGAGGCTTGGGTTTAGGATCTTTGCAAGAACTCTCTCGGTAAGCAGGTAAGGGGAATAAATTATAACAGATATTTTTAGAAAATTAATTGGTTGATTTAAAGTATGTGAACTGAGAATATTGTATATCGTTTTGGAAAAACTATGGTATGAATATTTTCCCTGTTATTATTATATTATGATTATCAGATAAAAATTGCGTGGCATGAGGAATGTGAAATAGTAATTTTGAACTAGGACTATGATTGATATTGAAATATCTAATTTGCACTGAGAAATGATGTTATAATAAACACAATTATGATTTTATACAGTAATGAAATTATAATACATATATGTTTTTATATAGATATGATAGTATGAGATATACTGATATATTTTATACAGATATGAAAGATATGAGAAACCCATATATGTTTTATATAGAAATGATGATATGAGAAATATAGATATGTTTTATATTGAAGTGATGATACGTGATATACAGATTTGTTTTACAAAAATGATGAAATGTGATATACACAGAGATGTTTTATACAAAAATGATGAAATGAGATATATACAGATATGATGAGATATACAAACATGATGAAATGTGAATACAAAAATGTGGAAATGAGAACCCTGATGGACCAGAGAGCACGGTACCGTTTCTAGCATATGTGTTAGTGCAACCACACGTTTTGTATAGAGTGTTAGTGCAACCACACGTCTTGTATAGTGTGTGGTGAGACAGTCAATTGGGCCTAAGAAGGGTTGTAGGGCTCTGGACCAGGATTGGGTAGGCCAATCGTACTACAGATGCATTTATTTTTTATCTAACCTGATAGGCCAGCCACGGTTAGGTCCCGCTTATAGGCTGCACAACCTGGTCATGTGGGGGTGAATACATGACGATGTAACATGAATATCCTTAGGTGGTTCCTTATTACAAACACGATAAATGAACAGCCATGAGTTACAGACGCATTGTGCTATATGGTGGTGAATACTCATGAGCTAGAATATGAATATGAGAAATGAAATGAAAAATAAACAGCTATGAGTTAAAGATGCGTTGTGCGATATGCTGGTAGATACTCATGGGTTAGAATATAAATATGAGAAGTGAAATGAAAAATGAACAACCATGAGTTACAGACGCGTTGTGCGATATGCCGGTGGATACTCATGAGCTAGAATATGATTTTGAGAAATGAAAGCTTATGAAAACATGTTGATATATGATGATGGGAAATGAAAGCTTATAAAACTATGTTTTATATATGTATGATTATGAGTACATAGCCCAAGACTGTCGTGCACCACTGGGCAATGTGCATACTCCTAGATCGTACCGAGAAGATAACTAGGCACCTTGAGGCGGTCTGCAGAGGAATACCGCCCCAACGCGGGTCCATGCTCTGACACCGGGAGACGCTGAGGTGGCATGCGACGTAGTGATAGGTATTATTTCAATTTTTTCATATAAAGCTATTGTTTTATTTGATTCAGGGGCGACTCATTCCTTCATAACCTAGGAGTTTATCAAGATATGTGATTTAGAAACTCAACCTTTAGATGTTAGTTCATCAATGACTATGCCGACCGGACTATAGTGTTGTGTAGGAAGGTGCTCAGAGACTATCCAATCTATATTCAGGGGAGGTTCTTGCTAGCTAATTTGGTAGTCTTGGACATGCATGGCTTTGAGATAATTCTGGAAATGGACTGGTTAGCTGCTAACTATCCCAGTATCGACTGTTATTAGAAGGAGGCAGTATTCATACCTTTAGGAGAACAAGAGTATAAATTTATGGGTACATGTTTGTGCACTCCACCACAGATACTATCAGGCATCCATGCGAGGAGGTTTCTACTGAAGGGATGCCAAGGGTACCTGGCTTGTGTAAAAGAAGCGCTGGAAGGGGAGTTAAAGTTGGAGGATATCCCGATATGAGAGACTATCTTGATGTGTTTCCGGAGGATTTGCAGAGACTGCCTCCTAATCGTGAGGTAGAGTTTGATATATATTTGTCTCTGAGTATAGCGCCGATTTCTAAAGTGTTGTACAGAATGACACCGTCAGAATTAAAAGAGTTGAAAGAGCAGCTGTAGAAATTGTTAGATAAGGGATTTGTCAGGCCCAGCGTGTCACCCTAGGAAGTGCCAGTATTGTTTGTAAAGAAGAAAGATGGATAGATGAGAATGTACATCGATCACAGAGAAATTAATAAAGTGACAATCAAGAATAAATACCCGCTTCCCCGCATAAATGATTTGTTTGACCAGTTTCAGGGGACATAGACTTTCTCCAAGATTAATCTACGGTCTGGGTACCATCAAGTGAAGGTCAAAGTAGAGGATGTTTCGAAGACCGTGTTCAGGACTCGGTATGACCATTATGAGTTATTGGTTATGCCGTTTGGATTGACAAATGCACATGCTGTATTCATGGATCTGATGAACATGATCTTTCATCAATACCTAGATCAATTTGTTGTAGTTTCTATTGATGATATTCTGGTGCATTCAAAGAGCCTTGAGGAGCATGAGGAACATTTGAGGATGGTTTTATAGGTACTGAGAGAAAGAAGGTTGTACAAAAAATTTAGGAAGTATGAGTTCTGGTTGAAGCAAGTCACTTTCCTCGGATATGTGATAACCAGGAGTGGCATCTTTGTGGATCTGAACAAGATTGAGGCACTATTGGACTGGGCACGACCAAAAAATGTGCAGGAAGTCAAAAGTTTCTTGGGACTGGTAGGATACTATTTCCAATTTGTAGAGGGATTCTATAAACTATCAAGCCCTTTGACTAGATTGACCAGGAAAAATGCAAGGTTTGAATGGATAAATGAGTGTCAATAGAGCTTCCAGGAATTAAAGCAGCGACTCATCACTGCACCAGTTCTGACGATTCCTTCGGGAGAAGAAGGTTTTGTAATTTACAGTGATGCGTCACACAAAGGGCTTGGGTGTGTCTTGATGCAGCAGGGGAGAGTTGTAGCATATGCTTCATGGTAGCTCAAAGAATATGAAAAGAATCACCTTGCCTATGATCTGAATTTAGCAGCGGTAGTTTACGCATTGAAAATTTGGAGACATTATTTGTACGGGGGTAGGTGCGAGATCTTCATAGATCATAATAGATTGAAGTACTTTTTCACATAGAAGGAATTAATTATGAGATAGAGGAGGTGATTAGAGCTGATTAAAGATATATTATGACTACACCATCAGTTACCACCCAGAAAAAGCTAATGTGGTAGCTAATGCTTTGAGTCAGAAATCAGTGGGTTTATAAGTATCAACAATGGTGATTTAGCATCCTATCCAAATGGATTTAGAAAGGCTTGGTATGGAGCTGGTAGAGGGAAATCACCAAGCCCTCATTGCTAGTCTGGCAATTCATCCCACTTTACAAGAAAAAATTAAAGCTGCTCAGATGAAAGATGTGGAATTAGTGAAGATTATAGATAAAGTGCAGAACGGTCAGGGAGTAGAGTTTAGTATCTCAGATGATTGAGCTTTAAGTTTCCGTACCATATTGTGTGTATCGTCTAACATTGAAATTAAAAGAATTATCCTAGAGGAAGCACATCAATCCCTTTATACAGTGCACCCTGGAAGCACTAAGATGTATAGGGATCTTTGAGAGCCTTTTTGGCGGAGTAATATGAAGAGAGAAATCGCTGAATTTGTAGAGCAGTGCTTGACATGCCAGCAGGTGAAAATTGAGCATCAGAGATTGGCGAGATCATTGCAACCACTGCACATCCCCAAATGGAAGTGGAAACACATTTTGATGGATTTTGTTACAGGATTACCGCCGACATTGCATGGATAGGATGCCATCTGGGTAGTCTTTGACTGATTGACGAAAATTGCCCATTTCCTTCCTATCAGAGTTAACTACTACATGTGTAGATTGACAGAGTTATATATATAGGAGGTAGTTTGATTGCATGGCGTGCTAGTGTTCATAGTTTTGGACTGAGACCCACGGTTCACATCACATTTCTGAAGGAGTTTGCAAGGAGTCATGGGTTCTCAATTGATGTTTAGCACAACATTTCATCTCAAACCGATGGACTGACAGAGAGGACTATACAGATATTAGAGGATATGCTGCGAGCTTGTGTTCAGGACTTTGGAGGTAGTTGGATATAGTTTTTTCCATTAATTGAATTTGTTTATAATAACAGCTACCATGCATTGAAATGGTACCATATGAAGCATTGTATAGTGGAAGGTGTCGATCCCCATTATACTGGGATGAAATTGGTGAAAGACAAATTTTGGGGCCAGAGTTGGTACAACAGATTTATGATAAAGTTGGACTCATCAGAGACAGAATCAGAGTAGCTCAGAGTCGGCAGAAAAGTTATGCAAATACTCACCGGTGAGAGTTAGAGTTTGGTGTGGGGGATCACGTATTTTTGAAAGTTGCCCCGATGAAAGGAATTATGAGATTTGGGGAAAAGGGTAAGTTGAGCCCTAGGTTTATTAGACCATATGAGATATTGGAAAGAGTGGGTCCAGTTGCCTATAGGTTAGCATTACCACCGGTGCTGTCTAGAATTCATGACGTATTCCATGTATCAATGTTGAGAAAGTACGTCCCCAATCCCTCACATGTAATTAGCCATGAGGCACTGGAACTTAAGGATAGCCTGTTATACGAAGAAATGTTAGTGCAGATTTTGGATTGGAAGGAACCAGAATTGCGCATGAAAAAGATCCCACTAGTAAAAGTATTATGGCGCAATCATGTAGTTGAGGAGGTTTCATGAGAATTGGAGGATAAAATACGCCAGAGATATCCACACCTATTTAGTGGAGCTCAGGGTTGAGCTAGTAAGAGTGTAAATGATAATGTATGTTTATTGATTTGTACAGTATAGAGTAGTTGGTTATGAATGGTTTTGGGAGAGTTTTTCTTTTTATAGGAATGATTGTAATCTCCCAAAACCTTCATTGTAACCATGGTATTCCTCTGCCATAAGTGAGGATAATTAATAAAATTTCGATGTTTTTCCTTAAGGTTGGAAAATGTGAAAGATAGCAAATTTTGAGGCCGAAATTTTTATAAAGAGGGGAGAATATAGAGACCCAGAAAATTGAATTAATGAGAAAAATAAGAAAAGAAGGAAATATGGTTTGGTGTAGGCCAAACCATCGATGGTTTGGTGAGAGGCTAGAAAATCGTCGACGGTTTTATGTAACCGCAACCTAGTAACGGTAAAATGGTGAAAAAACGGAAGGGTTTAAATCCCAAACCGTCGACAGTTTCGTCTGGCAGTGCTGAATTAAAGCTGCAACTTATTTCATTTAAACAAAAATAAACCTCCCTCTATTTCTCTCTCTAAACCTACGAAACTCTCTCCTTTCTCTCTTCGATTTCTCTCCGATTTCAGCCTAATTCGACAATCAGACGTCACCACGGGGTCCTAGAAGCGACACTTAGCAAATTAATCAAAGTAGATTTTTGATTTAGGCATTCTAGACACCACTCCAAAGTTAAGGTAAGGGTGATGAATATGTTAAATGTTTGGAAGTTAATTGATTAAATAGAGTGTTTAGGCCTTGGAAATGTGATTATGATTATAATTCTAGGGTTGAGTTGATTGAACTGGAGAAAATATGATTTCAGGGTTTTTAGCTCTGAAATGTTGCGGGCTTGGGTTTAGGATCTTCGCAGGTATTCTCTCAGTAAGCAGGTAAAGGGAATAAATTATAACAGATATTTTTGGGAAATTAACTGGTTGATTAAAGTATGTGAAATGAGAATATTGTATATGCTTTTGGAAAAACTATGGTATGAATATTTTCCCTATTATTATTATATTATGATTATCAGATAAAAATTGTGTGGCATTAGGAATGTGAAATAGCAATTTTGAACTGGGCATGTGATTGATACTGAAATATCTGATTCGCACTGAGAAATGATGTTATGAGAAACACAGTTATGATTTTATACAATAATGAAGTTGTGAGATATACAGATATGTTTTTATACATATATGATAATATGAGATATACTGATATGCTTTATATAGATATGAAAGATATAAGAAACCCATATATGTTTTATATAGAATGATGATATAAGAAATATAGATATGTTTTATACTGAAGTGATGATACATGATATACATATATGTTTTACAGAAATGATGAAATGTGATATACACAGAGATGTTTTATATAGAAATGATGAAATGAGATATATACAGATATGATGAGATATAGAACACATGATGAAATGTGAATACAGAAATGTGGAAATGAGAACCCTGATGAACCAGAGAGCACGGTACCGTTGCTAGCATATGTGTTAGTGCAACCACACGTCTTGTATAGAGTGTGGCGAGACAGTCAATTGGGCCTAAGAAGGGTTGTGTTACCCCATAGGGCTCCGGACCAGGATTGGGTAGGCCAATCGTACTACAGATGCATTTATTTTTTATCTAACCTGATAGGCCAGCCACGGTTAGGTCCCGCTTATAGGCTGCACAACCTGGTCATGTGGGGGTGAATACATGACGATGTAACATGAATATCCTTAGGTGGTTCCTTATTACAAACACGATAAATGAACAGCCATGAGTTACAGACGCATTGTGCTATATGGTGGTGAATACTCATGAGCTAGAATATGAATATGAGAAATGAAATGAAAAATAAACAGCTATGAGTTAAAGATGCGTTGTGCGATATGCTGGTGGATACTCATGGGTTAGAATATAAATATGAGAAGTGAAATGAAAAATGAACAACCATGAGTTACAGACGCGTTGTGCGATATGCCGGTGGATACTCATGAGCTAGAATATGATTTTGAGAAATGAAAGCTTATGAAAACATGTTGATATATGATGATGGGAAATGAAAGCTTATAAAACTATGTTTTATATATGTATGATTATGAGTATATCTGTATATTTTTTCCAGTTGATATAATTATTTAAATGAATGTGTTATGATATAACAAACTTATGTTGCCACACACTGTCAATAATTTATTCCGTCTTATTGAGAGGTGTCTTACCCAGAATTTAAACATTTCAGAAAATCAAGGTAGACAAGTGGAGCGAGCTCCAAGATAGAGGAGATCTAGTACCCTAGTAATCAAGGTAAGTTTTAGTGAGATCCGTCATGTGTATAGTGATATTTTGGGACTCCTGGTATTGTAGTAAAGTCTAGATCTAGAGAGTGTTACTGATGTATTTTGATGATGTTAGTACTCTGGTATTGTGGTTGGGTTGGGTTATGTTGATATATGGTATTAGAGATATTTGTGGTTGATTATTATTGTGTTGAAAAAAAAATGGTAGAAAAATCGAGTCGTCACAGTAGTGACCATATTCAAAATATTTTTCTTGATCTTAAAATGGCCACTTATATTGTTGTTATGTACAAAATTGCAAATCTCTCTTCAAACAACTATAAGCCCATTTTTGTGTCAAAAAGGGGGAGCTTTTTAACCTAAGAAATTTTTTTAAATGATATTATGCTTAGTGTAGTCCTTTTGTTGATGACAAAAGGGGGAGAAATATCTGAGCAAGATTGCAAAATTCATTATTAACCTTGCCTCTAAAATAGAACAAAAGGCGGAGAAATATCTGAGCAATATTGTCAAACCTAAATGCATATTGAGTTGAAATTCAAAATCTCTTAACTTGAAATATTTCAATGTCTTCTTTCTAGATATGCTTGATTTACATTGTCTATTTTGAAATTATGCATATTATAAGGGGGAGCCTTTTCAAGCTAACCTCATTTTTCTCTTATATTTGTCATCAATAAAAAGGGGGAGATTGTTGACTTTTTGAGTGTAGAGACCTGAAGAATTATAGTAGTTGAATAATAAAAGAAAGGAGAGAAATAGGAAAATTTTAAAAGGAGATTTATAGGGTCTCGTCGACGAACACAGAGCGCTCATTGATGAGCATCCTTCTTTGGTTCGTCGACGGGGACATTTGTCTCGTCGATAAGAAGTTACCGAGAGGGCCTTTTTCAAGGCTTGAATCTCATCGATGAGGAGTAGGCGTTCATCGACAAGACTATTGCTTGGACTCATCGACGAGGTGACGTGACTTGTCGATGAGACCACGTGGACAACGCTCTTTATATAGTCCAAAACAGATTTCCTGCGAAGAAAATTTATTTTAATAGTTTTCTTTCTCTCTCTCTCTAAACATATTCTCTCATTTCTCTCTACGAATCCAGCTTCATCTCTCCACGGTTCAACGATCAAAAGCTACCACGGTATTCCTGGGGAGATTCTTTACAACCTAAATGGAGCAGAAATTCAATTTGAGCAGTTTAGGAACCATCTCAAAACCAGGGTAAGAAGATTATTTTGAGTATTTTCAGTATTACCGGGTTTATTTGAGTATAGATTTTGTATTATATGAGAATATACAGGAGTTTTGTGAAGTAAAATCAGGGTATTATATTTTCATGGATAAGGCGTTTTGGGACCTTGCAGGCATGGGTTGAGGACCCCAGTGGGTGATATTTCAGGAACCCAGGTAAAATGATAAATGGTTTATAGTCTAGAAATTGTG
This sequence comes from Malania oleifera, assembly GCF_029873635.1. Classification (NCBI taxonomy): domain Eukaryota; kingdom Viridiplantae; phylum Streptophyta; class Magnoliopsida; order Santalales; family Ximeniaceae; genus Malania; species Malania oleifera. Next base: position 82,805,378 of record NC_080420.1, read on the forward strand.
CATATGTGGATTTGGGGAGAATATGTATGTGATAATTATCTAGATGAATTCAATTGTTTGATTGGGAAATTATACGTGTGTTATCTCAGGATGTTGAAATTATGAACACCGTATGCGTGAGATTGTAAATAGCATTTAGTGCTTAGATAGTCAGGTAAGGGAAATATGCTATGCTAGGAATTTTATTATGATTATTAGCAAAAATTATATGTTTTTCCAGATTATCATTATTTAGATTATAAAATATTTGTTTAGAAAAAAATATAGATTTTAAGGCATGTGAATTTATTTATTTACATTGTGTGGCATGAGCTTATAGCAAATTAGTACAGTATTTATGCAACAACAAATACCATGTTTTATAGTATGTTTAGAAACATGATTTACAATATATGTACAAAAATATATATATCTTCAGAAGTTTCAGAACACCATGATTTCAGAACCATAGCACTTAGATTAACAGATACACAGATATACATATATTAAATGTTCAGTCAATACTCAGATTTTCAGATCAATTTTGTAATTTTATGGTTATTTTAAAATCATGATAAAACAGTAATTTAAAAATATCAGTTATATATAAAGTATCAGACCCTGATGGACCAGATTCAATCAGTAAAGCACGGTGTTGTAGCTATTATCAGTTCAGCTTGCAACCACATAACTCAGATAGTATATGAATATCAGCAGTCGATCGTGCCTATGTTGTGGACAGGCTCCCCGTCAGTTAGGGTTGAGGAGGCCGATCTGACTTTTGGAGTTCAGTTGAGTTATCCTGGTCGGCCAGCCAGGATAGGTCCCGCCTTTGGGCCGCACAACCCTGTCATGAGAGGTTAAATCATGACTTTCAGTTATCCATCTAGGCAAGTTTTCTCAGTTATTATATATATATATCCATATTTATAGAAACCGTAGACATACCTATGAATATTAAAAGTATTATCATTAGAAAATTCAAAAAAATAGTTTACGTTAAGTAACATAGGTATGAGCTATACTGTACATTATCTATACGTGTTTTCTCAAATTCAGTTATTTATGGTATTTCTAAATCAAATTTTACAAATATGCAAACTCACCTACCACACACGAGCAATAACATATTTCGTCGTATTGAGTGTTGTCTCATCCCAGTGATTTAACATTTTTTCAGGTGATCCAACTAGGCGAGCAGATCAAGCTCGCAGGTAGAGGGAACTACAGTACTGCCCTAACTGTAGGGTGAGTATTTTAGGTTGTTATTTTTGAGTAGTCCCTAGGTTCAGATGAGGGTAAATTGAAAATGGTTATGTATGTATATTTTGGGAAGAATTCTAACACTCTGGTATTGTATATATTGGTATGGTTGTATGTATTTTGCTTTCTGCTACTTAGGTAGTTTATTGTGTCTTAAATTCCACGGTTCCTATCTGGACCGTGATGATAAATTTGATTTAAAATAAAAGGTATCAGAGCAATGAAATTTTATAGTTAATTTACAGTTTATATATATGAAAAAAAAAATGGCAGGTAAAATCAGGTCGTTACAGTTTGGTATCCGAACCTAGGTTGCTAGGTTCTGTAGGCTCTAGTGTGCAGTGGAAGCAATACCAGAGTATAGGAAAGGATTTGAGGTTTTGTTCTGTAGTCTGGGTACAAGATTTTCGTGGTGATTTCTGTGACTTTCTTAGGGTAGCGATTTCAGGAAAGTCATAGTAAACTATTGTCGGTTTGTGTGTCTAGGTTGCAGGATTGGATTTTGAATTAAGATCAGGGAGGACAGTTAATCATGAATATAAGAATTCAGTTAGATGAAATAAATTAGATTTTCTTGAGAGATAGGGTCTTTAAATTGTGTTCTTTGTCTTCTCAGGATAGACCCAGGGAGTAGTGGTACGAATGCTGGGAATGATGGAGCAGGACCTTCCACTATGGGAGGTAGAGATATTGATGCGGTATTGGGCAGCGTCACCCAGCAGGTGATGGCTGAGATGGCCAGGAGTTCGGGGGAGCATAGCTGCACGATCGAGCAGTTTACGCGGATAAGACCTCCGTCATTTTTTGGAGCAACAAACCCTTTAGCAGCTGAGAACTGGGTCTAGGACATTGAGGATATGTTAGCAGTGCTTCCATGTATAGACAAACAGAAGGTAGTATTTGTGACGTTCAAACCGACAGGAGAGGCAAAACACTGGTGGAGATCAGCGAGGTTGATTAAGGAGTAGAAATCGGATCCTGTGCCAGTGACGTGGAGACGATTCAAGGAACTGTTCTTCAAGTGATATTTTACTGCTATCGTTCGAAGCACAAATGCAGCAAAGCTCATGCACTTAACTCAGAGGCAAATGACGATATCACAATACGCAGCTCGATTTATTGAGTTGTCTCGGTTTGCCCCATATTTGGCACCGGACAAGGAGAAGAAGGCAAGGAAGTTTGAAGAAGGTCTGAGGCAGAATTTGTTTGAGTAGGTTATTGGTTTTCGGGCTGAGACATTTGTTGAGGTTGTGGGCAGAGCTGCGATTATTGAGAGTGGCATGTAGAGGGTATCATAGCTCAAAGTCAAAGACCCACGCCTCAAGGTTTCTAGGCGGGGCCCATGGAGAGGAGGCCATTACAATGGAGGTCAGAGGTAGATGGCGGGACCTCGTTAGAATTAAGAGTATGAAGACTTACCTTGTGTGTCAGACGTGCAGGAGAAAGCATCTGGGGGAGTGCCGAGCTGGTAGAGACGTCTGCTTGTGGAAGACCCATCCACATGACAAGAGCATGCCCAGGACCACCAATCCAGGTCCCAACTCTCAGACCCTAGCGGAGAGGTTATTAAGCGCATCGTGGAGGCCAGCAGAGGAATGTAGCCCCGGCAAAGGTTTATGCTTCGACATCGGGAGACGTTAAGATCGCAAGTGACATCGTCACAGGTACCTTTACTGTTTTATCATATCAAGTTATTGTTTTATTTGACACATGTGCCACCCATTCTTTTGTTTCATCAGGGTATGCAAAGTTAGCTAGGATTGAAGCACAATTGTTAGATGTTGAGTTGGGTGTAGCCATGCCGACTAGATATACTGTAAGATGTAGGAAGGTACTTGGAAATTTCCAGTGGCCTTTCAAGGGAAAGTATTACCAGTTGATCTTGTGATATTAGACATGCATGGGTTTGATGTAATACTGGGTATGGATTGGTTGACAGCTAATTATGCCAGTGTTGATTGCCATAAAAAAGAAGTAATTTTTAGACCCCCTGGTGAGCAAGAATACAGATTTGTTGGTTCGCGTGAGCATGCCTCGCCACAGTTAGTATCAAGCACGCAAGCAAGCAGATTGCACCTAGATGGAAATCAGGGGTTTATGGCTTTTATAAAGGAGGTGTCAGATAATGAATCAAAGCTTGACAGTACACCAGTGGTAAGGGAATTTCCAGATGTTTTTCTAGAAGAACTACCTGAGTTGCCTCTTGATCGCGAGGTAGATTTTGCTATAGATTTACCTCTAGGGATAGTGCTGAACTCTAGGGCTCCATATCGTATGGCTCTAGCTGAATTGGGAGAATTGAAGGATCAATTATAGGATTTATTGAATAAAGGGTTTATCAAACCCAACGTATCACCCTAGGAAGCACCAGTGCTGCTCGTAAAGAAGAAAGACGACTCTATGAGGATGTGCATAGATTATAGAGAAATAAACAAGGTAACCATTAAGAACAAATATCCTCTACCCTGTATAGATAATTTATTTGATCAGATTTAGGATATGCGAGTCTATTCTAAGATCAACCTCAGATCAGGCTATCATCAGGTGAAAGTTAAGGCAAAGGACATATCAAAGACAACTTTCAGAACCAGATATAGGCACTACGAGTTTTTGGTGATGTAGTTCAGGTTGACTAATGCACCATTAATATTTATGGATTTAATGAATCGAGTGTTTCATCAATATCTAGACTAGTTCGTTGTGGTTTTCATTGATGATATAATGGTTTACTCGAGGAGTTTTTAGCAGCATAAGGCACACTTATGGCTGGTACTTCAAACGCTCCGGGAAAAGGAATTATATGCCAAGTTTAGTATATGTGAATTCTGGTTAGAGAAAGTTGCATTTCTAGGGCATGTTATATCAGGGGATGGAATTTCAGTGGATCTTAGTAAAATAGATGTAGTGGTAAATTGGGAAAGGCCGAGAAATGTTCAGGAGATTAAAAGTTTCTTGAGACTGGCAGGATATTATCGTCGGTTTGTAAAGGGATTCTCAGGACTATCAGGGCCTTTAACGCAACTGACTAGAAAGAATGCCAGATTTGCATGAGATGATGAATGCGAGCAGAGCTTCCAGGAATTAAAGTAGCGGCTCGTCACTGTACCAGTACTGACGATTTCGTCTGGAGGTGAGGGTTATGTAATTTACAGTGACACGTCTTTGAAAGGGCTTGGTTGTGTGTTGATGCATCATGGTAGGGTTGTAGCTTATACCTCCCGACAGTTGAAAGAATATGAAAAGAACTATCCTACCCACGATCTGGAATTGGCTACATTGGTACACGCACTAAAGATTTGGAGGCATTACCTGTATAGTGAGAGATGTGAGATACTCTGTGATCACAAAAATTTAAAGTACTTCTTCACGCAAAAAGAGTTGAATATGAGGCAAAGAAGATGGTTAGAGCTCATCAAGGATTATGATTACACCATCAGCTACCAGCCAGGTAAAGCAAATGTGGTGGCTGATGCACTAAGTCATGAATCAGAGGGTACGACGCAGTTAGTAGCAGTAATTCAACACCTAATTCAGATGGACTTATAAAGGCTCGGGGTGGAGTAAGTGGAGGATGATCCTCGGGCATTTATTGTCAGTCTGGTTGTGCAACCTATGCTATATGAAAAGATTAAAGCTGCGCAGGGGGATGACCCAAAATTAGCAGAGGTAATAGCTAAAGTACAAGATGGTCAAGGAAAGGAGTTCAGCATTTCTAATGATGGGGCTTTGAGATTCCGTTCCAGATTGTGTGTGCCTGCAGATGATGATATTAGGAGAATGATTTTAGAGGAGGCTCACATATCTCTATACACGGTTCATAATGGCAATACTAAAATGTATAGGGATCTGCGAGAGTATTTCTAGTGGAGTGGCATGAAGAGGGAGATTGTCGAATTTGTGCAGCAGTGCTTGATGTGCCAGTAGGTTAAGGCTGAGCACCAGAGGCCGGTAGGGCAGTTACAACCACTTTACATCCCTGAGTGGAAGTGAGACCATATATCCATGGACTTCGTTATTGGGCTACCGCTAGCACCGCATGGTCAGAATGCCATCTGGGTAGTTATTGATTGGCTGAAAAAAGCAGCTCATTTTCTACCTATTAAAGTTAGCTACCCTATGAATAGATTGGTAGAGATCTACATTTAGGAGATTGTTCGACCCCATGGAGTTCCAGTATCTATAGTCTAGGATCGTGACCCAAATTTTACATCACGGATTCGGAAGAGCTTGTATAAGGCTTTGGGGTTTCAGTTAGCATTCAACACTGCTTTCCATCCTCAGACAGATGGTCAGATAGAGAGAATGATCCAAGTACTTGAGGATATGCTGCGAGTGTGCGTATTGGATTTTGGGGGTAGCTGGACCCAGTATTTGCCGCTGGTTGACTTTGCCTATAATAACAATTATCAAGCCAACATCGACATGACACCATACGAAGTGCTTTATGGTAGGAGGTGTCGTTTTCCTTTATACTGGAATGAGTTAGGTGAGAGGCGATTTTGGGGGGCAGAAATAGTGTAGAAGGCGTACAATAAAGTCCGACTTATTTGAGATAGAATCAGTACAGCACAGAGTAGGCAGAAAAGCTACGCAGATACTCGCCGCTGGGAATTGGAATTTAAAATGGGTGAACATGTGTTTTTGAAAATAGCACTACTGAAGGGAGTCATGAGGTTTGGGAAGAAGGGTAAGTTGAGCCCTAGGTTTATTGGCCTGTTTAAGATACTTGAGAAGATTGGGTCAGTTGCCTATCAGTTAGCTTTACCATAAACTTTGTTCAGAATACATGACATATTTCATGTTTCTATGTTAAAGAAATATGTCCCAGATCCTTCCCATGTCATCAGTTATGCAAAATTGGAATTCAGTGATGCTCTAGCATATGAGGAAGCTCCAGTACAGATCTTAAACAAGAAGGAGCAGGAATTGCGCAGTAAGAAAATACCACCAGTAAAAGTCCTATGGAGGAATCACGTGGTGGAAGAAGTTTTTTGGGAGCTTGAGGAAGAAATCAGACAAAAATAACCACACCTGTTTAGTGGGGTACAGTAGTGATTTGTAAATTTAAATAATGAAAGTTTTATTTTGTTTAGTACAGAGTAACGAATGTGTAATTGTAATTTAGAATATAGGATAGGTAGTGTTTTAGTTTTAGGAGAATTTTCTCTTATGAGTATATTTGTAATCTCCTAGTACCCTAAATGTAACCATGGTATTCTTCCGCCATAAGTGAGGGTTAGTAATAAAATAAGTAGCCTATTTTATGCTAAGAATGGTGTTCAATACAAATAGTAAATTTTGAGAACGAAATTTTATAAGGAGGGGAGAATATAGAGACCCGAAGAATTATAGTAGTTAAATAATAAAAGAAATGAGAGAAACATGAAAATTTTAAAAGGAGATTTACAGGGTCTCATTGACGAACACAGGGCGCTCGTTGATGAGTATCTTTCTTTGGTTCGTCGACAAGGACATTCGTCTCATCGACGAGAAGTTATCGAGAGGGCCATTTTCAGGGCCTAAATCTCGTCGACAAGGAGTAGGCGTTCGTCGACGAGACTACTGCTTGGACTCGTCGAAGGTGACATGGCTCGTCGACGAGGCCACGTGGACAACGCTCTTTATATAGTCCAAAATAGATTTCCTGTGAGGAAAATTTATTTCAACAGTTTTCTCTCTCTCTATAAACATATTCTCTCACTTCTCTCTAAGAATCTGGCTCCGTCTCTCCCCGGTTCGACAATCATAAGCTACCACGGTAATCTTGGGGAGATTCTTTACAACCTAAATGGAGCAGAAATTCGATTTGAACAATTTGGAAACCATCCCAAAACCAGAGTAAGAAGATTATTTGGGTATTTTCAGTATTATCAGGTTTATTTGAGTATAGATTTTGTATTATATGAGAATATAATGGAGTTTTGTGAAGTAAAATCAGGGTATTATATTTTCAGGGATAAGGCATTTTGGGACCTTGCAGGCATGGGTTGAGGACCCCAGTGGGTGATATTTCAGGAACTCGGGTAAAATGATAAATGGTTTATAGTCTAGCAATTGTGCATATGTGGATTTGGGGAGAATATGTATGTGATAATTATCTGGGTGAATTCAATTGTTTGATTGGGAAATTATACGTGTGTTATCTCAGGATGTTGAAATTATGAACGCCGCGTGCGTGAGATTGTAAATAGCATTTAGTGCTCAGATAGTCAGGTAAGGGAAATATACTATGCTAGGAATTTTATTATGATTATCAGCAGAAATTATATGTTTTTCTAGATTATCATTATTTAGATTATAAAATATTTGTTTAGCAGAAAATACATATTTTAAGGCATGTGAATTTATTTATTTAAATCGTGTGGCATGAACCTATAGCAAATTAGCACAGTATATATGCAGCCACAAATTCCATGTTTTATAGTGTGTTTAGAAACATGATTTACGATATATGTACAGAAATATATATATATATATATATATATATATCTTCAGCAACTTCAGATCGTCATGTAACGACCCGAAGAATAATGATATTTAAATAATAAAAAAATGGGAAATGGAAATCAGAAACAGAAGGAGACAGTCAACTTCGTCCACGAACGCTTCGGGTTCGTTGACGACATTGTATTTTGGAAAGGATAAATCCCGATGAATTTTTTAACTCCTCGTTGACGAATATAGGGGACTCGTCAACGATTCGTCAACGAGGGTACAGCAGGAGCTCATCGACGAGGATGAGATTCGTCGACAAAAATATAATTGGGCTCGTCGACGAGGTGACGTGGCTCGTCAACGAGGAAATACCAAGAGGATGATTTTGGGGTTTCTGAATTTCATCGACGAAGGGGAGAGTTCATCGACGAATTTTGTATTGACCTCGTCGATGAGGTGACGTGGCTCGTCGACGAAGGCCACAGTTTAAATAGGCCTAAAGTTCATTTTCAGCTGAAATTTTCTGCCCACATCATTTCTCTCTCCTACCCTTCGGTCCTTCCTCCTTCTCTCTTCGATTTCGGGCTGGATTTTCACCGGTTCGACGATCTAAAGCCACCACGACACTCTTGGGAAAGTTCTCTGCAAGTTTGTCGGAGCAGATCGTCGGTGGGACTGAGTTTGAAACCATCCCAAATCCAGTGTAAAGCTTTCTACTCAGTATTTAGTTAATTGATAATTGTAGAAAGTGATATACGCGTAAAAATACTGAACTTTAGTTCTGGGGAATGTTGTTTTCAGGGTGTTGAGTAGGGAACCCTGCGGGTGCGAGACATATTTTCTTAAGGACTTTTCAGGAATCAGTTAAGGGCATAAACTAAGCTAGTTCTTTTAAGGAAATGTATGTATACATAGCATTTGATTTCAGGAAAGTAAATATGTTTATTTATATATGATTTATATTTAGGAAAATACTGTTGAAAATGATCGTATGTTGAATATGCGAAAAATCTGTTAGTGTGACATGGGTAGAAAATGTTTTGAAATACTGTTTTCTGGAAATATGATATGATACAGATTTTTATAATGGAAAACCGGCGTACGGGCCGAGATTTTTATATGTTTTGCCAGTGTACGGGCCGTGCTATGATGTGGTTTGCTAACGTACGGGTTGTGCTATGATATAATTTTCAGGAGTATGGGCCGAACTATGGATGTGATTTGCCAACGTACGAGTTGTGCTATGATATGATTTGCCAATGTACGAGCCAATGATTTTTCATGATATACGTATATATGCAAAATGATATGATTGATTGATAATTAATGATATGGGATATACATGTATCACAGTTTCAGTATATGTTATATGATATCAGAACCTGGTTGGCTTGGTCTAGGCTAGCACTTGCACGGTACCGTTGCTATGTGTCCATGGTCATCATGATCATGATATCTGTGTTAATGCCGCTGTACGGAGTGGTGTGAGATTGGATGGTCAATGTGGTTTTTAAGAAGTGTGTGATTGCCCTTGGTGTACGAACCAGGTCAGGCAGACCCATCAGACTTACAGATTATGCTTTTGACTTGGCAGTGGTCGGCCAACCATTGTCACGTCCCGCCTTCGAGCCACACAACCCAGTCATGTGGGGGTAATACATGACAACAGCCAACTAACCTACCAGGAATGTTTTTGTATTATTATTATATGAGATGAGATATGTTTATGAAAATGCAGTATGTTCTGCCATGTTTTGATGATATATATATGTTTTCCCAGATTTGACAAAACAGTTACTGAATATGTTACATATGGTATATGTATAACACGGAATACTCATGTTGTCACACACTAGTATTAGTTTATTTTCCTTACTGAGAGGTGTCTCACTCCAAAATTTTATAAATATTTCAGGAGCCCCTGATAGGAGAGCGGGTAAAGCCCCGCTGATCTAGTACGGTTGGTTTGCCCTTCCAAAAGGGTAAGTATTTCGATAGGGTTGAATGTATTTTTTGGAAATGGCCCTAAGACATCTTTTTGGGTTGAGTGTTGTGTAAATATGTATATAGTGATTGTAGTAACTCTGGTATTGTGATGTATGGTATAATGAGATATATATGATTGTTTGTTTCCTACTGCTTAGGCTTCCGTTTTGTGTTCTGATGTATCCCTGGTACCCACGGGTCCAAGTGGATTATGATATATTGAGTTGGGATTTGTGATATTGGTTTTATTATTGTTATAAAAAAAAATGTGTGGAAATTAAGCAGGTCGTCACACGCCATGATTTTAGAACCATAACACTTAGATTAACAGATACACAGATATACATATATTAAATATTCAATCAAATACTCAGATATACAGATCAGTTTTGTAATGTTATGGTTATTTCAAAATCACGGTAAAACAGTAATTTAAAAATATCAGTTACGTATAAAGTACCAGCCCCTGATGGACCAGATTCAGTCAGCAGAGGACATTATCGTAGCTATTATCAGTTCAGAGTGCAACCACATAACTCAAATAGTATGTGCATATCAGCAGTCGATCGTGCCTATGTTGTGGACAAGTTCCCTGTCAGTTAGGGTTGAGGAGGCTAATATGAATTTCGGAGTTCAGTTGACTAATCCTGATCGACCAGCCAAGATAGGTCCCGCCTTCGGGCCGCACAACCCTGTCATCAGGGGTTAATCATGACTTTCAGTTATCCATCCAGTGAAGTTTTCTCAATTATTATTATTATTATTATTATTATTATTATTATTATTATTATTATTATTATTATTATTATATATATATATATATATATATATCCAGATTTACAAAAACCATAGACATACCTATTAGTATTAGAAGTATTATGATTAGAAAATTTAGAAAAACAGTTTATGTTAAGTAACATAAGTATGAGCTACTATACATTATCTATACGTGTTTTCCCAGATTCAGTTATTTATGGTATTTCTAAATCAGATTTTACAAATTTGCAAACTCACATGCCATACACTAGCAATAGCATATTTCGTCTTACTGAATATTGTCTCATCCCTGTGATTTATCATTTTTTAGATGATCCAGCTAGGCGAGCAGATCAAGCTTGCAGGTAGAGGGGACTACAGTACTGTCCTGACTGTAGGGTGAGTATTTTGGGTAGTCATTTTTGAGTAGTCCTTAGGTTAAGATGAGGGTAAATTGAAAATGGTTATGTATGTATATTTTGGGAAAAATTCTAGCGCTCTGGTATTGTATATATTGGTATGATTGTATGTATTTTGCTTTCCTCTGCTTAGGTAATTTATTGTGTCTTAGATTCCACGGTTCCTATCTGGACCGTGATGATGATTTGATTTAAAATAGAAGGTATCAGAGCAGGGAAATTTTACAGTTAATTTATAGTTTATATATGTGAAAAAAAAAATTGCAGGTAAAATCAGGTCGTTACATTGAGTCTTGTCCTGTTTTGAATGACAAATCATATGTATCTCATTTGTGCATTTAGTGTATGAACAGCTATATTTTTCAGAAGGCACAAATGGTCATTACAATATGGAAGCAATGAGGCTCTTAAAGCTCAGATCACACAACTTATTACATGGCAAATTGAAGAACAAAGAGTGAAGACATTTATTATTTTAGTTGTAATGCTTTTAGTTTAAGTGTATGTGCATGTCTTACTTGACCTGATGAGAAGCTTAATAACGACCAGAGACTGACCCTAGGAACTCAAAATTTTCATGGATATACAAAAGGTTTGAAAAGATTTTGAAGTTCAAAACAAGGCTGAAATGCATTTTTATAAAGGGCCCAGTCAACCGGATCAATGGCCCAGTTGACTGAACCGCGCTAAAAGGAAAATCGCCTTTAGGCCGGTCGACCGGACCTCGGGTCAGTCGACCAAAAGTTAGTTGACCAGAACTCTTGAGTTGAGATTATTTTGAGCAAAAAATGGCCACAAAAATTCAAAATATATTATTATTATATTTCCAAAGGCCATGAAACGGTCATATTTTTGAAATTTCCTATAAATATCAAGCTCAAAAGACTTGAAACAACTTTTGCCAATCTCATATCATATTCTTACATTGTCGTGCATTTTATACTCTCTTGTTCTCAAATCAAAGAATCATTTACTCTCATCTTCTCATTCATTTGAAAATATCCCTAGTTTCTCCAAATATCATTTATTGCAAAAATCTTTGTTGGAGAAATCATTTATTACACTTAAATTTTAAAACATTTAATATTATACATATTTACTCACTCAAAGATCATTTACTCTCTTCTACTCTCATTTATTTCAAAAATATTTTGAGAGATAAACCCTAACTCTATTGAGCTAAATCATATCTTGTGAGAGTGCATTGAGTTTTTCATTGTATAAATTAGTTTTTGAAGAAGCATTTCATTGTACGCAAAAACTCTTATTTTCATTTGTATTTGCGGTTCGGGTTTGAATCGTACCAAACGAGGGGATATCGTTTGGAGAGGTGGCTCCACTTATAAGGAGTGATGTAACGGGTGGCTCCACCCGATTGAAGAAGTGTGTATAAGGTGGCTCCACCTTGTTTGAAGGAGTGGATAGTGAAATCCTGAAGTGGTTGTCTTGAGACGAGGACGTAGATGGGGATAGCCGAACCTCGTAAAAATTGCCGTGTTTGCTTCTCTTTCCTTACACTCTTTAAATTTCTGCTTGTGTATGCTTACAATTATTTTGTTGTGATTATTGTGTATGCTCTAAATATATTATTGAGATTGTTTGAGAAACCCTAGGCTTGAGGTAGTGTGGTTGTGTTTTTTAAAAATAAGGTAAAAAGTGATCTAAATTTTTAAATAATCAATTCACCCCCTCTTGAAATTATACCAAAACTCACCAGAAGTACTCTCATATGGATATATAATTGCATATACATATATAGTGGTAGATGCAGTTTCACAGATGCAGGTAGCAAATGCAATCATAGAGTCAGTGGCAAATAGTTACATAGGCATCTATTGAAAATGAGTGATTTAAGTATCATATTTCCATTATTTCTTAACTTAAAAAATTCTATGAAAACTAGCAAGGCATCTAGCAATTGTTGAAAAGAATTCAAATTTGATTAAAATGCTAGATCAATGTTAAACTTGAAATATGTATTTTCCAAATCAAAGCTTGAGTTTCCTTGGAGTCTGTCATTAGAATGACAAGTCCATGCTGCCAGATGGTGTAGAAGGAACATTCTCCAACAAGAAAATGAATGTTGTTCATTAAATACTTCTCAGTAGCTGTTGTGTGCTACTTGATTTGGAATGAACCTGCACAGAGCCTGCCTTACAAATAGAAGCTCTTGTTCATTTTGGAGGTGAATCAAAATCCATACATTGTTCATGAGGAAAGCTCTTAGCTAGCCATCTATTTGGCATAGGCTACTTTGTCCTTTGGGCGAGCCACCACCAGTATTGCAAGCAACAGTTCCTCCATTTTGAGACGAAGAAATAATCATCTCCCCCATCCCAAGCTTACCTTTTTGTTAGACTTCGCCGCACTCCTTTGTGGCGGCCAATCCTCAACCTCTCGCTCTCTTCCATGTTTATGCCCCCACAGGCAACTATGTGACAGCCAGGGCAAATTTAGATGCCTGCCTCTCTCTCTCTCTCTCTCTCTCTCATGGGAGGCTAGTATCTTTTGCTAAAAATAAATAAATATTAGAGACAAAATTGGAAATAGGAAAAAAATAAGAGTAATTTGGTCATTTCACTAGGATAATTGGAAACATTAATGCATGACTGTAAGTGATTGAGCTTAAGGGTATATTAGTTTGTTTACCTAAGGTTAGTGGAAGCATTAAGGGGAAATGAGCTGGTTATAGGAGTTGGAAGGAAAATGTTATGTGTGTGAGGTGTAGAAGCACACACGCAACTGCCCATAAATATTGACGATTTCGGACAACTACACATAAGAATCACACATATTACACATTTTGACGCATTAGACACTTAAAGATAGTAGATCGAGGTGGCGAGGTGAGAGGACTTTGGTTGAAGAGCTTGGAGAAAAGTTAGAAGATTTTAGTTGAGAGCTGAAAAAAGGGTGAGAAAATTAGGAGAAAGATTCAGAGAGAGTTGAGCTGATCGAACAAGATTAGATTCACATAAGGTCTGTACAATTTGACTTGTTCTTTATATTCATCTATAGAAAATTAGAAGTAAACTAATGTATGTTTATGGAATAAAAACATGATTGTTGCTTAGCTTGTTGCCTGGACACGACTGAAGTATGATTTATGCATGTGAAATTTTTGAATCAAATTGAAACCTAGTTAACAAATGTGTCAAGTATGATTATGATCTAGCATAAGCTATTTTTGAAATCAAAATTTGTTGATGTATTAGAAATCATAATGTGTTAGATGCAGGATTCTTGAAATTAGGAAGTGTTGACAGTTGGTTCATGAAATCAAAGCATATTTGATGTATATAATGATCTTCAAAAGAATCAAAATTTAATGAATGAATATACTTTCGAAAGTTAGTGCATGATTGAATGCATGAATTATGTTCGAGTACAGGAGGAGGTTGATGCAAATTAAAAACTCAAAGCAGGTAAAACAATATGTGTTTTGATATTAGAATAAAATTTTGATGCACATATGTGGTTTTAAGATCAAAGTGAGTTTGATGCATGAATGGGTACATGAGTGAGAATGTGATTTGATGCTAGTGTGGTACATAAGCTATTTTGAAATATGTTTGAAACATGTGTCGTTTGAAAATCAAAGTTTGATTGAGATTATGCATTGCTTTCAAAATCGAAGTGAGGATGAATGTGCATGCAGTTTCTATATAATGATTTGAGTGAATATGTTGTTTTTGAATTAGAATGTAATCAATGCAAATCAAGGTGCATGAATTGTTCTTAAAGACAAGAGTGTGATTGGCTATTAAGGAATCGTGAAAGAGTCATGATCTCTATTTATTTGTATTAACTTGAATGAGATTCAAATTTGGTGACTCATTTTGAATTCTAGTAAACTCAAGTGGGATCCAAATCCATTATCCAAATTGAAGATGAGTTAAAGACCATTTAAGTTTGGGTCAACTAGTCAAGAAAATGGACCAAGAGTCCACATCAAAATTGGGATGACCTGAGTCTATTTGAGTCATGATGTTTAGAAAAGAAGGAAAAGAAGCAGAAGGGAAGTGATAGATTATAAGGGATCATTTGGAACTGCTTTTAGAAAAAGTACTTTCTGAAATTGTAAGCCCCCAAAGATCCTTAACTCTAGCATAGAATTTTGATACTCTACCTTTAGAACCATGAAAGTAGGGAATCAAGATCCAAGACTCTAGGATTTGGGTCCTAAACAACCTATTTCCCTAGTTTGAGTCAAAATTTGAAGTCTACATCTCAAAAGAACCCATTCAAACCCTAGGAACCCAAATTTAGATTATTCAAATATGAGAGGGAGTGAAATTTATAGAGTAAAGAGTTCGTGGGGTAGAGATATAAGAAATGAATGAATAGAAAGGAGAAATCCCTAACCTCAGTGAACTTAAATCAAGGAATCACTAAATCTAAATCCATTTGAATGTAGGATTGCTAAATCTAATAGATACTAAAATGCACATATGCATACACTAACAATGACTAAAACTTAACTCATCTCTAGATATGTGTGTGTGTGTGTATGTGTGTGTGTGTGTGTGTGTGTGAGAGAGAGAGAGAGAGAGAGAGAGAGAGAGAGAGAGAGAGAGAGAGAGAGAGAGAGAGAAAACTATACCTAGAAAAAAGGTTTCATCATTGAAGACCTATGACTAGAACAGTGGTTGCTCACAATTGTGTACTATGGCCTAGGGTGCCATTGGGGGAGCTTGGTGGTGACCCCATGGTCACCACCATGGTTGAGGCAAGGTCAATGGTGACACTTGTGGTGCACAATTATTGTCAAATAAAATAATTAAATACGATCTATATCACTTCAAATCTTGAAGAACTTATCCATCTATGTTTAAGTGAACAATCTTCTTCTTCTTCTTCTTCTTCAAGTACAAGTTTGGTTTTGCCAAGTGATTAGCTCATGGGCTCCTTAAAACCCCATTAGGAACTCCATATGCATATGTAATGATAAAATCCACAATTACAAATCATATATTACAAGGCTTCCTAAAATAAAATCTATCCAAATGATTACAAGAACCAATGAGCTGCACTAAATCTTAAAAAAATAAAATTCAATTGAGGGTGTCGTGTTACAAATATTTTCTAGTTTTATATTGTAAGTGCACTAAAATAAAAATGTTTATTAAGTGCATATGAACTCTTGAGTGAACACAACTTTGCAAAATAAAATAAACTCATTTATTGGCATTTGTTGACAGTTGGCCCACTTCACCCCCTAAGCAAGTGCTCCATGGATTGGTCACAAAACACATATATTAAAATGGGCCCCGCAATCACTAGCTCATGCATTAGCATTGCACAATTTTAATTTTTAATAAAAATAAAATGCATGAAATAATGAATACTCACTCTGCAAAATGATGTTGGTGTAATACTCAATTTTAAAAAGGCAATTTGCAATATCTCACAAAGCACGTTTCCATTTGAAATGAAATTTTAAATGAAACGTCATTAGGTCATAAAAGTCATCACTTATTTGCTAGATTTAGAAATATATAAATAATTTAATAAAGTAAATATTTTTAAAAAAATTTAAAATTATTATTATACCACTCTCATTTCTCTCCATTAACACTCACTATTTGCATAACTTCAACTCCTTCCACAAAGAGAATTGTAAAACAATTGTTGTTTGTGCCTACACCTAGTGCCAAAGAAAGAAAAATCAACTAACAGTTCTAAAAACTCTTGCACTTACCTTCTCTAATAACACTAATTGCATGTTTGCTACGTAAAAACAAAACAACATTGAATGGAATTAAATTGATCACTTAATTTCTTTTATATGTTCCATTCAAACTTTCATTTCGTTCCTTTTTCATCTCATTCCATTCACAACCTAAGCACGACACAAGGAAACTACCAAATTTTTTTTTTTTTTTTTCCATATTTCCACACTACAACACTTGAGCATAATTTTTATTATACATATGTATATCTAGGGAGAAAGAAAGTGAAATTTTGAAACTCTATTACTAGACTTCTTTGATCCCATCTTGTCATTTGTTTGGCATACATGAATGAAGTCAATGCAATAAAATAAAAATTTTCTTTAAAGTTTAACTACTTTATTTTATTCTAATGCATCAAACATTATATTAGTTTTGAATGCATATTTAAAAGTTCTCTTGGACAAATCACATCATACGCAAAGATCAACCCAATTACAGTCAATCTAAGAAACCCATAAGAAAGAAGGATCTAAAACCCATGTAAACGTCACCTAAATCTTGGGGCAAACGGCAGAACACAAAAAACCAGGACCACAAGAACAGTTGACAAAATTAACTACACAGAATTCCTCATTGTATTGTAATATTATATATTAGGAAAAAAAGAAAAACGTGTACAGCATGTGTGGGCTACAGGAGGTTATCCCTGTTTCCCTCGATTTACATGACACAAGACACTACCATGTTAGATGAGCTCGAAACTGCTTAACCACGCATATAGGGACCAGCAAATTGGCAAATTCAAGTACAAGCTCACAAGCACGCAAGAACTAGCACATCTACCCTTTTGATAGAAAGCCTACGCAGTCGAGATGCACAAATCCATGATAACCAGCAAGAAGCAATTCATAAGCAAACCTATTCACATGTCCTCCATTAGCTAAGTAAAAATGCAAAATGTGTCGTCATGTTGGAACCCCTCCATCCTGTCACAAAATTACAGACGGATGAAGGTTCATAAAATTATAGTAAGATGATAGTTAATGATATTACAACCTAAACATTTATTTTCACCCACCTTTTGCAGCTTTCTACGGTATATCAATTCAACTTCACTGCGGAGTTTTTCCAAGTCCATTGCATAATCTCTGCGATATTCCTCCAGCATTAAATCCTGAAACTGCTCCCTCATCCTTGCCAATGCACTTTCCAAACCACAAAAGTCCTTAAAAACTAGAGCTTCATTTGACCTGAGTTGGAGGAGACTTTTAACAGCAACAAGGGCCTGTAAAACATCTCAAAAGCAATACAAAACACACACACAGTACATTGTGCACAGGTTAGTGTACATCATAAGGTAATTCTGATGATAAAGATGACTTATGATTCTGATATCTACAACACCAGAAGAAGGCATGCAGACAGGCATACAAAGCAACATTCTTTCAGAAAATCAAACCACAACATTAGGGCCGTACCCAGTGCACAAAGCTCCCACTTTGAGTGGGGTCTGGGAGAGGTGGATGTTGGCAAGCCTTACCCCCATTTTTGGAAAGGCCGCTCCCAAGTCTCGAACCCGAGACCACTCGTACTGAGGCGGAGGCACTTGCCATCACACCAAGGCACGACCTCTAAAATCAAACCACAACATTGATGCTATAAAAGTTAAAATCCAAAAAGTAAACCTTCTCCTGGAGATCAAGATCAGTCGATGCTGTTAGATCAACCACGGACTTCAACAAGAACTGGTTACTCAAAAATGGCAGCGCTGCCTTGTGCATGTCTTCTAATTGGCACTCTGCCAGATCAGCCACCAGGAATACAGCTTTCCTGCATAGTCTAATATCAATGCTAGAGTTGCTCAGTATTTCCTGGTAGAGGGGGAAAATGGAAAAGTAAAATTATTAATTTGCAATCATCACTCCTGGAAAAATAATAATTTCAAATGCTCTATTTGTTCAAGTAACCTGAAGCATCAAATCCCCAGCTTCTGCAAAGAATAATTCCTGACCATCCATATTGTTACGGATCAAGGCTGAAACCGCATAAAATGCTTTGATGGCTTCCTCAACAGAACTAGATCTCACCATCTTCATTAATTTTGTCAGTGCTCCAAGTTCTAGAAACTGACACACAAAAACAATGTTGTCACTTGTTAATCAGTTTTGCTAATAATAGTTCACTAAGATACATGGCTACAGATCATCCATATAATCTGTACAAAGTTGTTGATGGTTAAATACTTAAATCATATCCCAATAGATTAACAGAGAAAGATAGCATACCTGCTTCTGAACAACTGGGTTGTTTTGACTGGCTTTCCCAAGAATCCATGCAGAAATTCTCCTTATGTCTGAGTTGGGGTGAGAGAGTTCATGTATAACTGCAGCAATGCCCCCAAGTTTGTGCAGATCTGACAGTCATGAAATTTGTGAAGTAAATTTAACAAGCCAATTACAGTGCAAGAAAGAGCAAGCATGACATGAGCTGCCTCAAGATATGGGAGATCTCAAACCAAAAGAATACACATCACACAAAAACAACCAAATATGCTACAGAACACATTGTTGTTAATAACATGCCTGCGAAAGAAAACAATGCTATCCTCTAGCACGTCTTATCTATGTTCCCTATCAACTATCAGACAACTGCACTCTCCTCTTTCTACCTTCATCTTTTACTTTAGTTTTTTTTCTTTTTTATATAATTTTTTTTTTCCTTTTCTACTTATATCCCCTCTTTATTTATTTTTTATTTTTTCATGGAAGGAGAAACCTCCTTTACTACTTAAAAGACATTTTCCGGTTTTGCAAGTGCACTGGGAATTGGGAACCTATACCTATTGAATTCGTATACCCATGCACAGGTGCAAACTCAAACATCCTGAAGGGGGATGCTAAGCCCCAGCTCCCATGAGCCCTAGAAAGCACAGCACCACTTTCAATGGGCAACAGATGCTGAAATTGGACAACCATGAATGTCCAGGCCTTCTTTTTTGATGAATTTTTTCCTAAGCTGCAATTTTGCAGTGCATTCCCCATCCAGAAACCAAAATTTGCTCAACACCCACAACACGAACCAGCCATACATCCTAAAGTGGGGTGCCTAAGCACCAAACCTAACACTAATTTGCTAATTAAGTAGGACCATGGGTTTTCAACTTGAGCTAACTTAGAGCATCTCTAGTTTGCTAATTAAGGGTATTTTTTTAATCTTGTGTCATGGCCCTGAGATAAGAGGTTAGCTCTAATTTGCTTCAATTTTTGGAATTCTGTGCTTTAAGTTGGGCTGCTCTTTTGTAGGTTCAATATAATAAATTAGTCTGGCAGCCTTAGACTACTCTCTCTCTCTCTCTCTCTCTCTCTCTCTATATATATATATATATAGGGTTTCCTCGTAGCTTCATCCTGGTCTTAGTTTGCACCTTGAAGTTTTACTTGTCACATACTGTGCTCCTATTGTTTCATCCAAGCCTCAATCTGCTCCCTTATATTTAAGTTGTAGCACATGTTACTCCTGCTGTTTCAAAATGGTTTCAATGTGCCAAACCATTCAAAACCATTTACGATAGAAATTAAACCACAATTAAACAAACTAAGAATTATTTTACATTTAATTGTTTTGTTTGATGACACTTCTTTTTGAGTTAAAAAACTCCCAAACATTCCTATATTGTGGATCAATTTTATGTATTTTAACTTAATTTTCCAAGTACTCTCATTGTAGCTTAATTTTATGTGTTACAACCCCTTTATCCACTTTTCTCTTCTACCTCCAACTAACCATTTAAAACTCATCTAACCCAGTCCTACTAAGTAGATCACTAAATGAAACCCCAGCTAACTCCATCCAATCTCATTTCTAAGCTACCAGTCTCCCTAAAAATATCATTCTGTTTAGCCCTAACCAAACACCTCAAAATTCCATCACTTAAAGGCTCTCCTTAAGATACCTTAGGTTCTTCATGAATTCAAATCCCTCCAGACCTTTGATAAGAGAAATTACCCCAAGCTATTTCAACTAAACCGAGACAAGAATGACAAGAGACCATAGTTGTTAAAAGTACAACTGAGGCTTGCCAAGGTGCATGGCACACTTAGCTGTTAAGGCTTGCACCCAAGGCAGGCTTAGGCAACCTGCAATAGTGCAAGTTATTTACATGTGAAATCATTCAACTGAATATCAGATGAATTTTTTTCCTTTCGATTTAATTAAGGACATAAAATAAGGAATACCTCTATTAGAATTCAATGCAAACACTTAAAAAATAAAATTCCCAGACAATAAAATGTCAACTATCACTTTCAAGAACAAAACTAAAAAAAAATCAGCATTCTTTAGCTTGCCCGTTTCAAGTTCAATGGCATCCCCTAAAATCAAGGCTTTAAAAAAAAAATAACATAGGATGGTGAATAAGGCAGTGGATAGGGGGCTGGCAAAATGGTTGGCAGTGGGGAGAAAGGGAAGGATGGTTTCTCACCTTCAGTTTGCTGATGACACCATTTTCTTTCTAAATGATCTCAGGTTTCTTTCAGGGGTACTATGGGTAGTCTCCATGTTTTTAAGAGGGTGTTTGCGTATCAATACCATCAGGTTTTCCCTGTTGTCAGTATCCCTAAATTACTCCATCATCCCAAGTTCCTAACCCTACTCAGCAATCCCTACCCATGGTTCGAAATCGCGGTCGCGGGTAACGTCGCGTAACGGTCGCGGGTGTCACGAGATGCGGGTGTCGCGGGTGTTACGTAACAGGAAGCAGGTGTAACGGTCGTGAATTTTTTTCACACAAGCACAACCATGCCAAAATTGAAAAATAAGCATGAAATCCATTAATACATGTTTTTTTAATGAATTTTAAAGGTCTTCATTCAACCTACAAATGTTTTTTAATAGGCATTATGATTTTTAGATTAATTTTAGTGCGCTGTTTATAAAAAATATATATATTTTTTATAATTTACATTACTTTAAAATTTACAATTTAACAAAATAAATATGGAATTGTAAATCTTACAATTTAATTATTTAAATGGTAATAGACTTGAACTTGAGTCACTTAAGAGTTGAGACTTGACTAATTGTGTACAAATTAGAATTTATTATAAATTGTAGATCTAATATTAAATTATTAATTATCAAGGACCTCAAGGTATTAAAAAAAATAAATATATAGAATATTAGTTAATATTTTTTTTACTAAATCTGTACTCTAAGTTTCTAAGTTCTAAGTTTTAGGTTCTAACTCTCTAAGAGTCTAAGTAACTCTATAAATTTTATATTTTAAAAACTTTATACTATTTTTTTTTTGAATTAATAAATTCTACTTATACAATCATTATTAATTTACAATTGTTAATTTGTATTATAATTAAATAATAAATAAACTAAATTTATATACTAATTATATTTATAAACTGAAATTATAAAACAAAATTTACAATTTATATACTAATTAGTAATTAAATAAACTGAAATTTATAATTTATATAAACTATAAATTGAAATTATAAAACAAACTAAATTTAAAACTGAAATTTACAATTTATATACTAATTAAATGAACTGAACTTTACAATTTATATACTAATTAAATAAACTAAAATTTACAATTTATATATAGCAATAAAGCATAAATTGAAATAATAAATTACATACCCACTAGCTACCACCCACTACCCAGTTACCAATTACCCAATGCCCAATACCCAATACCCACTCCCGACTCCCACTCCCACGGAAGTTGCGAGCCTGCGCTGTGAGAGAACTGCTGGCCTGCTGCAGCTGCAACCTGCAAGCCTCCAAATTTTAGAGAAATTGAAGGCTTCGAATGGAGGAATCGAAGGCTTGCTGATTTTTATGTTCTTGGACGAAAGAGATGAATGACGGACCAAGGAAGACGAAGCTGTACGAAGCAGATTTTGGGGTTTTAGGGATTTCGAAGCTTCAGATCAGTAGATCGAAGCTATACGTACGAAGGAGATGAAGAATCGAAGAGTAATTCAAGTGAAGAGGGAACTGAACTCAGCTTGTAAACGATAGATGTAAGGGTTCTAAGGCTCGAAGCTACTTTTTGGTTCTTCGGACTTTGGAGGATTCAAATGATGATATCAGACGAAGGAGAGACGCACAAAGTGGAGCAGATTCGAGGAGACAAGGTACGCTGTAAGGGGCTTTCGGCCATGACGTGGAGTAATGGACATTATGTTCCGTAACGTTAGTGTAACAGCCGTTATGAGCCGTTACGTCTCCATAACGGCCGTTACAAGCCGTTACGTCTTCGTAATGGCCGTTACTCATGTGAATTTTTGGCTTGCCGCTAATGCGGCCTGTAACGGAATCGGTGACCTATTTTTCCGTTACGTAACGGCCGTTATTTAATACCATGTCCCTACCATGACCCTAACCTGAAAATGTCCATTTATACAGCTGCTATAACAATTCTGCATCAGATTTGGCACACTCTCCCCTCCCTAGGGAGCAGGCAGGGTGGCGGCAGAAGCGACCTGCAAGTTGCAGTACAACAACAATAACAAAACCGAGCCTTAAGCCCCACTAGGTGGGGTCGGCTATATGAATCCTTTTCTGTCAATTTATGTGATCATGAATCATTTCTTTTGACAGATTCAAGGATATTAAATCCTTACTCACTATCTCCTCCCAAGTTATTTTAGATCTACCCCTACCCTTTGTACTATCCTCTCAGTAACTAACTCATTTTTCATCACTGGCACACTATGTGACCTACGTTGCAAGTGTCCATACCATCGAGTCGTCCCTCCCTTATCTTATCTTCTATAGGATCTGCACCTAACTTACTACAAATATGTTCATTCATTGATTTATCTTTCAATGTTATACTACTCATTCATCTAAGCATTTTCATCTCGTCAACTTTTACTTTTTTGGATATTTTGTTTCTTCGTCGCCCAACATTCTAATCCATATAGCATAGCCGATCTTATAGATGTCCTATAAAACTTCCCTTTTAATTTTAAGTGTATTCTACGATCACAGAGTAAACTTGAAGCATTTTCCATTTTACCCAACCTGCTTAACTCTATGCATTACATCATCTTCAATTTCTCCTTCAGCTTGCATAATAGATCCAAGGTATTGAAATCTACAAGTGCTATTTATTTCTTCATCATCAAGTTTAACTTTGTCTCCAATATTCCTCCTATCATTACTAAAATTACATTTCATATATTATGCCTTATTTCTACTTATCCTAAAACCTCTAGATTCCAAAACTTCTCACCATAATTCTAACTCGGCTTCTACTTTATCCCTAATTTCATCAATTAATATAATATCATCTGCAAACAACATACACCATAGAACCTCCTTTCGAATACTCTTCGTCAGTTAGTCCATCAATAAAGAAAAAAGATAAGGACTCAAAGCAGATCCTTGATGTACACCTATGGTGATTGGAAATTCTCTAGTTTCTCCATCTATAATCCTTACACTAGTCTTTACTCCATTGTACATATCCTTAATGACATCAGTATACCTACTACATATACCTTTTTTTTTTTTTTAACCCACCATAAAACTTCCCTAGGTATCCTATCATATGCTTTCTCTAGGTCAATATATATCATATGCGAGTCCCTCTTCTTTTCCCTAAACTTTTCCATTAATCTTCTTAAAAGATATATAGCTTCTGTGGTAGATTTTCCAAGTATAAAACCAAATTGATTTTCTAGACACATTTGTTTCTAACCTTAATCTTTGTTCAATTACCCTTTCCCATAGTTTCTTCGTATGACTCATAAGTTTAATTCCATGATAGTTATTACAATTTTGAATATATTATTTATTTTTATACATAATTATTAAAGTGTTTTTCCTCCATTCATCTGGCATTTTCTTAGTTTTTATAATTGTATTAAATAAATTAGTTAACCATATTATTCCGTTATCACCTAAGCATTTTCAAACTTCAATTGGCATGTTATTTGGTCCTATAACTATCCCATTTTTTATCTTTTTAGTGCAAACTTAACTTCGTTAACTCTAATTTTATGAATAAATCTCATATTTTTAGTCTTTTCCTCATTTGATTATTCTAAGTTTAAGTCTTCTATTTGGTTTTCATTAAACAACTTACTAAAGTAACTTCGTCATCTTTCTTTAATGTCTTCTTAGTTCTTCCTTAACCAAGACAATATCATCCTCACTTTTTATACATTTTACATTTCCTAAGTCTTTGCTTTCCTTTCACTAGCTTTAATAAGTTTAAATATATCTCTTTCCCCTTATTTGTATCTAATCTATCATACAAACTATTAAATTTTCTGTACTTAGCTTCACTAACAACTTCTTTTGCATCTTTTCTCGCTTCCTTATACTTTTCAAAATTATCCTTATTTCTACATTTTTGCAACATTATAGACTAAATTCTTTTTGTCTTTATGGCTTTTTGTACATCCTTATCCCACCACCAACTTTCTTTGCTATTCGAGTATCTTCCCCTTGATTTGCCTAAAATTTTTTTTTTGATCTTTTTAATAAAGCTAGCTAATCTACTCTAAAGAGTATTTGTATCTATCCCATCCTCTATAGTCCAATCCCCATTTTGATCATTTTATCTTTAAATTTTATAATATTTTCTCCCTTTAGGTTCCAACACCTAGTTCTCTTACACTAGTTTATTTATCCTTTTTCTTTTATTTTTTAATACATATATCTAACACTAAGACTCTATGTTGTGTGGTAAGGCTTTCACCTAGAATAACTTTACAATCCTTGCATGATAAACGATCTACCCTCCTAGTTAAAAAAAAAATCTATTTGATTTCTATTTTGTCCACTTTTAAAGGTTAAAAGTGTTTTTCTCTCTTCTTAAAACAAGAATTCATTATACCAAAATCATATGACATAGCGAAGTCTAAGATTATCTCCCTAAGCTCATTTTTATCTCCATATCCATATCTTCTGTGTATCCTCTCATAATTTTTATTCTCCCTTCCAACGTGTCCATTTATATCTCCTCCTATAAATATTTTCTCAATCTGTGGTATATCTTGCATAATACTATCCATATTTTCCCAAAATTGTCTTTTAAGATTTTCTACTAAGCCGACTTGAGGAGCATAAACACTAATGATATTTATTATCTCTTGTCCTAATATCATCTTAATTTTTATAATTCTATCACCTACTCTATTTATATTAACAATGCTATATTTCTACTTCATTCTTATGTTTTTCTTTTTCAGTGTACCAAAGTTTAAATCCTGATTTATCAATTTCCCTAGCTTTATACCCCACCCACTTAGTTTCTTAAAGGCAAATTATATTAATTCTTCTTCTAATCATTGTGTCCACAATTTCCATACTTTTACCTGCAAGTGTCCCTATATTCCAAGTTGCTAATCTAATCCTAATTTCCTGAACTAACATCTTTACCTGCTCACGTCCAGAATGATGCAGGAACCATCGCATATTTGACACCATATCCGGGCACCGAGATGATGTGTCGCTTCGGGGCGATAACCTAGCCCACCTTTGCCCACTTTTCACTACATTCAGGTGGTACAAGTGCAACACGACGCTGGTAGAGGGTGCCCCAACAAATATTCAGTAAGGATTCATATTTTATGCTAACTGTCAGCTACCAAAGACAACCCTCCTCCTTTACCCGGGCTTGCAGTGAAAAAAATAAAAATAAAAATTCCAAAAAAATAAAGAAAAGAAAAAAGCCTTGGACAGAAGATATCTGGAAAGACTCATTTTAGAAGAACAACATGATCTTGAAGTTGCAGCAAAGAACATGGCAAAATTTGACAAAAGAAAGAAAAAAAAAATTAGAGAGAGAAAAATAGAGGAGAGATGTGAGAAAAAAGAAATAACGGGCATAAGAAGAGGAGGAAAAAGAAAAAGGTAGAAGATAAAGAACAGAGAGAGAGGAACACGAGGAAACTTTGATCTCAACAAAACTGTATATTAGACGTACATTACACATAAACGGAGCACTTACACATCCAATATGAAAGGAAAAATAATTAATTGCAAAAAAATCCTTAAAAAAATATATACTTATAGTATCCCTAAATTAACTAAAATTTCTATTAAAATTAAAATTTTCAAAACAAAATAGAAATTCTAATTTCTAATCTATAGCTACAGTTTCAGTGCTTATAATAATGATGGTTGTCCATCACATTATGACAGTAGGATTCAAATCCAGAAGATAAACTGGAACAGAGGATAATGTTTTTCATAGGTCTGCAGAGAAGATAAAATAGCGCCAAAGAGAGGAGGTGCATATCAACTGAAATCCCATTTACATAATTAAACCCCTCTCACTAGTGACTACGAACATATGTCAGACAAGAAAAAATGTTCATGCAGACAACTCCTTTAAACCAGATACCATCTTCTTTATGCAGTACCTCCAACAGTGCTTAGTTCCATCCATAATTATTGCAAAAGCCTATGGCATCATGGAAAACAAATGCTGAAGTATGGTTTATAATTGTTGGAACTATTTAAATTGAACCAATAGAAAGGAAGCGATAATAGAATGAAGAAGATAACTATTTTTTAGTGGTAACACAATAGGAACTACGCAAGGCCTCTACAAAGACTAATCAAGCAAGTCAGGCAATAGGCAAGTAATCTTCAAAAGATGTATAAGTGCAAGACCAACAAAACGTATAAACCTCAAGATAAAGGAAGCTTGGAAGATGGGAGTGGGAAAAACTCTATAGGCAACATAGATCTCAGATCAAGTCATGTTTTTGGACACATGTTTGGAGATGGACCAATAATCTCTCCTTCTGAATCATAGTATGGAATTGCCTCTAGACAAATAATTTCAAAATAAGAGTTCAAATGTTAAAAGAAAAAAAAAATAAAGTAGTTCTCACAGTTCAAAAATTAAGGATGCTTGTTATCTGGAAAATTCATTAGTTTTACCAGAAAGTGGAAAAGTCCTGTGTACCATTTGCATTATCTATTGGTTCAACAAGTATTAGAAGCTCCTGCAATGCTCGATGACGATCTTCCAAAGATAGAGAGGAATTATTCAAGTCATCTATTGCAATCTGCATCAGTTGAGCATCTGATGGCATTTTGAGCTTCTCCATCAATTCCTGTGAGGAAAAATTCATGAAACAATAAGTACATGTGCTGAGAGATGGAAATAGGCATTGATAATTTGCATAACATATATTGAAGATGGGTCTCAGCCATTCAAATTGGTTCTTCAGTCATGTAAGGTTTCTTCTGATTTCTAAGAACTTTCGTAACATCACCCAGAATTGGATATATCCGCTAGTACAACAAACTACACAAAGGTGGCCAATGAAGTTTCACAATGATACATCCATGTCAACATCCCCAAGGAAGTCAAATAATTAAGAACATTGGTGGGAGTAGGCAATAACAAACAAGGTTAAGTTTGCAACAGAAATGTGATTTTTCCTCTATTATTCGGCAAAAACTGAAAAGAGAAACTTGTGTGCTATGTTTATTTCCCCCCTGCTCCTTTTGCTTCTTAAGGGAAGCATGACTATTTGTGTTTGCACGTTTTAGTCCGTTTAAGAAACGTAGTAAACCACTCCAAACCCCAGCAAAAATATGAAAATGAAAACAGAATTGGAAAGTCCAAATAATATCCCACAAAGCTAGAATCAGGAAGTTCCCATTCTACACACTCACTTTACATTCCTACCCAAAATTTTATCATTCCCCGTCATCATATAATCCAGAACACACAATTTATTGTACGCACGGCGTAGCATGTAAGAGTATGGTAAATTTTTCCATTAAAAATGAAAAAAAGAAAAGCAAGGACTCCAATTCACAGCACACCTTAATTTCCATCTGACGTTTCTCTAACTCGGCGGAAGATAGACGCCGGATATCTTCGGCTGCTTCTTTTAATTTGGCTGGATCAGAGTGACCTGATAGGCACCGGGAGACACAGACACAAGACACAGAGACACTCAAAGAAGGAAAAAAGGCGGCATTTGAAAGCTCTAGAAATCAGAAGGAGAAAAAGGGCCAAAAGAAGACAAAAAGCCGAACCAATAGACCACTGTAGCATTCCATCAAGGGTGGAAAATCCGCCGTCGATATCGTCGTGGTCACGGTCGCCAACAACTGCGGCAGAGGGTGAATCATCCTCGGCAGTCCGCAAGAGGTCCGCCTCCTCCTTCGCGGAAGACCAGAATAGTCTTGCCGCAGCAGCACTTGACATATTATCGTCGTCACTGGTTAGGAGCTCAGCCATGGCTAGGGCGG
The DNA here is from genome assembly GCF_029873635.1 of Malania oleifera. NCBI lineage: Eukaryota > Viridiplantae > Streptophyta > Magnoliopsida > Santalales > Ximeniaceae > Malania > Malania oleifera. Next base: position 82,834,146 of record NC_080420.1, read on the forward strand.
CGTACAAAGACAACAGCAAAACTGAAGCCATTTTCATGGACGCCGGTGCCGGTGCCGGCGCCGGAGCCGTAAACCTTCTCCGCGCCATCCTCAATTTTGGAGTTCTTTCTGCGTCTTTCGATTCGAAAAGTATTGTAGGTCAATTGGAATAAGCTCGATTGCGTGATGCTGGCCGGGGAACAACGCTCTCGTCTACAACTTTTTATTGTCCAAACTTTACAGAGTAAACACGTCATCTTGCAAAATCGGAACCGTTAATCTCTGATCTTGCGGTCTTCCGGGGCTCGAGATGCGCTAGACGAGAAAGTCTAGTTTTTTCTAGTTTTAATTTTATTTTTTAATAAAACATTAAATAATAGTAGGAAAAATTTTCCATTTTAATGCTTATGTAAAGAGCTTTCGGCAAGTGACAAATCTTACTGAATAGATTTATTTGGGAATTAGCAAAACTTGTTAGACGGTCTAACGAGTTTTGTCTCGAAAATCAACCCGCATTTGACGTGTGACAAAACTCGTTGGACCATCCACGAGCTTTGCTCGAATTTTGAATGTTCCCTTCCTCCTTCATTTGCTCACAAAAGAGTAGAGACAGAGAGAGAGCAAAGAGTGGCGTTGCAGAATGGAGGGCAGAGCTGTGGGCTGAATGATTGGACGCGAGAGAGCAAGTGGCCGTTGGAGAGGACTCGCCGAACATTGCTCGTTGAATGTTGGGGAGAAGGTATAAAAGGGGGATATGAGGTATGTAGCTCTTTCAACCCTTGCTCGCATTATTGATTTTGTGGAGAATTTGTTACTTTGATCCAAATATTCGTTAGTGTGTTTAATAAAGTAGTACGTAGCACTTCCAATTTGTTGATTGCAAGTATTTGCTAGAAATCCCTAATATTGAGGTGAAGGTTATTCTGATTTTGTGTTTTATTTCCTTATATTTAATATTGCATTTCTTGCAATTTATTTCATGAAAATGTATATTGTATGTGTAATTGTTATTGAAAAGAAAATTATTTTATATCGTATTGTGTATGTGTGATTGGTATTGGAAGGAAAAATTGTTTAATTTATTTGTACTATATGTGTAATTGTTATTGAAAAAAAATAAAATATGCTATAATTAATATATATTGTATTTTAGACGGTATTGTGCATGTGTAATTGTTATATATTTAATGTGTTAATTTATTGTCATTTAATGTGAGGTTAATTTGCTGTTAATTAATATATATTGTATTTTAGGGTTGAATTCCTTATTTGTAATTGAATTTGAAAATTACATGTGTCCTTAAGATATCTTAAGAAAATTGATTTGGTTTTGAAAATTAAGGGTGTGTTCAAAAATTGATTTGATTTTTTGCAGTAGATTTGGCCAAAAAAATATGCATCGTAATATATAAATTTTAATTAAAAATAATAATATGAATTATATTAACTATAAAAATAATAATTAAAACTACTAAAATATTATTAAAAAATTTCACAATCATATGTTAATTCACTATATGATATGTATTGTTGTTAATTAGAAAGTAATAATGTGAATTATATTTAGTAGAAAATAATCATTACAACTCCTAATTTAATTAAAAAATGAACTCACCTATAAAATATGTTGTACTAAATTTAAAAGTATTATAACTATTTTACTTAATTGTTATATTTCAAAGTCACTTTACAATAACACTATTATTAAATTTATGAGTTGTAAATGTTTTATTTTGTTAATTTATGTCTAAAATTTTAATGATTTAATGTAATTTTATAGGAAATAAACTTAAACTATATTTTTTTAATGTAAAAATGAAAATATAATTGATTGTATAAAATGTGAGTGTCATATAAAAAAGTTCATTCATTTTTTTTTTTAGTAGATGAAATTGTTTTCTTATCAAGTCTAACCTAAAAAAGAGGAAAACATTGATTCTCTAAAATCTGGAAAAGAGGTGTTACACCATGCGCTTATATATACAATTTTATTTTTCGTAAGTCTTTATTAATTGCTGAGGGTCGATCTAAATAACAAGAAGCTCAAGCAGTGTTCTGGTGACAATGTTGTTGTATATGGGGGCAAATTATCATCGGAGTAGAAGGTGTTAGTTATAGTACTAAGTCGGTTCGACCAATTCGAATTGGTCATAGGACTAAATTAAATAAATTGTATGTGAAGATATACAAATATTTGCATATTGATCCAGATCAATATGCATTGTGGGTGACCGCAAGATACCCTATGCAAGGATTCAATGATACAGTCCTCTATAAGGTTGTTCCCGTAACTGATGACTATGGTTTGCGTATTGTGTTGAATGCACACTGCGTAGGTCCGACGTATTTAACTGTACAATTTTATGTGGAAATCATTCCTCAAATGGGTGTCGCTGCGGATAGGTAGACATGGACGCTTGCTGAACATATGGTTGAAGTGGAGGAAGACACCCAACACACACTTCATTATGAAATGACTACGGAAGAAGGTATTGAACCATACACGAGTGCGGAGGTTAGTGGGATGCTTGTGGTGGATTTCAACGAAGGTTTGGGATCGTCGTTTGAGTCGCCGATGTACAAAAGACATGTTCTTCACATTGATGAATAGGGAGGTTGCGAAGAAGTTCCCGCAAAAAGTCCAAGATTGTTGTTCGCCATCGCAAACATTGCGTTAGACGAGGGGATGAAATATGAAGACATTTACGATCAGAAAATAGATGAAGGTTTAAATGAGTTCAACGATGATGTGAAACACCCCCACACCTCGCGCGCGCGCGCGAAACAAATTATGTCATCTACAACGCCTAGTTTATGGATGAACCTCCAATGTACGCTCAAATTGACATTGATTTTGCAGATATCACCCAATATGGTGGTCCACACACGTGTTTGAATGAAATTTTCTTGCAGGACCATAACCAAATCATTTCATACCTAATTGTTGGGAAGATAGTGAATATGATAAAGGAAGATACGTCGACATCAATCGCCACATTGAAAGAGTTTATAGATCGTCACTTCGACTATTTGATCTCGTATAAGAAGGTTTGGTTGGAAAAATAGAAGACAATTGCCCAAGTATTTGGCGATTGGGAGATGTCCTATCAAACTTTACCGAAGTGGATGGAAGCGATGTGCGTACAATCCTGATACTGTAGACAAGTGGAGGTGGACTTCTATTCTAGGTTGCGAAAACACCGCAACATTTGTATCTGCACTTTGGTTATTTGTAGCATCCATTTAAGGATTTCTTCATTGCCCTCCCATTATATGTGTAGATGGGATACACCTATATGGTAAGTACATGGGCAAACTCCTAGTTATGATGTGTCCGAATGCAAATAGATAAATCTTTCCCCTTGCATTTGCTATTGTCCAAGAGGAAAGCCTGGACACATGGAATTTGTTTCTGTGTTGTCTTCATTCCATAACTGATAGGGACGACATTTGCTTAATATTAGATCGGCATTTAGGAATTCTCGCTGCAGTGCAACGAAATCCTGATTGGTAACCACCACGTGCCCATCATCGATTTTGTCTTCGATACATGGTCAACAACTTTAATACGAAAGGACAAAGTGTTAATCTGAAGTGTATGGCGGAGTGAGCGGGAAGGGAGCATCAAGTAAGAAAATTTGACAAGTGGATGGAGAGGATATTCGATGAGGGTGGAGGACTAGCAAAGTCGTTTTTTGAGTAGATCCCTCCTCATATGTGGACTTAGTGCCACGACGATGGTTGAAGGTATAGGAACATGACCACTAACCTTGTGCAATGTTTCTAACGACCCTTGTGCAACTAACATTTTATCACGTTGCACATTATTTCACCGACGGGAGGCTACTCGTAATGCAATAACTGAAGGAAATGCATTTACTTTGCATATCCTACTAGCGATGGAAAGAGGGAAGCTTAAGGCAACTGGACATCGAGTCACGACATTCAACCAATCGAGTAATAACTTTAACATGACAACCGCGCAAACGAGGCCACATAAAGGAAACAATGTTCAAACTTTGAGCATAAATGGACGCGAATGAGCATGTGGGAAGTGGAAAGCTTTATACTGTCCCTGCTCCCACCTTCTCATTGCATGTGTAGAGAAATGACTGAACACTGTCTAGTATGTTGAGTCATGCTAGAGCACTATGCAACATACGCCACTGATTTTAATCCGATTAGGCACGAGGCGTATTGGCCAGCATCCTCGTTGCCGACTTTGTGCGCAAATCCTGCGTTTGCTTGGCATAAAGGTCAGCCTAGGAGCTCACATCTTCAAAATGAGATGGACACAAGGGAAAGTAGGAGGAAGAGCACGTGTGACATATGTTGAAGAAATTTTTCGTATACTGCAAGTTGACGTACTACATGAGGTAGATATGATCTCTATAGATTCTACAGTACAAAGTTTAGTGAGAGCTGAATTGGAGTTTGTCCACGAGGATGAATGACAAATCCCTAGACCTCAACCTGGTCTGCTTGCACGAGGAGGTTGATCAGCTCTAGTACGAGGAGGACATGCTTCATCTAGTCGTCCAGTTAGCCACTCTAGTGAGCCGCCCATTGTATAGATGGAGTGCGTGTTCAACTCATCAGCATTGTATGCGCCTTTGCCGGGAGCTGATATTGCAGGACCATCTAGTAGGCAGGCAGACCCCGCGTCTGACTCAGCTGCCACCCCATCCCTGTTATATCTATTGGATGACATTTTTTATGCGGAGGATGTGGATGCATCCCCCATGCCACCTTGTTTTCGTCCAGAGCCATCATATGTGTTATCTCCCCATCTACTTTGCATAGATACTGATTATGCATTACCTCTTGGCGAAGATGTTGGACATACATGACGATGAGGGGACAAGACACCAGATGCAGATGAGCAACCAAGAGAGGGCAAACGTAGACGACAACCACCCCGAAACCGGAGATGACCTACATGCGACACTGAGTAGCATCGATTATTTTTATTTCATTTTTATAGCATCGATTATTTTTATTTCATTTGTATATCATTGATTATTTTTATTTCATTTGTATATCATCGATTATTATTATTTTTTCATTTGTATAGCATCGTTGCATTATTTATGTATAATTGGGAATGTTTATTCATTTTTCCCAACATGTATATGTGAATGAAAGCTTTGTAGAAGAGTTATCAATGAAAGTTGTAAATTAACGTTGTGACCACATTGATATTCCCGATTAAAATTGTTTTTTTTTTTTTAACATGTGTGTAGCAACATGGAAAATAGGAATAATAAGAAAAACAAAGAAAAAAAGGATTTTGGTTTGGTGTAAACCAAATCGTCGACGTTTTGGTGGGGGAAGCAGAAAATCGTCGACGATTTTGTCATTACCGCAGCTAAGTAATGGTAAATCAGTGAAAACAACTTGATTAAAAGACCAAACCATCGACGGTTTCCCTTGCGCCAGCAACCCTATATAAAGGGTTTAAGTCATTTTATTTGATTAAAAATCAAACTCCCTATCTCTCTCCTCTTAGGGCGGCGACCAGCTCTCTCTCTCTCTCTCTCTCTCTCTCTCTCTCTCTCTCACTCTCTCTCCCTCTCTTCATTTTCTCACCTGATTTAAGCCCGAATTGAAGAAGGAACGTCATTTTGGGATCCTGGCGACGTTCTCTGCAATTTAACCAAAGCGGTTGCGTAATAGGGACCACTCCAAAACCAGGGTAAGGAGATTATTTTTAAAAATTTAGCTAGTTATTGGTAAAATATGGGCCTAGGTATTTTGAATGGCAATTATTCTGGGTTAAGTTGATTAAAATAGGGTTTATGGATATAGGTTTTGTGCGGGCGCCGCAAACATAGTATTGAATTCCCTGCATGCATAGTTCTAGGAAACAGGTAAGGGGATAGATTATGTTAGGTATTTTCAGAAAGTTCACTGTTTAAAATACAGTATTTGATTCAGAAAGTATATATATATATATATATATATATATATGAATTATCTGGATATTCAAATTTATGGAAACAAATTTAATATTATTTCTCAGAAAAATATGATCTTATCAGATAGTTAGCATACTATAAAATAATACTCAAATTGTGTGTCATGAGTATAGATATTTCATTACAGATATTAACATGTCAGATTATTTTATGGTTACACAAAACAAGCATGTTTTGAAACAATTTTTCAAGAAAATCTATAAACAGTACAGAACTTATGATATTTTCAGTATATTACGATAATTCAGTCGGCCTTAATGTCGTGATAATTCAGTCAGCTCAGATGCCATGATATTTCAGCCGACTCAGATGTCGTGATAATTCTGCCAGCTTAAATGTCGTGATAATTCAGTTGGCCCAAATGTCGTGATATTTCAATCAGCCCAGATGCCGTGATATTTCAGTCGGCCCAGATGTCGTGACATTTCAGCCGGCCCAAATGCCGTGATTATATATATTTATAACAGTTTATTCAGAAACATTATCATGATAGAGTTTATGCAGAACCCTAAAATAGTTATATTACAGTTATTTATGAAATGTACTATATAATAGCAGAAACTGAATGACTTACTTTAGTTTCAAAGCATGGTACTGTAGCTATCAGTTCCGATGAGTGCCACCACATGTCTCAGATAGAGTGTCGGTGTATGGATAGTCGATTGAGCTCAGTGTAGTAGTGTGCCCCCAAGTAGTCCGGACCAGGCTGGGCAGGCCAATCGTACTTACGGACAAGTTAGTTTTGGCTTAGCATGGTAGGCCAACCATTGCTAGATCCCACCTACGGGCCACACAATCCAATCATGTGGAGGTAATACATGATATCAGCTAACTATCCATCTAGGGAGAATTTCCATATTATACAGATATAGTAGATGATTTATATGCATATAGAAATTTCTGTATTATACAGATATAGTAAACAATTTTTATGCATACAAAATTTTAGTATTATACAGATATAGCAGATGATTTATATGCATACATAAATTTGTTATAACACAGTATGTCTATGTTGAAATATGATTTCTTTAGATTTATACAGAACAAATTTACTTGATTTATCAGATGTAGTTAATTATGTACAGTATATGTTTATAATACAATAAAACTCATGTGCCACACACTGATGCTAATCTATCCCACTTACTGAGAGATGTCTCACCCTAGAATTCAAACATTTCAGGAAACCTAGTCAGATGAGCGGAGCGAGCTCCGAGATGGAGGAGGTTTTAGTACTGTCTTAGCTGCAGGGTAAGTATTTGAGTTAGAAGAGGGATTTTGTGTGAGTCCCTAGAATATTTTTATGGATTTTTGGGGATGTATATGTATAATTATGAAGTTAGAAGGACTCTGGTATTGTGTATAAGGTTCAGGTATATCATGTTTCTCGCCGCACAATTGATATGTATTTATGAACAGGTATATCCCCGATACCCCACTTTGGGTCTTGGTTGACTTTGTTTACAGTTTATGGTATCAGAGTTTATTAAGTAAAATGGAAAGTATAATAATAGTAATAATAATAATAATAATAATAATAATAATAATAATAATAATAATAATTGTCGCGACGTCCCGGGAGCGCGTGTGCCTCGAGCGGTGAAATAAAAATCAATTTTAATTTTCAAGGAAACATAAGAATATCGGAGTCGCCACTAACCTTTAGTGTGGTTAGAACACATAATTACTACCCCGTAGGGGTAGAATGGGTCTACGTTACCAGAGCTGGGGTCGAGAGTTTGGTTACGCGAGGGGAAGGTACGAGCACCCCCTACGCGTCCGTTCTTACGAACTGTACCTAATTAATTTGGAATCATCCCTAAGTTAATCTAATAAGTCTTTTAAAATTACTCCTCTAATGAATTTACCAATACACACGCAAAATGAATAAATAAATATATAAACAAATAAATAATAGAAAAATATACGTAATATATAAATATTCACATATTCCCTCAGAACAAAAGGTACGTGAAGCCCGAAGGCTTATACCCCCGCATTAAAATCATAGGGATAAAACAAAAATCAAGAAAATATTTAAGAAAAATACTCTCCCAAATTTTGAAATTGTGTAAAAAAATTTTATAGAAAAATACTAATATGGGAGGTTTTAATATATGGTAATAAAGTAATAAGCAACACATACTTACTAAAATATCATGAATGTCAAAATAAGTAATTAGATACCATATTACTATATATATTAATATACTAAGGATACTATAATAAATCTCATCACATGTAAACATAATAGAAATACTATAATACTATCACTATATATATCAAAATACTAAAAACACCATATATGCCTAGATCCTAAAAATTCTAAAAATACCATAAACAATATGAATTAATCAAAACCCTAAGATATATACGCAATTAACATAGCAATAGGAAAAAACCCAAGGTATACAGTAGTAATGCAACAATACTAATAATCCAAAATATACCATATTAACAAAATCATAATAATAGTCCAAAACATACAATATTAACATGAAGTAACTGAAGCCCTAATATATTATAATAATAATACACTACATGTAACAATAATACTACTATAATAATAACACAACCAATATGTATATATGTATATATATCATAGCACATAATTACCAATGATAAATGCTACTAGAATAATAACACGTATACGTCATAGTATTAATAACAATACAAGCCCTATACAACTTTAATCCGATCATAAACAATAATATACAATAATAAGGAGGTAATCAAACCCTAAAAAATAAAAATAAAAAAAAATCAATGTGTAACAATATGGAAACAATAAATACGGATATGCAATAATATAGAAATAATCAAACTATGGAAATCAATACTTGATAAAACGGAAACCCTAAAAATCAAAATGAGGAAACCCTAAAAATTGAAATGAAATTTAATACATACACTAAATACAACAAAAATATAAAATTAAACATTAAAACAAATTTTAACTGTAATGCTCCTACAATAATAATAATGACCATTAAATAATGTGTATAGCCAAAATACAAATATGAATATCAACTAACAAACATTAAGTATCCTACAACAATAAAAGTTTAAACTTAACAAGAGAATTTTAAAATAACAATTATAACCATTTAATAACAAATACTTAGAAATATAAACATGAATATCCATTATTAAGTAGGGATGTTAAATAAACATGACAATAATAAAAATCACTCATTTAATATACACACACATGCCAATATAAAAAAAAAACCTTTACCTTTAATTATTAAAACATGAACAAAACCAATATAAATATGTATATATATATATATATATATATATATATATAATAGATACAACCTGGATATTTTGCTTGCCTATACAATGAAAACCCAACATTAGATCAAAATAAGAAAATAATCAAAATAGAAAATAGAAAGACAGGAAAAAATAAATAAATAAATAAAAACTCTACGTGCACGTGTGTGTGTGTGTTTGTGTGTGCAGGGACTTACAAGGGGTCAGAGGATAGCCGCGAGGTTGCTATGGTGGTGCTCGGGTGGTTGCAGCAGAGTTGGTGGAAGACTGTGGTTCGTGGGCTGTGCGGAGGCTGCTGCGGGTAGCCTGGTGAGGAGGCTTGCCAGAGGTTCAGGTTTAGTTTGGTGTTGATGGAGAACGCTGGTGATGGTGGAAGCTGCTGCTGCTATCTCCGGAGGCTGGAATGGTGCGTTGGTTCTCAGGCGTTGCTGCTCTGCTGTGACTGGTCGGAGAACACCGGTCTTTATTATTTTTATTATAACCATAATTTTGGGGGCGTTACAATGTGGTATCAGAGCGTAGGTTGTTAGGTTCTGTAAACTTTAGTGCACAACGGAAAATAATACCAGAGTATAGGAATAGATCAGGATTTTAGTGAGTCAATGTTGGAAGTTAATATGAGAATTTAGGGTTTTGTTTTGCAGCTCAGAGGCAAGAACTTCATGGTGGTTTCTGTGATTTTCCTGGAATGACAATTTCCGAAAGACCATGGTAAACTATCATCGGCTTTTGTTTTTAAATTGCAAGACTAACTCTTAAATTGAAAATAAGGACGTTAGGTTAATTGGTTATATGAAGTTCTTAGTTAGATTAATGTATTAGTCATGTTATGAAGTTAGGATTCTAAGATTATGTTGTTTAATTTTTAGGATGAACCCTGGGAATGATAATACGAATGCTGGTGGGGGTAATGGAGCAGGGCCTTCTAGTATGGGCGGCGGTGATTCTGATGCAGTCCTGCGCAGTGTTGCTCAGTAGGTTATGACTAAGATAGCACAGAGTTCTTGGAAGCAGGGATACCCATTAGTGGACCAGGGCTGCACTATAGAGCAGTTTACTAGGATGAATCTTCCGACCTTTTCAAGGAGTGCAGGCCCGATTGTGGCTAAGAACTGGGTCCAAGAGATTGAGAAGATACTGACAATGCTGCACTGCACTAATTAATAGAGAGTAATGTATGCCACATTCTGACTAACAGGGGTGGCAGAGCATTGGTGGTCTACTTTGAGACTCCTGGAGAAGCAGAGACCAGTACCTATAGCCATGACCTAGAGCTGGTTTAAAGAGATGTTTTTTGACTGATATTTCCCTGCCACCACTAGAGAAGCTAAAGTGGAGGAGTTCTTGAATCTGACCCAAGGGCACCTGACAGTTAAGTAGTACACGACAAAGTTTGTTGAGTTGTCTTGCTTTGCCCCATACATAGTCCCAGATGAGGCGAAGAAGGCAATAAAATTTGAGAGAGGCTTGAGGCAAGAAATTTATGAACATGTGGCAATTTTGAAGGTGTAGTATTTTACAGAATTGGTAGATAGGTCCATTGTCGCAGAGATAAGCAAGAAGAGGGGTGTCGAGGTGCAGAGTTAGAGGAAGAGGCCCACACCTCCTGAATTTCAGGCAGGTACTAGTTGGTACCTATGTAGAAGAGGTAGATACATCAGGGCACAGAGATAGGAGATAGGAAGTCATGGGTTTCAAGGTGAGCAGACTTATCCTATTTGCCATAGATGTGGAAGGAGGCATGTGGGAGAGTGCCGAGTGGGAGGAATGTCTGTTATCAGTGTCATAGGCTGGGTCACTTGGCACGAAATTATCGTGCGCAGCTGAGCACTGCTCCCTCCCTTAGACAATTTTGGGGAAACAATTAGGGGCACCCCTAGGTAGCCAGCAGTGAAATACCGCGTAGGCGTGGGTCTATGCACTGACACCAAGAGATGCTGAGGCGGTAGGTGATGTGGTGATAGGTATTATTACTATGCTTTCAATTAAAGTTATTGTTTTATTTGATTCAGGGGTCACACACTCTTTTGTATCTACGGGGCATATCAAGTTATGTGGGGTAGAAACTCAGTTGCTAGACACTGAATTATCAGTAGCCATACCACTAGGATAAGTAGAGAGATGTCGAAGGGTACTTAAATGGTATCCAATGGATATTTAGGGGAGAGTGCTACCAGTTGACCTCGTAGTGTTAGACATGCATGAATTCGATATGATATTGGGAATGGGCTGGTTAGCCACCAACTATGTCAGCATCGACTATCATCAAAAAGAGGTGGTATTCAGACCTCCTAAAGAACAGGAGTTCAAATTTGTGGGGTCGCGCATACGTTCCTCACCACAACTAGTGTCAACTATTCAAGCGAGGAGGCTACTCCTGGACAGATGTCAAGGGTACATAGCTTGTGTGAAGGAAATGACCAAGAAAGAATTGAAACTTACAGATATTCCAGTAGTGAAGGAATTTTCAGATGTCTTTATGTAGAAGCTAGCTAAATTACCTCTTGACCGTGAGATTGAATTTGCCGTTGATTTGCTTCCAAGGACGACACCGATTTCTAGAACTCCCTACAAAATGGCTCCAATAGAATTGAAAGAAATAAAAGATCAATTATAGGAATTATTAGATAAGGTATTTATCAGACCTAGTGTATCACCTTGGGGAGCACTAATTCTATTTGTAAAGAAAAAAGATGGGTCGATGAGGATGTGCATTGACTACATAGAGATAAATAAAGTGATAGTTAAGAACAAGTATCCTTTTCCTCATATTGATGACTTGTTTGATCAGCTCCAAGGAACACAGATATATTCTAAGATTGATCTTTGCTCTGGGTACCATCAAGTAAGGGTCAAAGCAAAGGATACTCCAAGGCAGCGTTACGAACTCGGTATGGCCACTATGAATTTTTTGTTGTTCCATTCGGATTGACGAATGCTCTTGCTGCATTTATAGACTTGATGAACAGAATTTTCCATTTGTATTTGGACCAGTTTGTAGTGGTTTTCATTGATGATATACTGGTCTATTCGAGGAGTCCCAAGGAGCATGAGAAACATTTGAGGCTGATACTTCAGATACTTAGAGAAAGGGAGTTGTATGCCAAATTCAAGAAGTGTGAATTCTGGTTAGAGAAAGTTACATTCCTTGGGCATGTGTTATTCGGGGATGGTATCTTTGTAGGTCCAAGCAAGATAGAAGCAGTGGTGAATTGGGCAAAATCGAGGAATGTTCAGGAGATAAGAAGTTTCTTGGGACTGGCGGGATATTATCACCAGTTCATAGAGGAATTTTCTAGGCTATCAGAGCCTCTGACACGGCTAAAAAGGAAGAATGCTAAGTTTGAATGGAATGACGATTGTGAGCAGAGCTTCTAGGAATTGAAATAGAGACTCATCACTACACCAGTTTTGACTATTCCATCAGGGGATAGTGGATTCGTAATCTACAGTGATGCATCTCATAAGGGTCTAGGATGCGTGCTAATGCAACAGGGGAAAGTTGTAGCCTATGCTTCTCGTCAACTTAAAGAGTATGAGAAGAATTACCCTACACATGACTTAGAGTTGGCTATAGTGTTGTACGCATTAAAGATCTGGAGACATTATTTGTATGGTGGAAGGTGTGAAATATTTACAAATCGTAAGAGTTTGAAATATTTATTCATGCAGAAGGAGCTGAATATAAGACAGAGTAGGTGGCTGGAATTGATTAAATATTACGATTGTACCATCAGTTACCACCTAGGAAAGGCTAATATGGTAGCTGATGCGTTGAGCTGTAAATCAGGGTGTGCATTCGTATTAGCAATAGTAACTACACCTCAGATCAAAATGGATTTAAAAAGACTTGGTGTAGAGATGGTAGAGGGTAGTCATCAGGCATTAATTGCTCATCTGGTACCTTAGTCAACTTTGCTGGAGAAAATTAAGATTGCGCAAATGCAAGACGCATAATTAGTAAAGATCAGAGATAAAGTGTGTAGCGGACAGGGAGCTGATTTTAATATTTTAGATGACGAAGTTCTGAGGTTTTGTAGTAGATTGTGTGTACTTGATAATGTCAAAATTAAAAAGACTATTTTGGAAGAGGCGCACCATTCCATGTATACAACACATCCAGGAAGTACGAAAATGTACAGGGATTTGTGGATATCCTTCTGGTGGAGTAATATAAAGAAAAAAATTGTTGAATATGTAAAGCGGTGTTTGATATGCCAGCAGGTGAAAGCTGAGCATCAGAGACTGAAAGGACCATTGCAACCACTTCACATCCCTGAATGGAAGTGGGAGCATTTCTATGGACTTCATATCAGGGTTATCACTGGCACTTCATGGGCAAGACGCCATGAAATGGTACAACAAGCTTCTGAGAAAATCAGGCTTATCTAGGAAAGAATTAGAACAGTTTAGAGCTGATAGGAAAGCACTGGAATTTGATGTAGGTGATAATGTGTTCTTGAAAATTGCACCAATGAAAGGGGTAATAAGATTTAGGAAGAAGGGTAAGGTTAGCACTAGGTATATTGGGCCATTTTGAGATATTGGAAAGAGTTGGTCCAGTTGCCTATAGGTTAGTGTTACCCCCAACGCTATCTAGAATCCATGATGTATTTCATGTGTCCATGATGAAGAAATATGTCCTAGATCCATCTCATATAATAAGTTAGGAGGCACTGAAGATTGGGGAGACCTTATCTTATAATGAAGTGTCCGTTCAAATCTTAGATAATAAATAGTAGAAATTACGCACCAAGAAAATCCCACTGGTGAAAGTACTTTGGAGGAATCATGCAGTTGAGGAAGTTTCGTGGGAATTAGTGGAGGAAATGCGTCAGAAGTACCCACGTTTATTTAGTGGGATCATGCATTAGCCAGGGAAAGGTAATAGTTCAGGTAAGAAATCATGTATGTAAGTAAATTTTTGTGCAAGTTAATTAGTTGAATGTAATAATTTTCTATTTTGGTTGGTTTTAGGAGAGTTTTGATTTAGTTATTGTAATCACCCAAAACCGTATATGTAACCACGGTATTCCTCCGCCATAAGTAAGGGTAATTAATAAAATTTCAGTATTTTTCTTTAAGGTTAGTGCAAATGAAATATGACAAATTTCGAGAACGAAATTTTTATAAGGAGGGGAGAATGTAACAACCCAAAAAATAGGAATAATAAGAAAAACAAAGAAAAAGAGGATTTCGGTTTGGTGTAGACCAAACCATTGACGGTTTGGTGGGGGAAGCAGAAAATCGTCGACGATTTTGTTATTACTGTGGCTTAGTAACGATAAATCAGTGAAAAAGGCTTGGTTAAAAGACCAAACCATCGATGGTTTCCCCTATGCAAGCAACCCTATATAAAGTGTTTAAGTCATTTTATTTGATTAAAAATCAAACTCTCTATCTCTCTCCTCTTAGGGCTGCGACCAGCTCTCTCTCTCTCTCTCTCTCTCTCTCTCTCTCTCTCTCTCTGTGTCTCTCTCTCCCTCTCTTCATTTTCTCGCCCGGTTTAAGCCCTAATTGAAGAAGAAACGTCATTTTAGGATCCTGGCGACGTTCTCTGCAATTTAACCAGAGCGTTTTCGTAATTCAAGCATTTCAAGTACCACTCCAAAACCAGGGTAAGGAGATTATTTTTAAAATTTTAGTTAGTTATTGGTAATATGTGGGTCTAGGTATGTTGAATGACAATTATTCTAAGGTTAAGCTGATTAAAATAGGGTTTATGGATACAGGCTTTGTGCGGGCGCCGTAGATGTAGTATTGAATTCCCTGCAGGCATAGTTCTAGGAAACAAGTAAGGGGATAGATTATGTCAGGTATTTTTAGAAAGTTCACCGTTTAAAATACAGTATTTGATTCAAAAATTATATATATGAATTATATGGATATTTAGATTTATGGAAACAGATTTAATATTATTTCTCAAAAAAATATGATCTTCTCAGACAGTTAGCATACTATAGAATAATACTCAAATTGTGTGGCATGAGTATATATATATTTCATTGCAGATATTAGCATGTCAGATTATTTTATGGTTACATAAAACAAGCATGTTTTTATAACAAATTTTTTTATAAAATCTATAAATAGTACATAACTTATGATATTTTCAATATATTATGATAATTCAACCAGCCCAGATGCCATGATAATTCAGCCGACCCAGATGTCATGATATTTTAGTCAGCCCAGATGCCGTGATAATTTAGCCGGCCCAAATGTCGTAATATTTCAGTTGGCCCAGATGCCGTGATATTTCAATCGGCTCAGATACCGTGATTAGATATATTTATAATAGTTTATTCAGAAACATTATTATGATAGAGTTTACGTAGAACCTTGAAACAATTATATTACAGTTATTTATGAAATGTACTATATGATAGCAGAAACCAAATGACTTAGTTTAGTTTCAAAGCATGGTACTATCTATCGGTTTAGATTAGTGTCACCACATGTCTTAGATAGAGTGTTGGTGTAAGGATAGTCGATTGAGCCCAGTGTAGTAGTGTGCCCCCCTAGTAGTCCGAATCAGATTGGGTAGGCCAATCGTACTTACAGATTAGTCAGTTTTGGCTTAGCATGGTAGGCCAACCATTTCTAAGTCCCGCCTACGGGTTGCACAACCCAATCATGGTAATACATGATATCAGCTAACTATCTATCTAGGGGAGAATTTCAGTATTATACAGATATAACAGATGATTTATATGCATACTGAAATTTCAGTATTATACAGATATAGCAAACAATTTTATGCATACAAAATTTTAGTATTATACAGATATAGCAGACGATTTATATGCATACATAAATTTATTATAACATAGTATGTCTACGTTGAAATATGATTTCTTCAGATTTATATAGAATATATACTTGATTTATCAGATGCAGTTAATTATGTACAGTATATTTTTATAACACAATAAAAGTCATGTGTCACACACTGATGCTAATTTATCCCACTTATTGAGAGGTGTCTCACCCTAGAATTCAAACATTTTAGGAAACCCAATAAGACGAGCGGAGCAAGCTCCGAGATAGAGGAGGTTTTAGTACTATTGTAAGGACCCGACCCGAGAAATGTGGATTAAACAAATAAGAAAAAAGGGAAGGAATTTGAAAAGGTGAAAATAATAGGGTTCGTCGACGAAGTCTCTTCTGTGACTTGTCAACATGGTCCAAAGGATCGTCGATGAGAGTATGTCGAGAGATTTCTGGAATTTTGGAATCTTAGGCTCATCGACAAGGCCAACTACGTCGTCGCCAAATGCCTTTCTTCTTCTCGTCGACGAGCGCTCCACTTCGTTGATGAGCCTAGCTGGGTCAACTAAATTATAAATATGTATTTCATTGCTTCATGGTTAAGAAACACAAAATCTCTCTCTCTCTCTAGAACCGGCAAACTCTCTCTCTCTCTCTCTCTCTCTCTCTCTCTCTCTCTCTCTCTCTTTCTTCGATCCTTCGCTGTTCGTCACCCGAATCCATGATCCAACATTACAACATGGATCAGGGGGAAAACCTCTACGATTGTAGCAGATCAGATCTTCTTTTTGAGGATTTTCGGGTTTTATCCCGAAATTGAGGTAAAGGTCTAAGTTCGTTTTTAGTTCAGTAGATCTGTAGTAAATAGGATTGTATTAAAGTATTGTTCTTTGATTTTTAGGTTTTGAGATCTCGGTTTGCTGTTTTGGAGTTGTATCGTTCGTATTTCAGAGTTCGAGTAAAGGTAAGGGGATTTGCTTACATAAGTTTGTTTTTTTAGAAAACTAAATCGCTAAAAAGTTTGCTTGTGTTTATATGCACGTATTGATTGCTTATTTGCGAAGTTTCATTAGGTAAAAATGCCGATTTTATGATTTTATGGTTTTGGTAAAAATGAGGGTTTTGGCGTATGATCTCCAAACTTTTCAAAACCTTTTTATTTGCATTAATCCTAACGTAGGAGATGCTTGAACCCCTTGTTTTTCGTTTAAATGTTACTTTTCGAGTTATATACTATATATAGTGCATTTATGATCAAATGAGTATGGCATATGATGTGAAATGGAATATACTTAATTGTTATACAGATATATGAACTATGGGAATTGGAGTTCCATCTTGCTATCTGAAAATGTGGAAAACAATTGCCGATTATATACCGAGCTTTGTATGTGAAAAGGGTTAAATCAAGAGTGTGCGTACCGGTTTATACCACAGTATGAATCAATGAGTTTGTGAAAATACTGGAACTATACAGATGATTTGTGAATTTGAAACAAGTTAATTCATTTTATTATAAATTGTATACATGATATTGGGACCGCAACTTGTTACTAAGAGAGCTGAAAGAAGCTCAATGTTATATGAAGCCTTAAAAAAGTTTAAGCGTGGTTCCGTTGTTATATTCTAGATACGGTGCAACCACACATCTGATTTTCAGTATGGGTATCAAGATAAATGGCTGGGTTGGGGTGTGCCACTGGTGGATTAATGGACCAGGTGGATTCAATCGGACTATAGTAAATCGCACAGCCCGCACCATGGGGTAGTGATGACATTTGTTACGAAGTTTCTAAGCTGGACGGTGTTCTAAATATGCATATACATGATTTTAAAACTAAAATAGGCAAAGTCACAGGTTTGAGTGCCGGGCGGAGGGATTGTACAGTGTATGGGCCTATACCCTACCCTAACCTTGGGAACTCTCGCTTGCAACGATGCTTAATTATCTATTGCAAGAAATATATCTCCTATATTACAGTATTGAGAATATGCTATATATGTAACTGCTTTCTACTGGTTTGAATATGTACTGTCACACATTGATGTAATATCTTCCACCTTACTGAGAAGTGTCTCATCCCAACATACAATCTTTGTTTCAGGTCCTGTAGGACGTCGGTCCTAGTTGTTAAAGGGACGTTGAAGCTTAGTACTGTCTTTAGTTTACGTAAGTATTTTGTGTATGTACTAGTCTTAGTTTAGAATGGATTTTTAGGAATGTAATACAGATTATGTTTTAAGTATGGACGTATGTATGAAATAAGTCAGTTAGAAACTCTAGTATGTCTTGTAGATTTCCATATGGATGTTTATGTTTTCCGCTGTACATGAGATTACAGATCAATATGGAATACATATATGTCCTTATTCAAGGCGGGTTGTATATGTATGTTTATCAGAGATTGGTGTATTATACAAATGTAGTAGCACTCCGGGGCTGTATAAAGGGTTGGGGCGTTACAATTGCCCTAGCTGCAGGGTAAGTATTTGAATTAGAAGAGGGATTTTGTGTGAGTCCCTAGAATATTTCTATGGTTTTTGGGGATGTATATGTATAATTATAAAGTTAGCAGGATTCTGGTATTGTGTATAAGGTTCATGTATATCATGTTTCTCATTCTCTTTGCACAGTTGATATGTATTTATGAACAGGTATATCCCTGATACCCCACTTTGGGTTTGGGTTGACTTTGTTTATAGTTTATGCTATCAGAGTTTATTAAGTAAAATGGAATATATATATATATATATATATAAAATAATTAGAGCCAGAATTTTTAGGGCATTACAATGTGCATGGATTTGAACAAGTGCTCTTATGTATTGTTTCACAATATGTATATGTATATGAAAGTTGTGAATGAAATTTGTGAATATACTGGTATCGATTGTCGAGGATAAATGTTTTCTTTGAACACGTACATGGGTGGATATGGTCATTTTTAAAAGGAGACTTTGCCAAAAATTTTATAGTAATTCGATACTTTGAATGTGTATGAAAGCTATGAATGAAATTTGTGAACATACTAGTATGAATTGCCTAGGAAAAATGTTTTCTTTGAATAAGTGTATGGATGGATGTTGTTATTTTTTTAAAGAAAGCTCTGCCAAAATTTTTACAATAATTCGATACTTTGAATGTGTACGGAAGTTGTGAATGAAAATTGTGAACATACTGGTATCGATTGCGCAAGAAAAATGTTTTCTTTGAATAGGTGTATGGATGGATATGGTCATTTTTTAAAGGAGACTCTGCTAAATTTTTTACAATAATTCGATACTTTGAATGTGTAAGAAAGAAAATTGGCAACAGTGGAGAAAAAATCATATACATGGGAAAACGAAATGGAAAAAACAGTGTTCATTTAGTTACATGGCAATCTAATCCATCCACATTTTCTTTCAACAATTATAAGAATGTTTAACCCATCCACCTTCAAAGTAACAGCAATATTATAGGTAGACCTGGCAAAGCGGATCGGGTCGGTTTTTCCATGACAAATAAGGTGGATTATCGAATGAAAAAAAATCATAATCCATATTTGACTCGTTTAAGTGGCGGATTAGGCGGTTTTGGGTCGGATAATTCATGGCGGATGGGCAGATAATCCGCCATTCTCAAATATAATTTTATTAATAATTTATTTTTTATCGTAATAATTTAAATTGTATACGATAACTTGCAATTAGTTTGTGTATTAACTTTTTTCATTGCCCAACGAAGGATTAAATTCATTTTGATACAGAAACAATGCTACTATGTAGGCCTACAACAATAACAATGCAGAGATGTCAAAGTATTTAAAATGACAAAGGCCTACAGCAATAGCAATGCAGAAATGTCAAAGTATTTAACATAACAAATAATGTAGTTGCTAGAAGTATTGGCTTAGAGCTAAAAATTCATATTTTCACTAGCCTCCACTAACTTGAACATTAGTTTGTTTCGCCAAATTTCAAATATTTATTTGTTAATTGTCTAAAAAAAGATTTCGAACAAAAGACTTTAGTATCATCAAGCACTGCACTCAACCTATTAGCTAAGACTTTAGTAATAATCTTATACACACTAGAGACAAGTCTAATAGGACCAATAGGTCTAAAATCCCCCACTTAAATATAATTAAATTTCTTCGGTACCAAGGCTATAAAGGAGGAATTAATGCTTTTACTAAGGACTCCATTATCAAAGAATTGCACTCAACCTATTAGCTAAGACTTTAGTAATAATCTCAAGGTTGATAGATGCATTAAGAGAACCTTATTTTTGTAGGCCTATATATACATGATTTTATCTCTTTATTCTTTGAGTTTGAGTAATAATGCCATTGGCTTTTCTCCAATGAACAAAAGTTGTCAAAAGAATGTGTATATGCATCATACATGTGTGTGTGTTTGTACATGGTCAATCATTCAAAAATAAGTATATAATGTTTATAAATTGCATTAACTGTTTTATAAATCATTACTTAAGTAATTATTTTTTACCAGTGAAGAATTAAATATAAAATTTTAATAAGTTAATCTGTTAATGTCTGTATTAGCAAATGTCAAGTCTTCTTTAATTAAATATAAAAATTGTACATTTTTCTCTAATTATGATATAACTCTCAGGATTTTGAGAATTTATTTGGGTTCTTTTCCATCCATGCTCTATTTCAATTAAATTTAGAAAAGCAAATGCGAACAACCCAAATCCAAAAGTTCCAAGCAAACAAGAACCCCCTTTCTTATCACAGTTGCATCCAACAGAATAGACCTACTGTTTTGGCCAAGCTCAACCTAAGTAGCAGAGCCATCCACAGGCAGATTGCGCACAAAAAAATAACAGGAAAAACATCACGAAATTTATAACAGCATCCCAAGAGAGGAGAAAATCCCCACCAGCACAAACCACAAATATAGAAAAGATGAAACCACACTGCAAAAATCACCAACAGATAACAACAATAACCTAAATAACCAACAAAAGAAACGCACTTCAGCCCGCCAAAACACAATTCAAGAACCAGGAGCATAGAAGGAAGCCAACGGCGGGATGAACCTTCAAAATAGAACCTCCCAAAAACCCTAGACCACCATAGAACCCCAGAATCGGAAGTCTCAATCTCCCTATGACTAAAGAACGAAGAAAGACAAGGATTAAAAAATAAAATAAAAGAAGCTAACCAGCTAATCATCAAATCGCAAATAGCCTAAGCTAGAAGAGAGGGAAGATCCCGAAGCCTAGAACGAACTGAGGAAGAACCCGTTCCAACTCACCGAGTGACGGTGCTAACTTGCGCTTGGGAGCACACATTTGAATTTGTCATGGCACAAAACTTTGAAGGATCGAAGAGACTTGCGAGTCGCGAAAGGTCAGAGACTCGGAGGGTCGAGGGCTTCGAAGGGTCGAAGAAGAAGGGTCTCTTACTCTCTTGTCTCTTGTGTGACTGCCGATTGGTTCCCACTTCCCCACTTCTCCTTCTCTGAGTCTCTGTGGCTAGGGCTCGAATGGCCGAATGGGGCTGACCTGGGGGCTGGGAGCCTGGGACTCTAGGAGTGGGAGGGCTGAGGGGCTGAGACTCGAGAGGGGCACGCGTGCGGGCCATGTGGGCACTTGGGCGTTTGAGCTTTGGCCTTTGGGCAGTGCCGCAGTGGGCTGGAGCCGCTAGACCGGCTGGTTTAGGGGGCAGTGGGCTTTTATGGGTTAATATTTAATAATGTAAGCGGGTTGGCGGATATCCTCCGGATAAACCGGACCCGACCTGCTAAGGGGGTGGATATGAAAAGGAAAACTCATATTCGACTCATTTAACAAACGGATGATTATGAGTCGGTTAAAACGGGTCGGATACAGATTAACAGATTTTTATCCATTTGACCAGATCTAATTATAGGCAAGAACAGACACGACATCAACTCAACAAAAAATAACCAAAAAAAACATGACCTAGACATGTATCATCGCATTTCAGACTTCTTTTGGAAGGGATGAAAATTAGCAGTAACAAGATTTTACTTTCTTTAAAACTTAAAAATTTGTAGGAAACAAGAAAATATACTATTTATATTTAATTTTTCTTAACTCTTAATTATATTAATGATATATTAACATGTTTAAAAAATTAAAATTTAAATGTTAATGATTTTAAAATTAATTTTTCTCATTAATTTATTATATTTTTTATTTTTTACTTTTCTTAGAATCAAACATAAAAAAATTTATTATATTTTTTCTTCATTTTTATCACATTAAAGCACAAATTAAGTGTTCAAATACTTAAAAAGATAAAAAGAGAATTGAATACTTAATATTTTTTTTTTAATTTACAAAAAAATTGCATACAGGGTAAATCTTGCTGGACGGTCCAGCGAGATTTACATGGTCTGCCCAGTCGTGTTTTGACGCGTGTCAAACAAATCTCATTGGACCATCCAACGAGATTTGCTTGGAAAAGAAGTAGGTGCTAGCGCGTGGTAATCTCGCTGCTGCTTGATCCAGTGAGAATTGTTATTACGTAAGCATTAAAGTGGGAAAATTTTCCCCAATCAAAATATTATTTAATACTTTATTAAAAAAATAAAATTATAAAGGGAAAAAACTCGGAGTCCACTGTTTAAAAATAAACAATAAAATAAAGTGAAAAATAAATAAATAAAGTAAAATTTAGATTATATTATTATTATCAATAATAAATGTGACAAGTGATTGCACGCAAATTATATTATGTAAAATATTTTAAAATGATTAATAATTTAAATATAAATTTTGAAATAAATTAAGAATATGTTATTATTTAGTTTATAAATATTTAATTATGCATGTTTAAAATTATGTATAAAACTTTTATTTTGTTATAACAATTATTTTGTTATGACACCACATGAATGCAAGAGTCAGATTTTTAAAATATATGGTTTGATATGATATAAATGTACTTATTAATATTATGCTAGATATTAAATTTTAATATTTATATATTATTATAGATAAAAATAAAAAATAATATTTTTTCTGTTTTCTATTTTATAAAAAAATATTAATTATGGATTCTATAGATTTATTGCAATTTCATAATAATAATTATTTTTTTGCTAATTTAGTGATCAATTGATATTTTTTTTTAAAATTTAAAATAAATTCTCTAATTTTATTTTCAAAAAAATTATTTTTTAGAAATTATATTATTTTTTATATGAATAATTTTAGACATTTCACAATAATTTTAGAATGACAATTTTCCTACTTTGTTGAGTATATATATTTTATTTGGCATTTATAATACTGTTATATTTATTTTATCTTTTAATCAAATGAATTCTTTAGTGTTCAAATCTTAACGTATTTAAAATAAAAATTTTAAATATAAATTTATCAAACTTTTCTTGAGTTTATTTTTTCAAAAATGTCTTCCTAATAATATTTACTTATATACACACACACACAAGTGTGCGCATAAAAGTGGCACATATATAGTCAATAATAAAATTGTGTGTGTGTATATATATATATAATGAAAAAGTGAAATTCCATGTTATATTCTATAAGAAATTTATTTTTTTTTTCAAAATGGAAATAAATAAAGTGAAATCGTAAGTTTGTTCTTATATTATTAAGTAAAAAACAATTTTGGTTCATATACTTTTAATTGGTGTCGTCCACACCTAATTTTGTTTTAGGTTAATATGATTTCACAATTAATTAGAGGATAATAGACAAGAAATGGTTAGACAATAATTAATCGAGATTCCTCTGTCTTTCTCTAATCCCTTGTTAGTGCAATTCATGCTTGGACTAAGTTGTAACTTCAAATTATATATATTTAAGGTTCAATTGTCTTTTTCTTATCAAACAGGGGTTTATCCCAGTTGGTTAAGAATTTAACTTTAAATATAAAGTGAGCTTGTATCCAAACACCCTTCTAAGATAAGAAAAAGATTTCCGTAATTCTATGGATTAGGACAGCAGACTAACTTTCAAAAAGTTTATAAAAAGGTAACTAGAGTTAGGGGTGAGTATTCGGTCGGTTTAGTTAATTCAATTAATTAACCGAATAAACCAAAAAATTTCGGTTGAAAAATCTCATTAACTTAACCGATTGAAATTTATATTTAATTGAACTCAAAACTGACCGAACTGAATTTCGATTAAATTGGTTAATTGATTTAAACCAATTTAATATTTTATATATATATATAAAATATAGATATTTAATATATATATATAAAATATAACTAATATATATACAATTTTAATATGTATAATATATAAAAATAAATAAAATTTTAGTATATATATAATATAAAATATTTTTATATATAATATATACCGAACCCAAAAACTAAACTGAAAACTAAAAATCGAAATTCAACAAAAATAAAAATCGAACTAAATTGAATAAAATTTTAAACTAATCGAACCAATCGAATTTAATCGATCAGTTCTATTTTAACCAATTTATGCTCACCCTAGCTCCCTTCCACACACACAAACACTCAATATTGGGAGTCTCATATTCACTTGGAGAGAGGCTAGGTCAAACACTCAATATTGGGAGTCTCATATTCACTTGGAGAGAGGCTAGGTTAAGGGAATTCACTCGATCTTGGAGATACATCGAAGAAGAGAGGAAGGAAAAACTTTTTAAGGAACCTAAGAGGAGGATAAGTGTAAGCTTAGAAAGAGAGAGAGAGAGAGAGAGAGAGAGAGAGAGAGAGAGAGAGAGAGAGAGAGAGAGAGAGAGAGTACCTCCAAGCAAGTAAGCTATTACTCTCCTTTATGAGAAAATCTTGAAGGATTGGCGTTAATGAGATGATATGCATTTTTTAGGCATCACCATTATTACATTGAATTTTACTTTGTTGCAACCCTATAGCTTGGGTTTTACAGTTTTTGATTATAGACCTCCATTTGTGACCATGAGATCCTTAAATACAATTCTAAGGTTTCTTTTCAGCAATTTAGGAGAAAATTCAACAAACTTAGTTTAATTTTGACTAGGAGACATTAGATTTCGTGGGAACCTGTCAGCACGCATGTTTCCTTTTTAAGTGGCACACATAACACATCTTATTTTATTTGAAAATACTATTATCTAAATTATTATAATTATTATTTTATTTAAATAATCAAATATGGGAGATGAGATTTTACAGTAACTAATTGATATACTAAGACTAAGTCTCTTAAGATTAAGTCGTTAGTTTAAAATTCAAATGAAAGATTTTGAATCTGATTTGAAATTCAAATGAGAGATTTTGAAAACTCACAATCCCTTGATGGTAGGAAATGTGAGACGAAATCTCTCAGTGGATGGGGTCTTGACCAGTTTATAAATAGGGCCTGTGATTAACCATTAAGCCATACATTGACTTACGGTGATATAAAACTGGCCAAAAATCCTACTCCTTTTACTATTCTGAAATACAGTGAGAGTATAGAGAATTCCCAAATCTCTTTCTCTATTTCTCATAGTTCTCTTTCTTATTTCAGATCACTTTCTTAAAGACTTGAGCAGTTATGACTGGAGGTCAGATCACCGTTTTCTTCCGCTTGTAAACAATTGTTTGTTTGTAGTTTCTGAAATTATGCTTTCATTAGTGGTATTAGAGCCAACTCCATACTATATTGCTTAGTTTCTATTATTCTAAAATCGCATGAAATTATTTTTCAAGAAATTGATTTTGATATTACAGTATTAATTTTTATGATGAAATTCACTCGGCATGCACTGTTCTTAAATATGCAAACTCAGTTTATGTATTGTGCTTATTTTACCAATCTCACGACATGTTTTTCTTTCCAAAGAGAGATTTTCTTTCTAATTGGTTTGTTCAGTGAGTGGTCTCGGTTTTATGAGAAAGTTTTTGTGTTGAGTTTTTCACGTAACAGTGAAGTCACCCTGAGGAAGTGAAGCCACACTGGATTAGGAGGCAAGGAAGGGCCAGTGGCGCTAGGGTTTCCTGAGCGCCAAAGAGGGTTGAAACGATGTGGGTTGTGTCGTTTAGGCCTAGGGTATTGGGACGTGGGCTGCATCCGACCCATTGAGGAAAAGAGCCTTGTTAAAGCTCACTGGCCCTGTGATTTGGGTCTGGCCCAGTTCAGTAAACAAATTAGTTAGGTTTATAAAGCCCGAGCCATTGGTCAAATAGGCCAGCCCACTCTAAGGCCTGACCCGATAAAATGTGCATGGGAGACTCTACCAACCTAACTCGTACCCGTACTCGACCCATGCATTTGGACAAAGCTTGGCTCGGTTCAGTGAACCAGTTGACTGTTGACCAGACCGAATCGGTCAACCCTTTGATCGGTCAAACCAAAAAAAAAACCTATGCATAAATATTTAATGCATGTCATATATGCATTTATTAATTTTTTTGGCCTATAATTGTGATTATTATTTGTGCATTTATTAAATTTTTATGTAAATGCCAATATATGTCTTTATTAATTAGGCTTATTGTTATTAAAATTGTATATTATTTCATGTACATCAGTATTGAAATACATGATTATATAAGCCTTAATTAAATTAATAGACTGTTTGTTGGGGTATGGATGTGTACATCTAAGGAGATTCTGTCTAGGAGATTGGATTTTAAGTGGGACCATTGTGACCCCTCCATCTTTCCTGAGAATCTTGAAGTTCTGTCTAGGAAAGAAAAATATTTCCTGGGAATTTACTTGGTAGTGCTATTCGTATCTATAGTAAAAGAGGCCTAGAATATTAAAGTTTCTAAATAATGGATTGATCTATATCAAGAAAAAAGAATATCATTGTGTATTAAAAATTAGCCACAACAATTTTATGACACGCAGATATTTTTTTTATTTTTATAAATTGACTTTAAATCCACATTGAAGTTAAGTCATAGTTGATGATTACTTTACCCTATAGGGAGGTAAATATTTTCTTAGGCATGATTGGAATAAGATAATGATTAAGAAAGGGAATACCAAATACCCACAGGTATAGGTTTCCTTATTCCACTAGTCTTATTATAAAGTATATTCAAATCTAATGCATTATGCAACCTATACTCACAGGAAAGGTTTATATTTTTGCTTTTGAATCTAACATTGGTTGGTTCAAACTATAGTTTTGTTTCAAAGTTTTTATTAAATTTCTTGGTTATTGCAGTTGCTGTTACTTCTATTCTAAGTAATGATTCTCATATTCCAATTTTAAACGGTGAAAATTTTTCGGATTGGAAGGACAAAATCCTCTTGACATTAGGGTGCATGGATATTAATCTAGCACTCCGTATTGACAAATCGACAGTACCTCCGGAATCAACTCCTGCTACATATCAATTGGCCTATGAACGGTGAGATAAATCCAACCGTCTGTGTCTAATGTTCATAAAGTCGCATGTTAGCAAGAGCATTAGAGGGTTAATTCCTAAGTGTGACTATGTAAAGGACTACATAAAGGCTATTGAAGAGCAATTTATTAGTTCTGACAAGGCACTTGCTAGCACCCTAATGAACAAGTTGTCACTGATGCAACATCACAAATCTAAGAGTGTGCATAAGAACATCATGGAAATGAGGGACATTGCAGCCCGCCTCAAGTCCTTGGAGATTGAGATTACAAAATCCTTTGTCCATTTCATACTCAGCTCTCTCCTTGTAGCATATGGACCATTTAAAATATCATACAACACACATAAGGAAAAATGGTTTATTAATGAGTTGCTGACTATGTGTGTGCAAGAGGAGAAGAGGTTGAAACATGAAAATTTGGAGAGTGCCAATTTTGTCACTCACAAAAAGGGATAAGGAAAGAAAGGTAAAGGTGCTGATGGTAAACCTTTTAAGAAGAAGGAAAAAAGGTCATTGAAATGAAATGACCATAGGGATGCATGCTTCTTCTGTAAGAAAAAAGGGGCACCAAAAGAAAGATTGCTTGAAATACAAGCAATGGCTCGTGAAATAGGGTAATCTCAATGTTCTTGTGTGTTATGAATCTAATTTCATGGATACTCATCATAATACATGGTGGATTGATTCAGGTACTACAATTCATGTTGTTAATGTCATGCAGGGCTTTCTCAGCCTAAGGAAACCAACGGGAAGTGAACAAGGCATCTATTCTGGAAATGGGATGCATTCGCACGTTGAGGCAGTGGGGATTTTTAGGCTTGTTTTAGAAAATAAATTTTAACAAGATTATGAAAACATTTTTTATGTACCTTCTTTTTCCATAAATTTAATTTCAATTTCTAGACTAGCACATTTGAAGTTTTAATTTCATTTTGTAAACTCTACAGTTTTTTATCTAAAAATTCAATTGCCATAGGCACTGGAAGTTTAATAAATGGTTTGTACAAATTAAATATAGATCCTGTCTATGAGCAAAGTCTCCTATCAATGGATGATAATGTTGGTACTAAACGTACCATTATTGATGAGTCCTCCTCTACATTATGGCACCAGAGATTAGGTCATATCTCCAATGAAAGAATGAAGAGATTAGTTAATGATGGAGTCCTCAAAACTATAGATTTTTCTGATTTCAACACTTGTGTGGGTTGCATAAAGGGTAAGCAAACCAATAAGACAAGTAAAGGTGCAAAGAGGAGTAATGAAATACATGGGATCATACACACTGATATCTATGGTCCATTCAGTACCCCTTGTCTAAATGGTCAGAGATACTTTATCTCATTTATTGATGACCATACTCGGTATATGTATCTCTACCTTCTGTTTAATAAAACTGAAGCACTAGATGCATTCAGGACATTTAAGAAAGAAGTAGAGAAACAATTAGACAAAGATATTAAGATCGTAAAATCAGATAGGGGTGGTGAATATTATGGAAGATACACAGAATCGAGACAAAGACCGGGTCCATTACTAGAATTTCTTAAGGATGAAGGTATTGTTGCACAATATACTATGTCGGGATCACCTTACCAAAATGGTGTTGTAGAAAGGCGGAATCGTACCTTTATGGATATGGTTCAAAGTATGTTAAGCAACAATGATCTTCCCTTATATTTGTGGAGTGAGGCCTTAAAAACTGCAGTGTATATCTTAAACAGAGTTCCATCTAAGATGGTTCCCAAAATGCCATTTGAGTTATGAAAAAGATGGAAACCAAGTTTAAGACACTTACACATATGGGGTTGTTTAGTTGAGGTCAAAATCTATGATCCACAATTAAAGAAATTAGACCCTAGAACAATCAGTGGATACTTCATTGGTTATGCAAAAAATTCTAAGGGTTATAAATTTTACTGTCACTCACACGCACCTAGAATTGTTGAAGCTAGGAATGCAAAATTTCTTGAGGATATTGACATTAGTGGGAGCACTGTTTCTCAAAAGATAGAGTGAGAGGAAACACAGAATAAAGAAAATGAATCTGTGAATAAGGGTAAAATGATTATCTTTCAAGAAAATCAATATGATGTTTTGGAAGAACAATCAAATCAAGAAATACCACCTCCACCTCAAGAGGAACAAGTCAATATAGAGGCTGAAGTACAACACCCACCTAATATGGGTGACACTCAAACTTAAGTTTTAAGGAGGTCTTCAAGGGTAAGAATATTTTCTATTCCTTGCGATTATCATGTATACTTGATAGAGTTTGATTTTGATGTTGGACTTAAAGATGATCCCATCTCATTTTCACAAACCATGAGTGGGGAAAATTCAAGCGTTTGGTATGATGACATGAAGGAAGAAATGGATTCTATGGCTAAAAACCAAGTCTGGAATATCGTTGAGTTACCTAAGGGAGTCAAAGTTGTAAGCTGTAAATGGGTCTACAAGACTAAAAGTGACTCAAATGGTAACATTGAGAGATATAAGGCCAGACTAGTAGCCAAGAGATTCACTCAAGTAGAAGGCATTGATTACCATAACACTTTTTCTCCAATTTCTAAGAAAGACTCATTTAGAATAATCATGGCTCTTGTAGCTCATTTTGATTTAGAGCTATATCAGATGGATGTGAAAACAACATTTTTAAATGGGGATCTTGAAGAAGATGTATACATGAAAGAACCTGAAGGATTTTGTTCTGATCAAGGCAATAATTTGGTTTGCAAATTAAAGAAGTCAATATATGGACTAAAGCAAGCCTCCCAACAATGGTATCTAAAGTTTCATGATGTTATTACTTCATTTGGTTTCACGGAGAACATTGTGGATAATTGCATATGCCTCAAGATCAGTGGGAGCAAAATTATTTTCTTAGTCCTATATGTGGATGTCATCCTACTTGCAACCAATGATTTGAGATTGCTATATGACACGAAACAATTTCTCTATAAGAATTTTGAAATGAAGGATTTGGGTGAAACCTCTTATGTCATTGGCATAGAAATTCAAAGAGATAGGTCTCAAAGGATATTAGGACTATCTCATAAGGCCTAAATTGAAAAGTTTCTTGAGAAATTTAGGATGAATGAATGTAAGCTGAATGCAGCACCCATTTTGAAGGGTGACAAATTCAGCTTAGGTTAGTGTCCAAAAAATATATTGGAAAAGGAAGAAATGGAAAACATTCCTTATGCGTCTGCAGTTGGTAGTTTGATGTATGCACAGGTCTGTATAAGACCAGACATAGCATTTGCAATAGGAATGCTTGGCAGATATTGAAGTAATCCTGGAATGGATCATTGGAAAGCCACCAAAAAGGTTATGAGATATTTACAAGGAACCAAGGATTACATGCTTACTTATAAGCATGTAGACAATCTAGAAGTGGTTGGATATACAGATTCGGATTTTTCCGGATGTCAAGATTCAAAGAAATCCACTTCATGATATGTCTTATGCTAGTAGGTGGTGCTATATCTTGGAAGAGCACCAAACAGACAATAGTTGCATTGTCTACTATGGAGGCATAGTTTATAGCATGCGTTGAAGCAACTTCACAAGCCAAATGGTTAAAGAATTTTATCATAGGGCTTCAAATTGTGGATTCAATATCAAAGTCATTAACGATTTACTGTGATAACTCGATAGCAATGTTCTTTTCAAAGAACAAAAAGAGTGGGAGCAGAAGTAAACACATCGACATAAAGTACCTTACTGTTAGAGAAAGAATTAAAGAACAAGAAGTGACCATTGAATATATAAGTACTGATTTAATGGTGGCAGACCCTTTGACGAAAGGGCTCTCAATCAAATTATTTACAAAACATGTGAAAAGTATGGGATTGGTTAGTACACTTTGTTCTTGATCTTTTATTTAATTGTCGATGAAATCAATTTATTTGTGCACATATAGTATCTGTTCCTAAAATTGTCCATTGGGACATTAGACCTGCAATGACTTATAGGAAGTCATGCATAAAGAGTTACCACATATAGTTTTATTAAGAAATGTCGTACATTGTGATACATGGAAGGAATTGTTTACTATATAAAGAAAAACAAAACCGCCATGATTTATGTATTATCTTTCTATAAAAGTTAAAGTAGTTTTGTAGCCATATTTAGTTTTGAACTTCTCATCTCATAAAGTCTTCAAGATGTATCATGTGAGCTAAGTGGGAGAATGTTAGCGCACATGTTTCTTTTTTAAGTGGCACACATAAGACATTTTGTTTTATTTGAAAATACTATTATCTAAATTATTATAATTATTATTTTATTCAAAAAATCAAATATGGGAGATGAGATTTTACAGTAACTACTTGATATACTAAGATTAAGTCCCCTAAGACTAAGTCGTTGGTTTGAAATTCAAATGGAAGATTTTGAATTTGATTTGAAATTCAAATGGAAGGAAATTCAAATGAGATATTTTGAAACTCACAATCCCTTGATGGTAGGAAATGTGAGGGGAAATCTTTTAGTGGATGGGGTCTTGACTAGTTTATAAATAGGGTCTACGATTAACTATTAAGTCACACATTGGCTTATGGCCAAAAACCCTACTCCTTCTACTCTTCTGAAAAAGAGAATTTCCAAATCTTTTTCTCAGTTTCTCATAGTTCTCTTTCTTATTTCAGATCCTTTTCTTGAAAACTTGAGCAGTTATGACTGAAACTCAGATCACTGTTTTCTTCCACTTGTAAACAATTGTTTGTTTGTAGTTTGTGAAATTATGCTCAGAAATGAGAGGCGATGGTGATGGCATGAAGCTCATGGCAAATTTAGGTGGTAGGCTTGCTAGACTAGTAGTGAAGGACCGGCATGGTTGATAACCATGCACGCAAGGGCCCAGACTAGAGTTGTTACAGATGCAATTATTCATCTCCAGCCATGAAACAATAAAGACGATCGTTGTCGGAGGTTCAAGAGCAAACAATGGTGTGTGGCAACGCGAAAGGGCAGCAGCAGGGCGGTGCATCGCTACTACAAACTAGGATCTTTGTATGAAACCCTAGTTTTACAAAGAAGACGAATGCTAGACAAAATTAAATGAAATTGAACCAATCCACGCCTGGTTCACGCTGGGCCAATCGATTCTCTTGATTTTTTTGTTATTTTTATTTTATTTTATTTTAAGATTCATTTAAAACTATAAAAAATCTAAAAAAACAAACGAGGAAAATAAAAAAATATAAAATTTATTGTGGGCATTTATTGGAATTTTTTTCACATTATTATTATTATTATTATTATTATTATTATTATTATTATTTATACTATACATAAATTTACAAATATTGAAAATCATTTGTGGAAAAAAAACCCTTATCCTTTTTTTTTTTTTTTTTTAAAAAAACTAAAAACTAAAAAAATCCTAAAAAAATGTAGTCGTAGATTAATTTGTGGTTAAAACTATCCTTATTTCTAAAAATAGATTTCTATAAAACCAATAGTTCCAAAAAATAAGTGTGTATATATATGGGGATAGTGTAAGTTATTAACTGAAATATTCTTATTTTTAAAAGCAAGATTAAATATCCTTGAAAAAAATTAACTTCTATTTATAGAAAGCAAATTAATCAAAATTACATAAAATTAAATTTAGAATATTGTCTAGAAGTTAATGTTGAGACTAAAAGAAAAAAAATTTATTTGCTTGAAATAAACTATCGCTATATATAAGATATTTACATCTATATTTTTATGATAGTAAATTTAACCAAAGTACAAATTAAGAAAAGCATTTTATGGCAAAAATATCCTTATATTTTTAAAATTAACCCAACTTTTTAAAAGAAAACAAATTCAACCAAATTAGATAAAATTACATTTATAGAATCTATTTTAGGCATACCAAAATTTGAACAAAAAAAAAAAAAAAACTCTATTTAAAAAAAGAAAAAGAAGAAAACAATTAGGGGAAACAAAACAGGTTAGTGGGTCGGGTTTAGGTGGGTCATAAATGGGTAGGGGTTAAATAAGTTCGGATTTGGATTAATCCGTTTACTAATGGGTGACCAACATATAAATCCTAATCCGTCTGTTTAATAAACGGGTACCATTTAAGAACTCATTTAAAAATATAATTTATTTATTTTAAATTTTTTACAACATTTCATATAAAGTAACATTTTTTTTTTATAAAAGAAACAACACTCTTTTATTTTATTTATTAATATCTTAACAAAAAAAATAAAATGTAGAAAATAGTACATATCTTTAATTAATACGTTTTTTTAATATGCTATACATATATATATATATATATATATAAAATTAAAAGGTCACCTAGCGGGTACCCAACCCAAACCTGTTTAACCTGTTTATTAAATGGGTTAGGTTTGAGTTTACCCATTTAAAAACAAGTCATCTTATGCTAAACCCACACCCAACTTAAACGAGCAAGTGTGGGTCATTTGTCGGGTTCGACCTGTTTTGCCATCACTAAAAAAATTGGTAGTACATATGTATGTGTGTGCGTCATATATAAAAGAGCAAATAGTGTAATTATTTTGTAAACAAAAATATTATTATCTTTTAGAAATAAGATAATATTTTTTAAAAAAATTAAATTTAATAACATTGAATAAATCTATAGTTAAAAATTTTATTTTAAATATGACAATAATTATATCTAAAAAAATTCATTTCATTCAAAAAATAAAATACATGTAACGGTATTATAAATTTTGAATAAAATGTACATTGCAAAATAAAATAGGTCAACTCCTTTGATGTAAAATTGTTGTGAAGGTCTAACATCATTTAGATAAATAATAATATAATTTCAAAGAGTTAAAATTTTAAAATAAAATTGTAGACCTTGAAGCATCTTCCAAATAATAAAATTTAAAATCTCATTAATTGATCCTTAAAAGGACAAAAAATAACAATAATTAAGAGTTTAGGTATCAAAACACAATTTATAAATTTGTAATAAAGTTATTAATATTTTCATGGGAAGAACTCATGTATTGAGAATTTTATAAAATAAAAATCTACGTATTAATTTTTATTTATTTATAATGTAATGTAAGTATTAAAATTCAATATTTCTCATATTTTTAATTAGCATATTCTTGTCATATCATATCTTATATATACCTTTAAAATATTTTTTCATATCCTTATATTTATATGAAGTCATAATAGCATCTCATGTTTGTGTTTTGTAATTTAAACCAAAGATTAATTTAATAAATAACTTTGAATATTCACGCTTTAATTTTTGTAAGCTAAATTTTAACAATATAAAATTACTTCATTTTAAATTTGTTTAAAATTCAAAAACTCACTAATTGATCCTTAAGTAAACAAAAGCTAATAATAATTAGGAGTTTAGGTATCAAAACACAATTTAGAAATTTGTAATAAAGTTATTAATTTTTTTATGGGAAGAAGTCATATATTGAGATTTTTAAAAAATAAAAAATACAAATCTATTTATTAGTTTTTTTTATTTGTAATGTTATGTAATTATTAAAATTTGATATTTCTCATAATTTTAATTAGCATATTCTTGCCATATCGTATCTTATATATACTTTTAAAATATTTTGTTGACTTTTTGAGTCCTATCCCGTTTTGATAATGACAAATCATAAGCATCTCATTCATGCATTTAGTATATGAACAGATTTATCTTTTAAAAGGCACAAATAGTCAATGTCAAATGGAAGCCATGGGGTGCTCAAAGCACACATCACGTGGCACATTCCATGGCAAAGTGAAGAGCAAAGGTGAAGACGCATATTTTTCAGTTGTAATGTATTTAGTTTCATGTGTAAGTGTAGAGACCCAGATAATTTTCATAATTTAAAATAAGAGGAGAGAAGAGAAGAAGAAAAATTAAACAAGGTCTCGTAGACAAATACAGGGGATTCGTCGACGAGCACATATGATGGTCTCGTCGACGGGAATGTGTCTCGTCAACGAGAAGATATCGAGAGGCTATTTCCCAAGTTCTGAATTTCATCGACGAGAAGTAGGCATTCGTCGACAAACTTTTTTCTTGACCTCGTCGACGAAGTGACGTAGCTTGTCGATGAAGGTTAGTGTATAAATAGCCTAAACTCGAGATTTTAAGCAGAAAATCATGCACGAAACCCTCTCTCTCTCTCTCTCTCTCTCTCTCTCTCTCTCTCTCTCTCTCCTTCATCCCCTTCCCCTATCTCTAGGTTTTCGGGCCGAATTCTTGCCGGTTCGACAATCCGAAGCCACCGCAACCCTCATGGGAAAGTTCTCTTCAAGTTTGCCAAAGTGGATCGTTGGTGGGACTGGTTTGAAATTTATCCCAATCTCAAGGTAAGACATTTAGTATTCGCCTTTCCCACAGTTATAAGAAATGTAGAATACGAGGAAATACTGATGTTTTGTTCTAGGAAATGTTGTTTTTGAGGTATTGAGCGGGGAACCCTATGGATATAGGGCCAGATATAGAAGGGGCTTTTCAGAAATTAGGTAAAAGAAATATGCTATACTAGGGAATTTTTAGAAGGTTTAACAGTAGATTATGCATGTATATTTACAAGCAAGATGATCAGTTTATTTTCCAGAATATCAAGAGTATTATTATTTCAGTGAAATTACAGATAGGAAGCATGAGATTTTAATTACACAGTTGTGTGACCTGAGTTTATTATAGTTTAATATGTTGATTATGAAATTTTATAGATATTCAGTTATGCAAGTTTATTAGCAGAACGTAAGATTTATAGCATTTGTCAGAATAACATGATTTCTAAACCATCACACTCAGACAAAAATTACAGATATTACAGAAAGATATTACAGATATTACAGACAGAAATTACAAATATTCCAGAAAGATATTACAGATATTTCAGAAAGACATTACAAATATTATAGACAAATATTACAAATAATTCAGATAGATATTTCAGATATTACAGCTAAGATTTAGAGCGTTATGGTTACTTTGAAATCATGTTAAAACAACAAGATATATATATATATATATATATATATATATATATATATATATATATACAATATTACACAGTATCAGATCCCTGTGGATATTGCAGACAGAGATATACAACAGAGCACAGTACCGTTGCTATTATAGATAGAGTGCAACCACATAACTCAAATAGTATGTGGATTCCGTATAACTGTGCCAGGAGAGATTGCAGTCTCCCTAGCGAGCTGGGTTGAGGTGGCCGACTAGACGATGTTAGATTTGGAGATTGCCCAGAGAGATTGCAATGGGCTAGATTGGCGGATGATAGAGATAGATTGACTTGCCTGGTAGGCCAACCAGAGTAAGTCCAACCTACGGGCCGCACAACCCTGTTATGAGGGGTTAAATGATGACATACAGATCCCAAGGTATAATAGAAGTTCCTATGTACAGATATATTACATAGCAGCAGTTTATATTATTATATTAGCAGTATATACAGATAACAAGCTCAAGTATACAGTTGTATTTTTAAACTACATTACATGTGTTTTATACAGTATATCAACTTACTTATTTTACAATATCATAATCATTTCAGTATATTAAATATGTAACTCAGATGCCACACACTAGTGATAGCATATTTCCTCTTACCGAGCGTTGTCTAATCCAGTGACTTACTATTTTTTAGGAGATCCAGCTAGGCGAGCAGATTAGACTCGTGGGTAGAGATTATCTTGCACTGCCCATACTAAAAGGGTAGGTGTTTTTACGATACCAGTAGTTTGGGGTAGATTCCAGGTTTTGGTGGTGTCATTTTGTAATATTTACATACACTATGAGATTTATAGTTTTTTGGTATTGTGTATAACAAATTATAGTTTCTTGTATACCACTGCTTAGATATGTATGATGTACAGAGTTTCCTCAGTGCTCCTTTGAGCCTGAGATGTTATCAGTAGTACCTCAGATAGATGGTAATTATGTTATATATGTATAGATGGAAAAAAAAATGTTATATAAGTAGTAGGTTGTTACAGTTTGGTATCAGAGCCTAGGTTGCGAGGTTATGTAGACTCTAGAATATAGGAAAAAGATTTGAGATTTTGTTCTGTGATCTGGATACAGGATTTTCATGGTGGTTTCTGTGTTTTTCCTGGGTGACGATTTCAAGAAAGTCATAGTAAACTATCGTCGAGTCGTATATTTAGGTTGCAAGATTGGATTTTGGGTTAGGAACATGGGTGATAGTTAATAGAGAATCTGAAGTCCTAGTTGAATGTAATAAATTAGATTTTTATGGAAGATAGGATTATAAGATAATGTTCTTTGTATTTTCAAGATGGATCTAGGGAGCAGTGGTATGAATGCGAGAGGCGATAGACCAGGGCCCTCTAGTATAGGAGGAGGAGATACAGATGCAGTATTACGCAGCATCACCCAGTAGTTGATGGTTGAGATGGCTAGGAGCGGAGGAGAGCATGGCTGCATAATTGAGCAGTTTACGTGGATGAAGCCTCCATCTTTTGCTGGAGGACCTGACCCGATCATAAATAAAAACTGGGTTTAGGACATTGAGGAGATTTTGGCAGAGTTGGCATGTACAAACGAGTAGAAGGTATCATTCACGTCGTTTAAACTGACAGGAGAAGCAAAGCGCTGGTGGAGATCAGCGTGTTTGATTGAGGAGTAGAGGCTGGATCCACTGCCAGTGTCATGGAGTAGATTTATGGAATTGTTCTTTGAACGATATTTTCTTGCTATCGTTCGGAGCGCGAAGGTAGCAGAATTTTTGGATTTAGCTCAGGGGCAGATGACAGTATCGTAGTATGCCGCACGATTTATTGAGTTGTCTCGTTTCGCCCCGCACTTGTGTTAGAATTGGTGTTTTCCCAAGAGGGGGGGGGTGAATTGGAAATTTGAAACTTTTTCTCCTAGGTGAATTTATCCAATGGCGATATATACACGACCTAGGGTCTGTCTATGCAATTTCCAAATGCGTAGATAAAAATGATGTGGAAATTAAATCAAATGCATCATTCACACCATAACATACATGTGCGGTAAATATAAAGCACATAAATATAAACAAGGCACACGATATGTTATCGGGGTTTGGCCAATTGTGCCTACATCCCCACCTCAAGCTCGCAAGCTCGAGGATTCCACTAAAGGTTCACTTAAGGGTGGAACGGCACTGTTTACAATCTGGTCAAATTAACAAAGGGCTGACCTCAACCTTAACTAGGTCAATTAACGGGACTGACCTCAACCTACACGCCTTAATAGGACGACGCACCTAGCTTTCCTAACCGGGTCTAAGTCAATTCGGGACTATTCCAGGGTTAGTCTCCCTCTTCAGGCCCGTGCCTGAAAATACAACAAATGTGTATATAATCAAATGGTACAGTGATTGTGCTTTCGTGTAAAGCAGATATGTACCCAAATACGCGCAATAACATACATCACAATATGATTCAATATGTAAGCTCAGTGTGGTCTTGATGGTTCAACTCTCAAAAGTATTTTCTATCAGTGTAATGCATACATGAGAGTGTCAAACAAGCAATCTTTGTATCACAAGATATTCAGCCAATAAGTTCACACAAAGATGTCAAGTCTCAAGTATTTCAATCAGTAAGATCTCAAGCATGTGAGTATCAAATGAAGTATATGTTTGGTTTGCAAAAGATGTGTAATCTTTGTATTCAGCAAATAATATATGAGTAAAAGAATATTGCAATAAAGACCACTATCTCATAAAAAAATATCTCTTCAAATATATTTATCAATATAAACCACACTAGATATTTGAAAATGATTTTGAAAAGATTTTGCAAACAAAATACTATGCGATCTTCTCAAAATATTGTAATGAAGGTGCAAGCTTAGAAGATCTAACAAAGTCTTCTTGGGATAGACTTATCAACAAAGTCCCCTAAGAATCTTTAGGTTTTGCTCTCAAATAAAATCATGTTAAGCAAATAAAACAAGGAGAGCAAACCCTTGCAATTAGACACTCAATCCACTTACAAATAGTTAGACACTAATAGAGGGTAAGTTTGAGTGAATGAGGCTAAAAAATGAGTAGTATAGGCTTTTGGGTTTTCAGAGAATTCTCCCCTAATCAAAGTGGCTAATCATGCTTCTTTTTCACAAATGATCTCATATATATAGGCATGAGAGAAAATATAACCGTTGGGGACCTATTGGGTATTATTAAGAAAGTTTAATGATATTTTTAGCATTTTAACCTCGTTTAAAAAATATTTAACTGCGGTAAAAATTAGGACAACCCGAGAGGTCTGGTTGACCAGAAATGTTTCGATCGACCAGGTCTAATATGGTTCGGTTGACCAGGGGAATTTTGAGCTAAGGGCTCGGTCGACTAGGAGAGGGTGATTTTTTAATTTTCTGAGGTTCGGTTGACTAGGCCATTTTGAACTGGTTGGTTCGATCGACCAGACCATTGGGATTTCTCCCGAGGACCCTCGGTTGACCAAGTAGTTGGAGTCCAAAAAGGGTCGGTTGACTAGAAGGTCAAAATGTTGACCCAAGGAGGTTTCGGTCGACCGAGGCTTTTTAAACTACCTGGTTCGGTCGACCAGGACCTTGGTCAACAGTTGACCCAGGTCTGGTTCGGTCCCCTTAAGGTCTTTCTAAGGTTATTTCTCACTTACGGTTTGTTTGAGCTTACGTATTTATCATACATGTGATGTGTGTGAGCTTATTAGAAACCAAAGCCCTACTTACTATTACAGACCCATTTTCACAAATAAATTATATTACAATTAAGATCGATAATCGGTCTTCAAGCTTTACTTACTTTGTGCCCATCTTGATCTTAACAATCTTAGTTCCTACACAAAACCTCAAACACCCATTAGATACAAAGAGTATTTGTCATAATCAAAACCGGGCGTGACCGATAAGGTCAACAACTTGGCACCAGATGAGGAAAAGAGTGCAATGAAATTTGAGAAAGGCCTAAGGCAGAATTTATTCGAGCAAGTTATCGATTTTTGGGCTCGGACATTCGTGGAGGTGGTGGATAGAGCTACGATTATCAAGAATGGTATGCAAAGAGGTGCTATAGCTCAGAGCCAAAGGAAGAGGTCTGCGACTTAGGATTTTTAGGTGAGTTCCAATCGAGGGCCATGGAGAGGAGATCATTATGATGGTAGTTAGGTACGTATGATGGGCCGTAGTGGTTCTCAAGGTGGACGGGCTATCCTTACATGTCCTAGATGGGGTCGGAGACATCCAAGTGAATGTAGAATGGGAGAAGATGTCTGCTACCATTATGGGAGACCCAGGCATAGGTCTTGGTCATGTTAGGGATTGCCAGCTCAGGCACCATCTCTCAGATCGTATCGAGGTGGTTATCAGGCACCCCATGGAGGCTAGCATAAGAACACTGCACCGGCGAGAGTGTATGCGTTGACGCCAGGTGACGTCGATGCAACTGGAGACGTAGTTACAGGTACTTTTACTGCTTTCTCATATACAACTGTTGTTTTATTTGATACAAGTGCCACCTACTCTTTTATTTCATCAGTGTATGCTAAATTAACGGGGAATGAGGTACAGTTGTTGGATGTTGAGTTAGTTGTAGCTACGCCGACTGGATTGGTGATGAAATGCAGGAGAGTACTCATGGACTTTCCAGTGACTATTTAAGGAAAGATATTGCCAGCTGATCTTGTGATGTTAGATATGCAGGGGTTTGATATAATTCTAGGTGTGGATTGGTTGGCAATTAACCATGCTAGAATCGATTGTCACTTGAAAGAACTGATTTTTCGACCTCCAGGTGAGCAAGAATATAAATTTCTTGGTTCACATGTCTGTTCTTCACCACAACTTGCGTTAGCCATTCGGGTGAGGAAACTAAGTCAAGAAGGTTGCCAGGGATTTTTTGCCTACTTAAAGGAATTGCCAAAATAAGAACTAAAACAAGATGATATTCCTGTGGTTAGAGAATTCTTAGATATAATTCCAGAAGAATTACCTAGTTTGCCACTAGACTGTGAAGTGAAATTTTCTGTAGATCTTCTACCGGGGTCTGCACCAGTATTTAAAGTACATTATCGAATGGCCCCAGTCGAGTTAAAAGAGGTAAAAGATCAATTGCAGGAATTTCTAGATAAAGGATTTATCAGGCCCAGCGTGTCGCCTTGGGGAGCACCAGTTTTATTTGTGAAGAAGAAAATAGGACCATGATGATGTATATAGATTATAGGGAGATAAATAAACTGACAGTTAAGAATAAATATCCTCTTCCCAAGATTGATAATTTGTTTGATCAGCTCTAGGGGACCCCAATTTATTCTAAAATTGACCTGGATTAGGTTATCATCAAGTGAAAGTGAGGGCAGAAGACATTTCAAAGACTGCACTTGAGACATCCTGCTGATTGAAATATTTGAGACCTAATATCTTTGTGTGAACTTATTGATTGAATATCTTGAGATACAAAGATTGCCTGTTGATACTCTCACGCACTCATCACACTAATAGAAAATATATTTGAGAGTTGAAACATTAGACCACACTGAACTTACATATTAAGTCATACTGTGGTGTATGTAATTGCACATAGTTAGGTACATATCTGCTTTACTTGAAAGCATAATCACTGTATCACTTCATTGATTGAGTGAATGAGTTGTATTTCCAGGCATGGGCCTGAAGAGGGAGACTAGCCTTGGAATAGTCCCAGACTGGCTTAGACCCGGTTAGGAAAGCTAGGTGTGCCATCCTGTTAAAGTGTGTAGGTTGAGGTCAGCCCCACTAATTGACCTAGTTAAGGTTGAGGTTAGCCCTGTGCTAATTGACCTGGTTTTAATTGGTACCGCTCCACTCTTAAGTGAGCTATTAGTGGAATCCTCGGGCTTGTGAGCTAGAGGCGGGGATGTAGGCATAGTTGGCCGAACCCCGATAACATATCGTGTGTTTTTTCAGATTTACGCACGTGTATGTTATTATGTGAATGATGCGCTTGATTTAAATTTTTGTATATTATATTTATCGGTGTATTTGGAATTGCATAAAAAGACCCTAGATTGTAATATTCAGCTAACATCTAATTCAACTTAGGAAAAAAGTTTAAAATTCCAATTCACCCCCCTACTTGGGAATACACCAATTCTAACAAAGTAGACCATTTTTATTCAGAGAATAATGTATGGTACAAATAGTAAATTTTGAGAACGAAATTTTATAAGGACATAATTTAAAATAAGAGGAGAGAAGAGAAGAAGAAAAATTAAATGGGGTCTCACCGACGAATAAAGGGGATTCATCGACGAGCACATATGAGGGTTTCGTCGACGGGAATGTGTCTTGTTGACGAGAAGATACCGAGAAGGTATTTCCTAAGTTCTGAATTTCGTCGATGAGGAGTAGGCATTCGTTGATGAGCACATATGAGGGTCTCGTCGACGGGAATGTATCTTGTTGACGAGAAGATACCGAGAAGGTATTTCCTAAGTTTTGAATTTCGTCGATGAGGAGTAGGCATTCGTCGACGAACTTCCTTCTTGACCTCATCGACGAAGTGACGTGGCTCGTCAATGAAGGTTAGTGTATAAATAGCCTAAACTCGAGTTTTAAGCAAAAAATCACGCACAAAACCCTCTCTCTCTCTCTCTCTCTCTCTCTCTCTCTCTCTCTCTCTCTCTCCTTTCGTCCCTTCTCTCTAGGTTTTCGGTCTAGATTCTCGTCGGTTCGACGATCCGAAGCCACCACAATGCTCCTAGGAAAGTTCTCTTCAAGTCTGCTGGAGTTGATCGTTGGTGGGACTGGTTTGAAATTTATCCCAATCTCAGGGTAAGGCATTTTATTTAGTATTCACCTTTCCCACAATTATAAGAAATGTAGAATACAAAAAAATATTGATGTTTTGTTCTAGAAAATATTGTTTTCAGGGTATTGAGTAGGGAATCCTGCGGGTGTAGGGCCAGATATAGAAGAGGCTTTTCAGAAATTAGGTAAGGGAAATATGCTATGCTAGGAAATGCTTAGAAGGTTTAACAGTAGATTATGTATGTATATTTACAAGCAAGATGATCAATTTATTTTCCAGAATATCAAGAGTGTTATTATTTTAGTGAAGTTACAGATATGAAGCATGAGATTTTAATTACACAGTTGTGTAGCCTGAGTTTATTATAGTTTAATATGTTGATTATGAAATTTTATAGATATTTAATTATGCAAGTTTATTAGCAGAAAGTAAGATTTATAGAATTTGTCAGAATAACATGATTTTTAAACCATAATACTCAGACAGAAATTACAGATATCACAGGCAGAAATTACAGATATTCCAAAAAGATATTACAGATAGATATTACATATATCTCATAAAGATATTACAGATATTACAGACAGATATTACAGATAATTCATATAGACATTTCAGATATTACAGCTCAGATTTATAGTGTTATGGTTGCTTTGAAATCATGTTAAAATAGTAAGATAAATATATATATATATATATATATTTATATATACAATATTACATAATATCAGATCCCTGTGGATATTACAGACAGAGATATACAGTAGAGTATGGTACCGTTGCTATTACAGATAGAGTGCAACACATAACTCAGATAGTATGTGGATTCCGTGTAACTGTGTCAGGAAAGATTGCAATCTACCCAGCGAGCTGGGTTGAGGTGGCTGATTAGACAATGTTAGATT
Source organism: Malania oleifera (assembly GCF_029873635.1). Lineage (NCBI taxonomy): Eukaryota > Viridiplantae > Streptophyta > Magnoliopsida > Santalales > Ximeniaceae > Malania > Malania oleifera. The sequence goes on from NC_080420.1 coordinate 82,878,121, forward strand.
TGGAGATTGCCCGGAGAGATTGTAGTGGGTTAGATTAGCGGATGATAGAGATAGATTGACTTGCCTGATAGGCCAACTAGAGCAAGTCTAGCCTATGGGCTACACAACCCTATCATGAGGGGTTAAATGATGACATACAGATCCCAGGGTATAGCAGAAGTTCCTATGTACAGATATATCACATAGCAGTAGTTTATATTATCATATTAGCAGTATATACAGATTGCAAGCTTAAGTATACAGTTGTATTTTTAAACTACATTACATGTGTTTTATACAGTATATCAGCTTACTCATTTTACAGTATCAGAATCATTTCAGTATGTTAAATGTAACGACCTGCTTAACTTCTACATAATAAATCACACCTAATATATATAGTCAACCTGAACCCATGGGTAACGGGGATACACCTGTCATGCACAACGGAAACCTAAGTAGCAGTAAATATACATCACATTCTTATAACCATAAAATGCGTAATACCAGAGTCAACTAAATTCTAAAATACTGTGTTTATTTATAATCTCCAAAAAATACAAGAATGTATACATATCTAGGAACCCACAACACAAATCTTTTGTTCCTAGATCAAAACTTACCCTTTTAGCGGGGTAGTATCACACTATCTCAATGGCGGTCTCGATCCGCTTGTCTTTCTGGGTTTCCTGAAAATGATTTAATGTTAGGGGCGAGAGACCTCTCAATAAGGAAAAGTAATCTAAATACATCTGTGTGGCAATATAAATATTTAGCGCTATAATACATATACAATACATTTCATATGCTAAAAAACATTCATCATAATATACTGAATAATCATATATTTTCATAATTTCTAATAAGCCATACTGATCATGAAATGTCTGATATAACTAATAATACTATAATTTACCCAGGATGTATAGCTAGCTGATGTAATGTATTACCCCTTATAACGGGTTGTGCAGCTCGAAGGTGAGACTCGACAATGGCTGGCTAGCCACTGCTGAGTCAAAAATATATGTAAGTACGATGGGCCCGCCACACCCTGGTCCGAACTGTCAGGTGGACGTATACAACTCTACATTGAAAGTCACATCGACTATCCATCTCCCACCCCCTCTACTTGTAGGGGAGGTTAGCACAAGTCTAAAACATATATTGTCTGATTTGTATAACTACGGTACCGTGCTCCTGTAACTGAACTGAACTATCATCTAGGTTCTGATAATATATAATACATGATAATATACAGTTTAACGTAAATAGATTGATAGCATTTTCTATAATAACATAAATACATACATACGATCTTGCACCGATTTCTTTCATATCTGCGGCCTTGCGCCGAACATTCATAAATACGGCCTTGCGTCGAAATCATACATAATACACGGCCTTGCGCCGGCTATCAATCACGGCCTTGCACCGAACATTTCATACGTATCATTTTGAATAAATAATTCATTTATTATGTATTTTAAAATCATAATGTACTGCATTATTTTATAATCCTTGAAAACATACCTTATTCGTTAAATTTCCATAACATAATACTTTCCATGTAAAATAGTATCCATGCCACACAATGCTGAATAAAACCATACATTCTATTCTAAAATCATATTTTCTAGGATTTCATAATAATATATATACATTTCAACATAATAGTAGTATTTTCCCAAATATGCATTTTTACCAATCTACTTATATATATATATATATATATATATATATATATATAATACATGCTTCCTAAAAATTAATTTTTTGATAAATAATAATAGTTTGCATGGAAGATAACTGCTTTAGTGTATTCATTTACCTGATTTCTGAAAAGAAACCCCCCTAAAATACACGTCCTACACCCGCAGGGTTCTCTATTTAACACCTTGAAATCAACATCTCTCAGAACTAGACTTTAGTATTTCTCCGTAAATAATATTTCCTATAATTATGGGAAGACTAAATTCTGAATAAATAGTCTTACCTCGAATCAGGGATGAATTTCAATCTAGCCCCACCGACGATCCACTCCAGCAAATATGCAGAGAACTACCCTAGGAGTGTCGTGGTGGCTTCAGATCATCGAACCAGCGTAAATCCGGACCAAAAACTTAGAAAGAAGGGATGAAAACCAAAGAGGAGAGAGAGGAGAGGGTTTCTACGTGAAAATCAGCTGAAAAATCGTGTTTAGGGCTATTTATACACTGGCCTTCGTTGACGAGCTACGTCACCTCGTCGACGAGGTCAAGAAGGCAATTTGTCGATGAACTCTCCCCCTCGCCGATGACTTTCGTCGATGAATCCCTTGTGTTCATCAATGAGGCCCTTTTTAAAATCCCATTATTTAAATATCATAATTCTCTAGGTCACTACATTCTCCCCACCTTATAAAATTTTGTTCTCGAAATTTTCTATTCATATAAATCATTATCCCTTAAAGGCAAAACAGTCTACTTATTTTATTACTTACCCTCACTTATGGTGGAAGAATACTGTGGTTACATTTGAAGTTTTGAGAGATTACATATATAAATTAAAATAAACTTCTCTCAAAACTAAAAGACCATTCATAACTAAACTATTACATGTACCTTCAAAAGAAATACTACATATTTACTTACATTTTTCTAGTTACATCTAAACTTCTTGGAACAATTGTGGGTATTTCTGTCTGATCTGCTCCTCAAGCTCCCAAGAAGCCTCTTCTACTACATGATTCCTCCATAGAACCTTTACTAGAGGAATCTTCTTATTACGTAGTTCCTGTTCTCTTCTATCCAGTATCTGTCCACCTCATATACTAGTGAATCACTGAGCTCTAATTCACCATAACTGATAATATGAGAAGGGCCTCGGATGTATTTCCTCAACATGGAAACATAGAATACATCGTGTATCCTGGATAACACAGGTGGTAAAGCTAACATGTAGGCAACCGGCCCCACTTTCTATAGAATCTCAAACGGACCAATAAACCTAGGGCTAAGTTTACTCTTCTTTCCAAACCTCATAACTCATTTTAATGGAGCTATCTTCAAAAATACATGATCACCAATATCAAATTCTAATTTCCTGAGGCGATTATCGGTATAACTCTTCTGTTAGCTCTGAGCTGCACTGATTCTATCTCTGATGAGCCGAACCTTATCGTACGCCTACTGCACAACCTCTGGTCCCACAAATCGTCGCTTACCCATCTTGTCCCAATATAACAGAGAATGGAATTTCCTACCATACGGTGCCTCAAATGGTGCCATGCCAATACTGGCTTGATAACTATTATTATACGTGAACTCCACCAGTGGCATGAACTAAGTCCAACTACCCCCAAAGTCCAGTACGCACGCTCGAAGTATATCTTCTAATATTTTTATCTTCCTCTTAGTTTATCCGTCTGAATGAGGATGGAATGCCGTGCTAAAAGAAAAACGAGACTCTAGAGCCTTATATAAACTCCTCCAGAAACGTGACGTGAAACGCGAGTCCTAATTTGACACTATGGACACAAGCACTCCGTGAGAATGGACTATCTTTTGAACATACACCTCCACTATACAATTAAGGGAATAGTTGATCTTGATAGGTAGGAAATGAGCAGTCTTAGTCAACCGATCTATAATCACCCAAATTGCATTCTAGCCATGTGACGCCCATGGCAGCCCTGAAACAAAGTCCATGGATATATGATCCTAGTTCCACTCTAGGATAAATAGCGGCTGCAACTGACCCGCTGGCCTCTAGTGTTCAACTTTTACCCGCTAGCACATTAGACACTACGCTACACACTCAGCAATTTCCTTCTTCATACCACTCCACCAATAAAACTCTCGCAAATCCCTATACATTTTTGTACTGCCAGGTTGAACTGTATACAAAGATCTTTGAGCCTCCTCTAAAATGATCTTCCTAATGTCAGGATCAGCAGGAACACATAATCTGGAATGAAACCACAAGGCTCCATCATCTGTAATGTAGAATTCCTCTCCCTAACCAATTCATACCCTAACCATCATTTCTACTACTTCGAGGTCTTCCTTCTAAGCAGCTTTAATATTTTCCTATAGAGTAGGTTGTACCACTAAACTGGCAATACATACTGAAGGATCACTCTCCACCAACTCTATGCTGAGTCTCTCTAGATCCATCATGATCAGATACTGGATCTCCATAGTTGTCACTACTAGTCTCACTGACTTTCTACTCAATGCATCAGCTACCACATTTGCTTTTCCTGGGTGATAACTGATGGTACAATCAAAATCTTTAATAAGCTCCAATCACCTTCTATGTCTCATATTCAGGTCCTTCTGAGTGAAGAAATACTTCAAACTTTTATGGTCGGAGAAAATTTCACACCGTTTACCGTACAGATAATGTAACGACCTACTATTTAACTGGGGGGTTTTTTTTTTAATACTATAACATTTAAAATGCTCTGATACCATACTGGATTAAACCCAATCATCAACCTAAGCAACAAGAAGCAGAATAAAAAAAACATAACCATATGTAGTTATATACAATACCAGAGTGCTAAAGTGTTTCTCAAAATATACATATATGTTTGTTTTCCAGAATACCCTCAACTGGCTAGGGCTATACAAAAATACAACCAAAAATAATCACACTACTATCAGGGCAATACCGAGACCCCTCTATCTGCAAGCCTGATCTGCTCGCCTACTTGGATCACCTGAAAAATGTTAAAGTAATTGGGATGAGCCAACGCTCGGTAAGACAAAATATGCTATTGCTAGTGTGTGGAAAATGAGTTACAATACCGTGAAAATCTATTAATATATAGTCATGTATCACTGAATTTGTAAAGTACAATACCAATAATATAAATTTTCATCTTTTACCTATTGCTTAACATTTTTGTACTTTAGGTTTCTACTCAAAATACTGCTAATATGTATATGTATATGTATATGTATATGTATATATATTTTCTATTTCTGTAAACCTGTATCAACATAGTAAGAACTGTAAACTTCCCTGTGGATAACTGTGTGTCATGATTTAACCCCTCATGATAGGGTTGTGCAACTCGTAGGCGGGATTTACCCTAGCTGGCCAACCAGGAATAAATCATTATACTCCATAGTCTGATTAGTCCTCCTCAACCCATATTTGATGGGGAGCCTGTCCACTCGTGGGCTTTATGCGATCGACCTTTATACCACGTATTATCTAAATAGGTGGTTGCACTCTATAAACTGTATGTAGCTACGGTACCGTGCTCTATAAACTGTATGGTCCAACAGGGTTTGATACTATATAATACATCTCTATATACAACTATCTGTTTTACCATGATTCTGTAATAACTGTATAAACCATGACGCTGTAGCAAACTGTATCTATATCAACTATGTTTCTGTAATTAACTGTAAATCTGTATGTCATGGTACTGTAAAACTGTATAATCATGGTATTTCTGTAATTGCTGTAAAATATATTTACTATCTGTATATTCTATAAAACACATCTCTGAAAAATACTGTAAAACATGTTTCTGTACTATATCTATATTCTTAAGCCACACAGTAATTTTAAAACATATTAATCATATTTGATAAGCTGTATAAATCTCTACTGTAAACAATACTCTGGTGGAACATTTATAATTTTATACTGAAAACATATTCAAATAATCTAGCATAGCATATTTCCCTTACCTGTTTCTTGGTAAAATCCCCTACTATAACGAGTCCAACACCTGCTGGGTTCTCCACCCAATACCCTGAAAACCATAAATCTCAGAACAAAACATTATTATTTCTACGTCTATTACATTTCTTATAACTACTGGAAACTCAAATTCCGAATAAAAGACCTTATCCTGGATTTGAGATGAATCCCAACTTCGTTCCACCGACGATCCACTCTGGTAGACTTGGAGAGAACTCTGCTAGGAGCGTCGTGGTGGCCTCAGATCGTTGATCCGGCGACTGACGGGGCTGAAATCAAAGAGAGTAGAGGGAGAGGCCATAGGAGATAGAGAGAGAAGCGAGCAGCACTGAAATTCTGCATAAAATTGAGTTTAAGCACTATTTATACTGTGGGATTTGTTGACGAGCAACGTCACCTTGTCGACGAGCCACGTCACCTCGTCGACGAGTCCTTCAATAATTTCATTGACAAACTTCCTCCTTCGTCGACAAATTTTAGTTTGTCCCAAAAAACCCTTCTCGGTATCTTCTCATCGACGAAGACGGGACCTCGTCGACGAGGTCCTGAAGAACCCTCGTCGATGAGGTCCTGAAGAACCCTCATCGATGAAACCCCTGTGTTCATCGACGAGGCTTGGGGAAATTTCTTGGAATTATCGCCTCCAAAATGCAATGTCGTTGACGCTGCCTCCTTCTGTTACTGATTCCATTTTCCTCTCTCTTTATTATTTAAATACCATTATTTTTTGGGTCGTTACATTCTCTCCCCTTATAAAATTTTGTCCTCGAAATTTACTATCTGTATCTTTATCTATACACTCCATCATCCAGTAAAGGAAAATGGTCTACTTATTTTATTACCTGCCCTCACTTACAGCGGAGGAATACCATGGTTACATGGGTAGTTCTGGGAGATTACAAATATAAAAGAAAATTCTCCCAAAACCAAAATACTACCTATTCTATACACTACGTTACAATTCCACTATGCTAAACAAAATAAAATTACTATTACTTTAATTATACATCACTGCTATGACCCACTAAACAAGTAGGAATATTTCTGTTTAATCTCTCTTTCAAGCTCCCACGAAGCCTCTTCTATTGCATGATTCCTCCATAGGACTTTTACCAATTGTGTCTTCTTATTGCGCAATTCCCGTTCTTTCCTATTTAGGATCTGTACTGGAGCATCTTCATATGCTAAAGTCTCACTGACTTCTAGTTCCGCATGGCTGATGATATAGGAAGGATTTGGGATGTATTTCCTTAGCATAGAAACATGAAATACGTCATGAACTCGAAATAGAGATGGCGGTAAAGCTAGCCAATAGGCTATTGACCCAATCTTCTCAAGTATCTTAAATGAGCCAATAAATCTAGGACTCAATTTACCTTTCTTCCCAAACCTCAAGATCCCCTTCAGTGGAGTTATTCTAAAAAATACATGATCACCTACTTCAAATTTTAGTTCTCGGCGGTGAGTATCCGCGTAGCTTTTCTGCTGACTCTGTGCTGCATTGATCCTATCTCGAATAAGTCAGACTTTATCACATGCTTACTGAATTATCTTTGGACCCAAAACTCGCCTTTCACCTACTTCATCCCAGAAAAGAGATCAACATGTCCTACCATATAATGTCTCGTAGGGTGCCATGCCGATGCTAGTCTAATAACTATTATTATAAGTAAATTCAACTAGCGGCAAAAACTGAATCCAGCTACCTCCAAAGTCTAGCACACAGGCACGAAGCATATCTTCCAATACCTAGATTGATCTCTCAATCTGACCATCAATCTGAGGGTGGAAAGTAGTGCTGAATGCTAATTGAGTCCCCAATGCCTCCTATAAGCTCCTCCAGAACCGTGATGTAAAACGTGGATCACGGTCCAAGACTATGGATACCGGTACTCCATGGGGTCGAACAATCTCCTGTATGTAAATCTCTGCCAACCTGTTCATAGGGTAGCTAATCTTAATAGGCAGAAAGTGCGCTGTCTTCATCAATCTATCAACCACCACCCAAATAGCATTCTGACCATGTGACGCTGGCAGTAGCCCAGTAACAAAATCCATGGATACGTGGTCCCACTTCCACTCGAGAATGAAAAGTGGCTGCAATTGACCAATCGGCCTCTAGTGCTCAGCCTTAACCTACTGGTACGTCAAACACTGCTGCACAAACTTTGCTATCTCCCTCTTCATGCCACTCCACTAGAAATACTCTCGCAGATCCCTATACATTTTTGTACTACCAGGATGAATAGTGTATAGAGATCTGTGTGCTTCCTCTAGAATCGTCCTCCTGATGCTGTCATCTGCAGGCACACACAATCTGGTGCGAAATCTCAGAGCCCTATTGTCAAAAATGCTGAATTCTTCTCCTTGACCATCCTGTACTCTGGCTATCACTTCTGCTAATTTCGGATCATCCCTCTGAGCAGCATTAATTCTCTCATAAAGTGTAGGTTGTACAACCAAACTAGTAATAAGCGCATGAGGATCATCTTCCACTAACTCCACACTGAGTCTTTCCAAGTCTATTTGAATTGGATGCTGAACTACCGCTGCTAGCTATGCTTTATCTCCTGATTTACGGCTCAAAACATCAGCCACCACATTTGCTTTACCTGGGTGGTAACTGATGGTATAGTCGTAATCCTTGATAAGTTCCAACCACCTCCTCTGCCGCATGTTCAACTCTTTTTGTGTGAAAAAATACTTTAGGCTCTTATGATCAAAGAATAACTCACACCTCTCACCATATAAGTAATGTCTCCAGATCTTTAGTGCGTGCACCACTGCAGCCAATTCCAGATCGTGAGTAGGGTAGTTCTTTTCATATTCTTTCAACTACCTGGACGCATATGCCACCACCCTACCATGCTGTATCAATACACACCCAAGCCTTTTTAAAGACGCGTCACTGTAGATAACATAACCATCACCTCCCGATGGAATCATCAGAACTGGTGCAGTGACGAGCCGCTGCTTTAATTCCTGGAAGCTCTACTCGCATTCTTCATCCCACATGAATCTGACATTTTTCCTAGTCAATCGTGTGAGTTGTCCTGACAAAGCCGAAAACCCCCCAACAAAACAACTGTAGTAACCTGCCAGTCATAAGAAACTCCTAACTTCCTGCACATTCCTCAACCTGGCCCAACTTACCACCACATCGATCTTGCTGGGATCCATTGAAATACCGTCCCCTAAGATCACGTGGCCTAAAAATGCTACCTTCTCAAGCCAGAACTCACACTTGCTAAACTTGGCATAGAGCTTCTCCTTTCTGAGTGTTTGTAGCACCTGCCTTAAATACAACTCATGATCCTCAAAACTCTTTGAGTACACCAGTATATCATCAATGAAAACTACTACAAACTGATATAGATACTGGTGAAAAACTCTGTTCATCAAGTCCATGAACACGGCTGGGGCATTCGTCAGACCAAACGGCATAACGAGGAACTCGTAGTGCCCATACTTGGTCCTGAAGGCTGTCTTTGCGACATCTTCTGCTTTTATTCTCACTTGATGATACCCGGATCAGAGGTCAATCTTGGAATATACCCGTGTACCCTGGAGCTGATCAAACAAATCGTCTATACGAGGTAAAAGATATTTATTCTTAATAGTAACCTTGTTGATTTCTCTGTAATCGATACACATCCTTATAGACCCGTCTTTCTTCTTTACGAACAACACTGGAGCTCCCCATGACGATACACTGGGTCGTATAAACCCTTTGTTCAGTAAGTCTTACAACTATTCCTTTAATTCTCCCAATTCAGCTGGAGCCATACGGTAGGGAATCTTAGAGATCAGCGCGGTCCCTGAAGGTAAATCTATAGGAAAATCCACCTCACGCACAGGAGGCAACCCAAGTAATTCCTCTGGAAAAACATCTAGAAATAAATGTACCACTGGGGTGCTGTCAATCTTCAATTCATTTTCGGATACTTATTTCATAAACGCTATAAACCCCTGACCTCCGTACAGAAGTAAGCTACTCGCCTGCACGGCTGACACCAGCTCTGTTGGAGCATGTACCCGTGAACCAACGAATCCGAATTCTTGGGTATCAGGGGGTCTGAAAATTACCTCCTTCTGATGACAATCAATGCTAGCGTGATTAGCAGCCAACCAGTCCATACCCAGTATTATATCAAACCCATACATATTAAACACAATCAAGTCAGCTGGTAACACTTTCTCCTGAATTTCTATCGGATAACCCCTAAGTACCCTCTAACATCTGATCACTAATCTTGATGGTGTAGCTACTGACAGCGCTATATCTAATAATTGGGTCTCAGTCTCAGATAATTTAACATAAGATGCAGAGATGAAAGAATGAGTAGCATCTGAGTTAAAAAGAACAATGACTGGATATGATAAAATAGTAAATGTACCTATCACCACATCCGTAGCAGCCTCAGCATCACTTGGCGTCAGAGCGTATACTCTTGTTGGGGCCACATTCCTCTGCTGGCCACTACGAGGCGCCCGATATCCTCCCTGAGCTGCCTGATATCCTCCCTGATAGGGCCCGGGAGTTGGGACCTGGTCTGGAGGACCTAGACATGCACGTGCCATATGGCTGAGCCTCCCACATCGATAGCATACATCGCTCCCTACCCGGCACTCCCCTAGATGACGTCTCCTGCACGTCTAACATACCAAGACGATCAGCGCACCCTGATTTCTCCGAGGCCCCTCCATCTGCCTCTGGTCTCCCCTATCGCGATCTTCTCTCTGTGGACTCTTACTGGAGCTAGCCTGAAAATCCTGAGGCGCAGGTCTTTTCCTCTGACTCTGAGCTGCTACACCCCTCTGTATACCACTCTTAATGACTGTAGCTCTATCTACAACCTCCGTAAATGCCTGAGCCCTGAAACCAATCACCTTCTCAAACAAATTCTACCTCAGTCCCTCCTCAAACTTCCTTGCCTTTTTCTCTTCATCTGGTGCTAGATGCAGAGAAAAATGCGACAACTCGATAAACCGAGCTGCATAGTAGGATACGATCATCTGCCCCTATACCAGATGCAGAAACTCTGTTGCCTTTGCGCTCCGAACGACAGAAGGAAAATATTGCTCAAAGAACAGCTCCTTGAATTGATCCCAAGTCACTGGCACTAGAACTGGCCTCTGCTCCTCTATCAGTCGCGCTGCTTTCCACTAGCGCTTCACCTCCCCTATCAATTTAAATGCTGTAAATGCTACCTTCTGCTCATTCGTACATAGAAGCACCGCCAATGTCTCTTCGATATCCTGGACCCAATTCTCAGCTACAATTGGGTCATCTCCTCTAGCAAAGGATAGGGGCTTCATCTGCGTAAACTGCTCGATCGAACAGCTATGCTCCCCAGAGCTCCTGGCCATCTCAGCCATCACCTGCTGAGTGACGCTACGTAGTACAACATCTATATCTCCTCCACCTATCCTGGAAGTTCCTGGCCTATCCTCCCCAGCATTCATTCCATTGCTTTCTGGGTCCATCTTGAAAACAAGAAACACACTTAAGCACTTTATCTCCTATACGGACCTATCCTATACCAATTCAAAATTAATAACCTTCCCTGAACTTAACTCAATATCCAGTTCTGTCACCTAGACACACAAACAGACAATAGATTACTATGGTTTTCCTAAAATCGTCACCCCAGGAAAAACACAGAAACCACCATGGAAATCCTGTATCCAGACAATCGAACAAACCTTAAATCCTTTTCCTATACTTTGGTATTGCTTCTGATGCACTCTATAAAGTCTACAGAACCTAGCAACCTAGGCTCTGATACCAAATTGTAACGACCTGCTATTTAACTGGGTTTTTTTTTTTTAATTTTTTTTATACTTTAACATTTAAAATGCTCTGATACCATACTGGATTAAACCCAATCATCAACCTAAGCAGCCAGAAGTAGAATTAAATAAACATAACCATACGTAGTTATATACAATACCAAAGTGCTAAAGTGTTTCTCAAAATATACATATATGTCTCTTTTTCCAGAATACCCTCAACTGGCTGGGGCTATACAAAACTACTCCCAAAAATACTCACACTATTGTTAGGGCAATACCGAGACCCCTCTATCTGCGAGCCTGATCTGCTCGCCTACCTGGATCACCTGAAAAATGTTAAAGTAATTAGGATGAGCCAACGCTCAGTAAGATGAAATATGTTATTGCTAGTGTGTGGCAAATGAGTTACAATACCATGAAAATCTATTACTATATAGTCATATATCACTGAATCTGTAAAGTACAATACCAATAATATAAATTTTCATCTTTTACCTGTTGCTTAACATTTCTGTACTTTAGGTTTCTACTCAAAATACTACTAATATGTATGTGTATATATATATATATATATATATATATATATATATATATATATATTGTTTCTGTAAACTTGTATAAACATAGTAATAACTGTAAACTTTCCTGTGGATAACTGTGTGTCATGATTTAACCCCTCATGACAGGGTTGTGCAGCTAGTAGGCGAGATTTACCCTGGCTGGCCAACCAGGAATAAATCACTATACTCCATAGTCTGATCAGCCCTCCTCAACCCATATCTGATGGAGAGCCTATCCACTCGTGGGCTCTATGCGATCGACCTTTATACCACGTATTATCAGAATACGTGGTTGCACTCTATAAACTGTATGTAGCTATGGTACCGTGCTCTGTAAACTGTATAATCCAACAGGGTTTGATACTATATAGTACATCTCTATATACAACTATCTGTTTTACCATGATTCTGTAATAACTGTATAAACCATGACGCTGTAGCAAACTGTATCTATATCAACTGTGTTTCTGTAATTAACTGTAAACCTGTATGTCATGGTACTGTAAAACTGTATAATCATGGTATTTTTGTAATTGCTGTAAAATATATTTACTATCTGTATATTCTGTAAAACACATCTCTCAAAAATACTGTAAAACATGTTTCTGTACTATATCTATATTCTCAAGCCACAAAGTAATTTTAAAACATATTAATCATATTTGATAAACTGTATAAATCTCTTCTATAAACAATACTATGGTGGAACATTTATAATTTTATACTGAAAACATATTCAAATAATCTAGCATAGCATATTTCCCTTACCTGTTTCCTGCTAAAATCCCCTACTATAACGGGCCAATTTCCGCAGGGTTCTCCACTCAATATCTTGAAAACCATAAATCTCAGAACAAAACATTACTATTTCTATGTCTATTACATTTCTTACAAATGTTGGAAACTCAAATTCTGAATAAAAGACCTTACCCTAGATTTGGGATGAATCCCAACTTCGTTCCACCGACGATCCACTTCGATAGACTTGGAGAGAACTTTGCTAGGAGCGTCGTGGTGGCTTCAGATAGTTGATTCAACGACTAACGGGGCCAAAATCAAAGAGAGAAGAGGGAGAGGTCGTAGAAGAGAGAGAGAGAGAGAGAGAGAGAGAAGAGAGCGGCGCTAAAATTCTACGTGAAACTGAGTTTAAACACTATTTATACTGTGGGATTCGTCGACGAGCCACGTCACCTCATCGACGAGTCCTTCAATAATTTCGTTGATGAATATCCTCCTTCATCGATGAATTTCAGTCTATCCCAAAAAACCTTTTTCGGTATCTTCTCGTTGACGAAGATGGGACCTCTTCGATGAGGTCCTGAAGAACCCTCATCGACGAAACCCTTGTGTTCGTCGACGAGGCCTGGGGAAATTTCTTGGAATTATCACCTCTAAAATACAATGTCGTCGACAAAGTCGGTTGCCTCCTTCTATTACTGATTCCATTTCCCTCTCTCTTTATTATTTAAATACCATTATTTTTAAGGTTGTTACAGATAATGCCTCAAAATCTTCAATGCATGTACCACTATAGCTAATTCAATATCATGGGTAGGATAGTTCTTTTCATATTCTTTCAGCTGCCTGGAAGCATACGCTATCACCATGCCATGCTGCATCAATACACAACCAAGTCCCTTCAAGGACGCATCACTGTAAATTACATAACCCTCACCCCCTGATGGGATGATCAGTACTGGTGCTGTGACTAGCCTCTGCTTCAATTCTTGAAAACTCTACTCATAGCTGTCGTCCCATTCAAATATGATATTCTTCCTAATCAGTCGTGTTAGAGGCCCTACTAAGGTTGAGAGTCCCTCAATAAAACGACGGTAATAACCAGCTAACCCCAAGAAACTCCTAACCTCTTGGACGTTCCTCGGTCTAGCCCAATTCACTACAGCATCAATCTTACTGGGATCCACAAAAATTTCATCCCTTGAGATTACATACCCCAAAAACATAAATTTCTCGAGCCAGAACTCACATTTATTGAACTTTCCGTACAACTTCTTTTCTCTGAGTGTCTGCAAAACTTGCCTCAAATGTATCTCATGCTTCTCATAGCTCCTCGATTAGACTAGTATATTATCAATAAAAACAACAACAAATTGGTCTAAAAATGGATGGAAGATCCTATTCATCAAATCCATAAATATCAGAGGAGTATTTGTCAGACCAAATGGGATAACAAGGAACTCGTAATGTCCATACCTGGTCCTGAAGGCCGTCTTTGACACATCTTTCGCCTTTACTTGTACCTGATGATAGCCTAATCTGAGGTCAATCTTGGAATACACCCGTGTACCCTGAAGCTGGTCAAATAACCATCTATACGGGGTAGAGGATACTTGCTCTTGATGGTCACTTTATTAATCTCCCTATAATCTATGCACATCCTTATAGACCCGTCTTTCTTCTTCACAAATAATACTGGAGCTCCCCATGAGGATACACTAGGTTGTATAAAACCCTTATCAAGTAAATCCTGAAATTGATCTTTTAATTCTGCCAACTTTGCTGGTGCCATTCGGTACGGTGCTTTAGAGATTGGCGCTGTACCTAGAAGCAAATCAATGGGAAAATCTACCTCACGATTAGGTGGCAAACTCGGTAATTCATTTGGAAGCACATCTGTAAATTCTTTCACTATTGGTATACTAGTAAGCTTCAATTCATTCCCTGACATATCCTTCATAAAGGCCACGAATCCCTGACTACCACTCTGAAGCATTCTCCTTGCTTGAATATTTAAAATCATTTGAGGTAGAGATTGCACTCGTGACCCTATAAATTTGAATTCTGGTATGCCTGGCGGTCTGAATATCACTTCTCTCGAATGACAATCAATACTAGCAAAATTAGCTACTAGCCAATCTATGCCGAATATGACATCAAACTCATGCATATCTAACACTATTAAATTGGTAGATGGAATCCTCCCCTGAACATCAACTAGACAGCCACAGAGTACCCTACTACACCTCACTGCTGACCTAGTTGGTGTACTCATTAACAGTTCAACATTTAATATTTGTGTGTCTTCCCCACATAATTTAACACACCCCGAAGACACGAACGAGTGTGTGGCACCTGAATCAAATGCCTCAGCATCACTCGGCATCAGAGCAAAAACCCTAGCTAGAGCCATATTCCTCTGCTGGCCTCCATGTGGCACCTGATAGCCTCCTCAAGCAAGTATAGGAGTAGGAGCAACACCAATCTACGCCTAACAACCTCTCATCACATGCCTTGGCTCCCCACATCGATAGAAAATACCTCGCCTAACACGACACTCCCCCGAGTATCTTTTCCCACAAGTCAGGCAAGCTGGAAGTGGTTGCATACCCTAAAAACCAGGATTCCCAATCTTTTGCCTTCGGTCTCTGTAGTAGCCACCTCTCTTTCATGAGCCACGACTAGACCCCTGTTGGGAACCAGACAGCGTGGATCTCTTCCTCTGTCTCCGCTCCTTAGCCTCCAACCGCTTTTTAATTTCTGTTATAGTGGCCTTATCCACCAACTCAGCAAAATCCTGCAACTTCAGTATCGACACCTGCTTATATATTTCCGTCCTCAGACCTCTTTCAAACTGCCATACCTTTTTTCACCTCATCTGGAATAATGTACGGGGCAAAGCAAGATAGTTCAATGAACCTCACCACATACTACTGCACTTTCTGCTGTCCCTGCTTCAGATTCAGGAACTCTTCCATCTTAACTTCCCTAGACGAGGCTGGAAAATACCTATCAAAGAATATTTTCTTAAATTGATCTCATGTCATCCCCATAGGTACTATCCTCTGCTGCTCTAAGAGTTTCACTCCTGTCCACCATCTCTCAGCCTCTCTAATCAGTTTATATGTAGAGAACAACACCCTCTGCTCCTCTATACACTACAACACTACAAATACTTTTTTGATCTCGCACACTCAATTTTCAGTGACAGCAAGATCAGTTCCTCCTAAGAAAGCCAAAGGATTCATCTTAATGAATTTCCCAATCGAGCTGTCGTGGCCTACAGAAAGACCACCTTGTTCTCTAGATCTTTTGGCAATTTCAGCCATAACTTGCTGTGCCACGCTGCGTAGTACAACATTTGAATCACCACTTGCAGCAACTGAGGGCCTAGCACCCTTATTACCACTGGCATGAGCACTACTACCTCTAGGGTCCATCCTAAAAATACAATAAACTTAATTTAATACCCTATCTCCATAACTTATCATCTAACTAGTATAATATATCCTTAACTAATTCATCACTATTGATCTTAATTCAAGGTTCAATCCTGCAACCTAAATACCCAACCCGACGATAGTTTAACATGGCTTTCCTAAAATTGTCACCGTAGGAAAATTACATAAACCACCACAGAAGTCCTGCATCTAGACTACAAAACCAGACCTCAAATCCCTTTATCCTATGCTCTGGTATTATTATTGCTGCATTCTAAAGTCTACAGAACCTAGCATCCTAGGCTCTGATACCAAACTGTAACGACCTGCTTAACTTCTATATAATAAATCACACCTAATATACATAGTTAACTTGAACCTGGGGGTAACGGGGACATACCTGTCATGCACAGCGAAAACCTAAGCAGTAGTTAATATAAATCACATTCTCATAACCATAAAATACGTAATACCAGAGTCAACTAAATTCCAAAATTCTATGTTTATATACAATCTCCAAAAGTACAAGAATATATACATATCTAGGAACCCACAACACAAATCTTCTATTCTTAGATCAAAACTTACCCTCCTAACGAGGTAGTACACACTATCTTAACGGCGGCCTCAATCCACCGGTCTTTCTTGGTTTCCTGAAAATGATTTAATGTTGGGGGTGAGACACCTCTTAGTAAGGGAAAGTAAACTAAATATAGATGTGTGACAACATGAATATTTAACGCTATAATACATATACAATACATTTCATATGCTAGAAAACATTCATCATAACATACTGAATAATCATATATTTTCATAATTTCTAATAAGCTATACTGATCATGAAATGTTCGACATAACTAATAATACTGTAATTTACCTAGGATGTATAGCTAGCTGATGTAATGTATTACCCCCCATGACGGGTTGTGCAACTCGAAGGCGGGACCCAACAATGGCTGTCCGGCCACTACCGAGTTAAAAATGTTTGTAAGTACGATGGGCCCGCCACACCCTGGTCTGGACTGCCAAGTGGACGTCTACAACTTTACACTGAAAGCCAGATCGACTATCCATCTTCCACCCCCTCTACTTGCAGGGGCGGTTAGCACAAGTCTAAAACATAATAGTCTAATCTGTATAGATACAGTATTGTGCTCCTGTAACTGAGCTGAACTATCATCCGTGTTATGATAATATATAATACATGATAATATATACAGATTAACATAAATAGATTGATAGCATTTTCTGTAATAACATAAATACATACATACGACCTTGCATCGATTTCTTTCATATCTGCGATTTTGCGCTGAACATTCATAAATACAGCCTTGCGCCAAAATCATACATAATACACGACCTTGCACTAAACGTTTCATATGTATCATTCTGAAAAAATAATTCATTTATCATGTATTTTGAAATCATAATGTACTGCATTATTTCATAATCTCTGAAAACATACCTTATTCATAAAATTGCCATAACATAATACTTCCTATGTAAAATAATATTCACGCCACACAATGCTGAATAAAACCATACATTTTATTCTAAAATCATATTTTCTAGCATTTCATAATAATAATAATATATATATATATATATATATATATATATACATTTCTACATAGTAGGAGTATTTTCACAAATATGCATTTTTACCAATCTACTTATATATATAATACATGCTTCCTAAAAATTAATTTGCTGATAAATAATAATTTTTTGCATGGAAAATAACTGCTTTAGTTTATTCCTTTACCTGATTTCTGAAAAGAAGCCCCCCTAAAATACACTCGTCTTGCATTTGCAGGGTTCCCCGTTCAACACCCTGAAATCAATATCTCTTAGAACTAAAATTTATAATTTCTCCATAAATAACATTTCCTATAATTATGGGAAGACTAAATTCTGAATAAATAGCCTTACCCCGAATCAGGGATGAATTTCAAACTAGCCCCATTGACGATCCACTCCAGAAGATATGCAGAGAACTTCCTTAGGAGTGTCGTGGTGGCTTCAGATCGTCGAACGACGTAAATTCGGCCCAGAAAATTAGAAAGAAGTGATGAAAACCGAAGAGGAGAGAGAGGAGAGGGTTTCTACGTGAAAATCAGCTAAAAAATCGCGTTTAGGGCTATTTATACATTGGCCTTTGTCGATGAGCCACGTCACCACGTCTATGAGGTCAAGAAGGCAATTCGTCAATGAACTCTCCCCCTCGTCGAAGAAGTTTAAAATTGCCAAAACATCCTCTCAGTATCCTCTCGTCGATGAGACATGACCCTGTCGACGAGCCCCTCATGTACTCTCATCGACGAATCACCTGTGTTCGTCAACGAGACCCTGTTTAAAATCCTATTATTTAAATATCATAATTCTCTGTGTCACTACATTAACTCAGCCGCCACACACTAGTGATAGCATATTTCCTCTTACTGAGCATTGTCTTATCCCAGTGACTTACTATTTTTCAGGAGATCCAGTTAGAAGAGCAGATTAGGCTCGTGGGTAGAGATTATCTTGCACTACTCATACTGGAAGGGTAGGTGTTTTTACGATACCAGTGGTTTGGGGTAGTTTCTAGGTTTTGGTGGTGTCACTGGATATTTTGTAATATTTACATACATTATGAGATTTATAGTTTTCTGTTATTGTGTATAACAGATTACAGTTTCTTGTATACTGCTGCTTAGATATGTATGATGTACAGAGTTTCCTCAGTGCTCCTTTGAGTCTGGGATGTTATCAAGTAGTACCTCAGACAGATGGTAATTATGTTATATATGTATAGATGGAAAAAAAATGTTATATAAGTAGCAGGTCGTTATAGTAAGTGCATGTCTCATTTGATCTGAATTGAAGCTCACTAATGACCATAGATTGACCCTAGGAACAAAAATTTTCATGAAAAACCTTTTATTAAAAATGAAAAACAAAATCAAAAGGTTTGAAATGGTTTTTGAAGTTGAAAGAAGGCTAAAACTCAAATTCTTAAAGGGGCTAGTCAATTGGATGTTATTCTCGGTCGACCAAAGCTAACAAATGGCTGAAAGCTAAATTTTCTGAAAGGCTCAGTCGACCGGATCATAAGGCCGGTCGAACGGCATTCATGCAAGGATGATCCGACAGACCAAATCATCATCCCGATAGACCAAATGGCACTAAAATTAAGGGAAATCGCCTTAGGGTCGATCGACCAGACCTTGGGTCAATCAACCGTGTTGGCCTAACATGGCTTACCAATCTTGTTTTGATGATAATAAATAAAAGGTTATTTAACTTGTTTTTTGTTTTGAGTAATAAGCTTCAGGTAGCAAGTATTTAAAACTCATTGCAAGATTTCAAAGTGAAAGGAATATGAAAGCTCAAAGAAAAAGAATTGATGAAAGCTTAGAGATTTGAAGCTCAAAGACAAAAATGACTCATTAATGAACAATCTTAAAGACTCCAAAGCTTAGAATGTCTTTATGTCTTAAGAGAGTCTATGTAAGTACTTCATTTATAATGATAAATTGTTTGAATTTGAAGCTCATTAGGAATCACAGAGACTTAGAGACCATGTTTTGAGAAACCTTAGAAAATATTTTTCAAAAGTCTTGACTTATTTTGGGGAAAGCAAAAAGAATTTGGAAGCAAAAACTCAAAAAAACAGTTTTCTAGTCTTTCCAGATGACTGGGAAGTTTTTCCTAGGCGACTTGTAGAGATCCGAAAATATAATAAATAAAAGAAAATAAGAAAAGTGGAATTTTGGCTAGAGGAGGAGAAAATCGATGACAGTTTTCTAAAGAGGGAAGAAAATTGGCGCCGATTCTGGAAAATTACTGCGGCCGGGTAAAGGGTAAACGATAAATTTTGGGCCTATTAAATAGAAAACCGGCGACGGTTTTCTTGGCAGTGTAGGTTATAAAGAAATCCTGTGAGCCTCATTTGAAGCAAATAAAATTTTCTTCTCCCTTTCTCACTAAACCCATGAACCCTTTTCCCATTCTCTCTAAAATTCTACTCCATAGTAAGCCTGAATCGACGATCAGGAACCACCACGGGGTTCTTGGGAAGATTCTCTACAATGTAGGCAGAGCCGAATTTCAATTTGGGGTTCCGGGGTACCATCCCAAAACTGAGGTAAGGGTGTTATTTAAGTGTTTATGGGTTGTTATATGAATTGTTGGATGTATAGATTTAAAAATGTGAATATGAATATAGTTATGGGGTCGAACTAAGGAATTGGAATTTTGTGAAATACAGGGTTATGGTGTAAAAGCTGCAGGCATGAGTTAGAGTTTTGGCAGGTATTTTCCTAGGAAATAAGGTAAAAATGATAATATTTGTCTGGTTGATATTCAGTAGATAAACTGAAATATGCAGGCTCGGGAAAAATATGAATATGGTAATTATTTTGGGAACTTAGTGGATTAACTGGGGATAATTCATGTATATAATTTCAGGGCATTGAAATTATGAACGCCACAAGCGTGAAATTGGAAATAATAAACAGTTCTCAGATAGTCAGGTAAGGGAAATATGTTATGCTAGTTAAAGTAGAAACTTTATCAGTAAAGTATAGTATTTGATCATGAGCTTTTAGAGTATGATTTTTGAAAATATCAGAGCATGGAAAATTATATAGATTTACAGATTATATTAAACGAATCTTATTTAATTGTTTGGAATGAGAAGTACTGGAATATTACAGAATTTTATACAGATCTACAGAATTATGATTTTATAGTTTTTACAGAATTATGATCATATAACTTTTACAAAATTATGATATACAGCTTATACAGTTTTATTATAGTGTCTTATAGAATTATTGAGCCATGATTATACAGTCTTTTACAAATCCATGATTATACAACATTTTACAGAACCTTGATTATACAGTATTTTATAGAACCATGATTATATAGCATTCTACAAAACCATGATTATACAGCATTTTACAAAACCATGATTATAGAGTATTTTATAGAACCATGACTATAGAGAGTTTTACAGAACCATGATTATACAGAGCATAGAACCATGACATACAAAAATACAGATTATATAGATTTATAGTTATTACAACGTCATGGTTAATACGGATAATTACAAAATCATGGTAAAACAGATATATACTATATAGAAATAGTATTACATAGTATCAGACCCTGATGGAACAGAGCAGTTTATAGAGCACAATACCGTAGTTATGCAATATAGACAGTGCAACCATTCTCCAGTATATAAATATTCTACCCTAGAGGCCAAGGTGATCCACCACCTTATTTCTTATAATATTTTGCCTAAGAGTGGATCCCGAGTCTATGTTTCATATATAGACTGCTTTATAATGTGGTGCCTTATTATGGGTAAGAAGGTTGATCTACCCAATCTTATAATTAAGTGGATGTTTCTAAGACCACTGGGCATCGAATTATCATGCGGTATGGGGGGATCCTTAACAGAATTTTTGAGAAATTAGGACTGACTCGTGGATCTTCATTGTTGGTCAAACTTCACCGTACTGATCTTTTCACCTCCACAATAGTCAAGCAGATGAGATATGAATTGGTTGGTGGTATTTGGGTAGCACAAGCTCCACTGTATAGGAGGGTAGGGAATCAGTATCTAGCTCAACAAGATTTGCCCCAGTAGCCTGAGCAGACCCCTAATTTTGAAATTATGGCCACTATTGAAAAACTTTCTAAGTCTTTCAATGAGTTTTCAGCTTCTGTTGATTTTTGGTTCATCTCGATCAATAATGATTTTATTGAATTAACAGACATTGTGCAATCCAACTTCACTATCATTAACGACTGCTTCAATGACCTGGAAGGCATCGACAATTTAAAAGGGAAAAATCCGATGGAGGATAGCAGCAGCGAGTTAGGGTCTTTAGATGGAAAGCATGATGGTGGTGCCAATTATACTGCTTCATTGAGGGGAAGAAGCAAATTTGTATTATAAACAATTTGACTTTATGGTTTTGTAAATTATAAACACTCACTATCTTATTCTGTTTATGCCTTTATGTTTTGTGAGCACAACACTGAATTTTACTATCCATATCTTACTGAATGTTTAAATTCATTTTATGGATGGTTATTATCTCTTGATTATAGAATGAACTACTTGTGGATATATTGAATTGATTGATACCCTCTGCATGGTTAATGCAGAAACTTGAGAATTACATGTTGTAGATATAATTAGGTTGTTGCATGCTGGTTATTTTGATACTCTCTGCATGGTTGATGCAGAATATTGAGAATTGCATGTCATAATTGATTAGGTTGTTGCATGTTGGTTGTATTGATACCCTCTGCATGGTTGATGCAGACATTGTGATTGCATGATGGCGTAATAAACAAACTAAAAACAACATGCTAGCCAATTATTGCAAAATTAGGTGTTGTCATGCTAAAATTCATCCATCAAATAAACTAAAAATATACTCAAACCAACACTCAAATTACATAAGCCTTATTTTCAAACTCCAATCTTTATAGGCCGTATGTAACATCAGATTTGTGATGGTTTATGGATATTTCTGGTCTTACCATGTTTAACATGTCATTTTGAACTTAAAAGGCCACTTACACTATTTTTGTGTACAAAATTGTCAAAATTTTCAAACAGCTATAAGTCTGTAATCTAAGCTTCTTTTTTTTTTTTTTTTTTGTCAAAAAGGGAGAGCTTTTCAAAATGAGGGATTCTTTCCATGCATTGCTTAGTCCTTTTGTTGATGACAAAAGTGGGAGAAGTGTCTGAGTAAAATTCAAAATTCAAATTTAGAACTTGTACCTTGCTTTTTTATTTTCAAGTTTGGCTTATATTTCATTTGAAGAGACCATTTTCAAAAAAGAAAAGGTCATTGTGACTATGAATTTTATATCTATTCCTTTTAACTCATAGTTGGGCTAAAATCACAAATATGATACCTATTACACAAATGATCATATATGACTATCATATGATTTGTTGGCTGAATACCTTTTTCAAAATCAATTTCAATACTAAATGCAAATTGAGTTGAACTTAAAATTTCTCAATTTGAAAAAAACTCCAAAGTCTTCATTTTAGATATGCCTGAAATACATGGTTAAATATTTACATTATGCATATTGTAAGGGGGAGCCTTGTCAGGCTAACCTTATTTTGCTCCTGTATTTGTCATCATAAAAAAGAGGGAGATTGTTGACTTTTTGAGTCCTATCCCGTTTTGATAATGACAAATCATAAGCATCTCATTTGTGCATTTAGTATATGAACATATTTATCTTTCAGAAGGCACAAATAGTCAATGTGAAATGGAAGCCATGAGGCACTTAAAGCACACATCACATGGCTCATTCCATGGCAAAGTGAAGAGCAAAGAGTGAAGATGCATATTTTTCAGTTGTAATGTATTTAGTTTCATGTGTAAGTGCATGTCTCATTTGATCTGAATTGAAATTCACTAATGACCATAGATTGACTTTAGGATTAAAAATGATAAACAAAATCAAAATTTTTGAAATGGTTTTTGAAGTTGAAAGAAGGCTAAAACTCAAATTCTTAAAGGGGTCAGTTGACCGACTGTTATTCCCGGTCGAATGAAGTTAAAAAATGGCTGAAACCTAAATTTTCTAAAGGGTTCAGTCAACTGGATCATAAGCCTGATTGACCGACATTCACGCAAGGATGATCCGGTAGACCGAATCGCGCTAAAAGGGAAATTGCCTTAGGGTGGTCGGTCAATTAGACCGTGGGTCAGTCGATCGGAACTCTCAAGTTAAGGCTATTTTGAGCAAAAAACAGCCATAAAATTTAAAATATATTATTATTATATTACCCAATGGTCATATTGTGTATTTGCCTATAAATACCAAGCCCAAAACACTTGGAGACACTTTTTCCAATATCATTTAATACTTTTACATTGTTAGGCATTTATTATATTTTCTCAAATCAAAGCTCTCCTACTCTCTTTATCTTGCAAAAATCATTTTGAGAGAAAAACCATAACTTCTCCTATTCTTTTTTTTTTGAAAATACTTTTTGGAGAAATCATTTATTGCTATTGAATCTTTGAGCATTTATTGTACATACTTCACATCAAAGATCATCTACTCTCATTTATTTGCAAACATCTTTTTGAGAGAAATACCTAAACTCTATTGAGTTTCATTCTTATCTCATGAGAGTGCATTAAGTTTTTCATTGTACGAACTAGCTTTTGAAGAAGCATTTCACTGTACAAAAAAAAAATAAAAAAATAAAAAATCATATTCTCATTTGTATTTTTGCGGTTTGGGTTTTGAATCATACCAAACAAGAGCATATCATTTGGAGAGGTCGCTCCGCCTACAAGGAGTGTCGTAACAGGTATCTCTGCCCAAGTGAAGGAGTGTTATATGAGGTAGCTCTGCCTTGGTTAGAGGAGTGGTTAGTGGAAACTTCAAGCAGTTGTCTTGAGGCGAGAAAGTAGGCGAGAATAGTTGAACCTCGTAAAAATCTCTGTGTTTGTTTTCTCTATCCCTTCTCTCATTTAATTTTCCGCACTTGTATGTTTAAATACTTATAGTCTTGCGAGTGTTTGTTTAAACCCTAGACTTGAGAGTGTTTGTGTTTTAAAAATAGGGTAAAAAGTTGACCTAAAATTTTTAAATATCCACCCCCCTCTTGGGATTACACCAAAACTCACATATTTTTTCATGTCCTTATATTTACATGAAGTCATAATAGAATCTCATGTTGATGTTTGTGTTTTGTAATTTTAAAAAAGTTAATTTTTTAAAATAATTTCAAATATTCACACTTTAATATTTATAAGCTAAAATTTGAAAATATATCATTAATTCATTTTAAATATATAAATCATTTTATTAAAAATTATAAAATATTTTACATTCATGTGACATATTTACTAGTACTATTTATTATTAAATTTCCTTATTATACTTCTTTTAGATAATCCAAAAACAATTGAAAACAGAAAACGAAAACAAAAAAAAATCGTATTTTGTTTCCTATTACACAAGTTTGTATTTAATCAATACTATTAATTGCGAAATGTTTTATCTATTAGCATTAATCTTTGCTAAGAAAATTGTGAAAGCACATAAAAATTTAAAAAATTTATAGAGCAATTTTAAAAATTTATTGGAGTTTTACATGCGTTAAAAAAAATTTTAAAAACCAAAAATCAAAAATCAAAACTAAAAGATAGGGATTCTCCCAATGTACAAAAAGTTTGGATCTTATTTAGCTTATAATTTAAGGAACTTAGAGCTTCTTATTCATTTGAATTGTTTACATAAATATCGTATTTGAATATGCATTGTTATTTGGTATGTTAATTTGCATGCTTGTGCTCCACTTGACTCATTGTAGCATCTTAAGTTGATATGCTTGTTTGTGTTCTATATTTGACATATGGCATGTATGTGGTTTCTTTGAATTCATGCTTGTATTGATGAATAATCTTGTTGAACCCTTAAAGAATCATATTTTAATCAATCCAATGGTGGATGCTTTAGAGGGATGCACTAGCACTCTTTAATGATTTCTTGAGGAAAGGAAACCTTGTGTTCCATATATCGCATCAATATTAAATGGAATGGTAATATAAAGTTAATCAAAAGACAATTAATGTGGTTTGATGATTATACTTAATTTAATAAGTACTATTCATAGAACGAGTGTGTACGAGACACTAGTACCTTTCCCTCGTATAATCATACTCCCAGACATGGCTTTGGTACACAAACCGTTGGCTATCAATTTCTTGGACCTTGGGTGTAGTTATTTGACCAATTACTTGTTAGCAAATAATAAGATATTCTAACCGTATCTAAAATAAAAGTAGGTAATGGTGACTCCATTGCTACATTTTTTGACTCATATCTTGACCTTATTAAAATTTCTTATCTAAAGTTTTCTATACGTGTCAATGTAATTCGAAGATTCACCTCGATAGTGGTGATCCTTTGGCACGTGTTGACAACTTAAAAACTCTTTTGGGGATAGTATAGAGTTGAACCAAAATTGCAATGCATAATCATCAATCCATTAACTATCCTCGTACTTGTTTAACAAGAATGTTGTTATGCTTTAAGGTTATAGGAAATCTTAAGTTTCACACATGAACATTAGCCTTCTGCTTCGGCCTATTTTTGTAGGATTTACTCGAGGAAAATTAGTGATAGTTTTTGTGGGAATATAGTCTCCATATAGTGGCATAAAACACCCCCACTTAGGTTGAACCCTCTCCGCTCATAACTTATAATGGGTGAGAATTAGGGACTCTACTAGTACAGGCAATCTGAGAAGCTTCTATGCTTAGGACATAGATTGAGTTGAGATTACAAATAAAGAACCCTAAGTCATATGCCATAGAATAGAGTCTCAGAAGTGATCCTTCAACTAGAAATTTTCCAAATAAGGGATAGGGACCGCTTCTTCCTTCTCCACGTGGATATAAACTAATATGTTCTTTGGGATATGTCTTTTAAGTACGCTAAACTCTTTGTTTTGTGCATTGTGAGGTGGTAAATTGAAACATATTTAATCAACTTCAAGTAAAATCAAGGTTTAGGAGATTTATCCCAAAAAGATTAGGGCATAATGTACCATATCTGTAACAACCCGAACCCTAAAACCCTGTTCGGTGCGTTATACCTGATTAAATCCTGATAATCTATAAATAAATACCATGTACACAATAGAAAACATAACTATAATCCTTAATCATAAAAATATACCAGAGTTTACTATATCTATCCATAATCCATAATAACCAATCATCACCTGTATTATCATATATATACATATCTCCAAAAACATTCAGTATTCACAAACACCAGTATGTTCCAACACCATCCATATCTCAAAAAACTTAAAACATAATACATAAAACATAACTTATATATATCCCAGAGTATCATCAAAATGTTTATACCATTTCTCTTTCTATAAACTCAAAAATGCTATATCCAACTCGAGCTCTCAAAGCTCGATCTCATGGTGGTCCTGAAAAAGATAAGTTCGTATTCGGGTGAGACACATCTCAGTAAGGAAAGAAACAATATAAATTAAAATAGTGCGTGGCCAACATTAGGTTTGTATATAACATATTAATATCATCTAAAAATTATTAACATAAATTCTGAAAACATTTCCTGATCCTATTCAAACACATGTAAAGTATTTACCCACGAGGCTACCCAAGGATAGGGGTGATCACCCGCCCATATAAGTAGCACTCCTCTGTTATGATATATTAGGCAATCTAAAGGTCATACCTGAAGCATACTAGAGCACTCACCTTACTCAGTGAGCCCTCAAGTGATAGATTAATTTTATACTTGCACAGTTCATACAAAAGTTTTCCAGTGAAGGCCCCCAATAATAAGGAAATCTATGCGCCCATACAAATAGTTTCCCTCTACTCTAGTATGTTATGCAGCCTACTGCTACATCTGATACTACTAGTGCACTCACTTTTCTCAGCAAGCACTCAGGCGAAGAGTTCACCCCGACCAAACGTAACGTGTTCTACTAATATAAATACTAATAATATCATAGTACATTATTCTGTTTGTCATTATTCAACCATCCATATCTGTTCATGTTCATAACTTTAGCATTTCATAGCATTTCACTTTACGTAGCCTTCCACATTTTACATCATTCACATTTCACATTTCATATCCATTACATTCACATTTCCATTTCAGTTAATTTTCATTTCATTCATTCGTACTACAACTCCTTTTAACTATACATCAGTTAGTCCACATAAATATGCGCTAAATCTGCTAACACGGCTCCTTTTAGCTGTCATCAATTAGTCTACAGCTTATTTTAGCTGTCATTGTATACATGGTTGCATTATCAAACACAAGCAACATAATCCTTATAACATTTCATAATCAATGCATTTCTTACATAGTCTGCATCTCATACATATAACATATGTTTACACTGCATTACCATCCACTCATGCCACACAATTTGCTGTAAAATTCATACATTGCCTGTAAAATAAACCAACCAACATTTAACGTTTATATAGTGAACATATATCTTCATTTCTTACATAATTATCCTGAAAATATTATTCACTTTTATCGGTTTATTTTCACATATACATAGCTAAATAAGTAGCCCTAGGCTCAGAAAATATAATTTACATGGTTAGCATTTTATACCCACATGAAAACACATATACATATACATATACATAACTTAGTCCATTTTCATTTAATTCATGAAAACCTGATTTAATATATAAATTTCCCCTTACCTGAATCCTTGAACTATGTCAACAGAAATCCCCAAAAGATGCCTATGATGCTCACTCAGACCCTGTATTCTAAAAATCCCAACTTACTTAAATCTTAGAAAAATACCCTTTTAATACTTCCTACGCTTCAAATAACAATATTCGTTAAGAAAAATCTAAAATAACTCACTTATCTTGATTTTGGGATGTTTCCCAAACCTTTTAAATCAACGATTAGCTCCCGCAATTTTGTAGAGAACGATCCTACGAGCCTCGTGGTGTTTCCTAATTGTCAAACTGAGTCAAATCCAGCCCAAAATCGAAGAGAGAAGGCCGAGGGTTCATTTTTAGAGAGGGGGAGAGAGAGAGAGAGAGTGAGTGAAATTCTGAAATTTCTCGTTGAAAAATGAAAGCAACTCTATTTATAGGCAGGACCTCCTCGATGAGACACGTGGATTTGTCGATGATCCTATGAAGAACACTCATCGACAAGACCGTGAGCTCATTAATGAGTTTCAGAACATCTCAAACTCTTTCGGTTAATCCTCATCGACGAGACATGTATACTCGGCGATGAGGCTCACAAGATCTCTCGTCAACGAGAAAACCCCGCTCGTCGACGAGCACCTGCTTGTTACCCTTTTACAATTTCTTTTCCTTTTCTTCTATTTCCCCTTTTCCTTTTTATTATCTTTCTTATTATTTTAAATAGTTAAAATTCTCTGGATCGTTACATTCTCCCATCCTTAAAGAAATTTTGTCCTCGAAATTTCACCTACTATTCATCCTTTCACATCATTAGAATTCATTAACTTATACAATTCAATGTATATATCACCATATAAAACTTTACATCATCTATTACTAAGTTAAATTATCATTATCTTAAATATAATCTCATACCTGCATCCCTGATAGCATCAGCTTCAGCTTGAATCAATGAGTAGATTCGTGCCGGAGCACCTCTTCCAAGTGGTACCTGCTATTTTCGCTGATCCTGGTTTTGAACAGATACCATAGGCAATGGTTCTCAACAATTTTTCTTGATATGCCCCAGATTACCGCACCTGAAACAATTAGGAGTGCCAAATCGACATTCGCCCCTATGCCCTTTATTACATTTCTAGCATATAGAGTCCACTGCATCCATTCCTTTCTTCCCCGATCCCTAACTAACCTAAAATTGAAAACTAGATGGTGCATGCCTTTTCTTCTGCTCTGAAGGCTCTGTGCTGCTCTAGATACTCTTTTCCAACACCAAAACCTTATCAACTAATTCTGAGAAGGTTTGAACCTGAAACCCCACCACCAGCTCATATATTTTGCATCTTAGGCCTTTTTCAAATTTCCTAGCCTTCCTTGCCTCATTCGGGATCAGAAATGGTGAGAAGCGAGGAAGCTCCACAAATTTCGATGCATATTCCGCAACGGTCATATCCCCCTAGGTTAAATTAGTGAACTCTTCAATCTTTTCCTCTTTGACAAATGAAGGAAAACACCTATCAAAGAACAACTCCTTGAATCTCTCCTATATAAGAGCTATCTTTACCAGCCTCTGTTCCTCTAGCAGCTTTGCAGAAAGCCACCAGCATTTTGCCTCCCCGATCATCTTGAAAGCGGCATTATGGACCTTCTGCTCATCCGTGCAGTCGAGTATAATCGTGATGTCTTCTATTTTCTATACCCAATTCTCAGCAGCCACTGGATCAGGTCCTCCTACAAAGGCCAGAGGGTTCATCCTCATAAACTCCTTAATGTTGCAGCCCTAACCTGCAAGTGGACAATTATGTTCTCTAGAATCCTTCTTCCTCTCTGCCCTAACTTGGTAGGCTATACCCCGCAGTATCTTGGAGGTATCAATGTCCTCTTGACTGGAAGTATCTGAACCTTCCCTTCCTTTAGCCTCTACATCTTCATCTCTAGGATCCATCCTAAAAATATGACAGAAAAGATATAAGAATTCCATATCATAACTCCAACACACAATTATATAAATTAAATCCAATATATATATATATATATATATATATATATATATATATATCCAAATTCTCTATATAAGGACCAGTCTCACAATTCAGAAAAGAAATCATCTAAGGTTTATCGTGGATTTTCTAAGGTCGTCGACTGCTTCAGAAAAATCATAGGATATCGTTGACGTACTTCTGCCTCTAAACTACAAAACAAAATCTTATACTTCCCTACACCAAACCTACTTCTCAACACCTAACCTATTCATCTAGTATCCTTATCCTATTTAATTCCTATACTCTAGTATAAATCATCCCTAAATTTGCAAAACCCAAAATATATTTCTCTGATACCAAAATGTAACACCCTGAACCCTTAAACTTGGTCCGATGCATTATACTTGATTAAATCCTCATAATCCATAAATAAATACCATGTACGCAGCGGAAAACATAACTATGATCCTTAATCATAAAAATATACCAGAGTTTGCTATATCTATACATAATCCATAATAACCAATCATCACTTGTATTCTCATATATACATATACCTCCAAAAACATTCAGTATTCACAAACACCAGTATGTTCCACAACCATCCATATCTCAGAAGACTTAAAATATAAAACATAAAACATAACTTATATACATCCCAAAATATTATTGAAATGTTTATACCCTTTCTCTTTCTATAACCCCAAAAAATCCTATATCCAACTCGAGCTCTCTAAGCTTGATCTCGTGGTGGTCCTAAAAAAGATAAGTTCGTATTCGGGTGAGACAAATCTTAGTAAGGGAAGAAACAATATATATTAAAACACCATGTGGACAACATGAGGTTTGTATATAACATATTAATATCATCTGCAAATCATTAACATAAATTCTGAAAACATTTCCTGATCCTATTCAAACACATGTAAAGTATTTATCCACGAGACTAACCAAGGATAGGGGTGATCACTCGCCCATACAAGTAGCACCCCTATGCTCTGATACATTAGGCAACCCAAAGGTCACAACTGAAGCATAGAGCACTCACCTTACTCAGTGAGCTCTTAAGTGATAGATTAATCTTATACTCACATAGTTCATACAAAAGTTTGCCAGTGAAGGCCCCTAAGAATAGGAAAATCTACCCGCTCATACAAATAGTTTCCCTCTGCCCTGGTACATTATGTAGCCTACTACTACATCTGATACTACTAGTGTACTCGCCTTTCTTAGTAAGCCCTCAGGCGAAGAGTTTTCCCCACCTAAATGTAACATGTTCCACTAGTATAAATACTGATAATATCATAGTACATTATTTTGTCTGTCATTATTTAACCATCCATATCTGTTCATGTTCATAACTTTAGCATTTTATAGCATTTCACTTTACGTAGCCTTTCACATTTTTCATCATTCACATTTCACATTTCATATCCATTACATTCACATTTCCATTTCATTTAATTTTCATTTCATTCATTCGTACCATAGCTCCTTTTAGCTGTACATCAGTTAGTCCACATAGATATACGCTAAATTTGCTATCATAACTCCTTTTAGCTGTCATTATATATATGGTTGCATTATCAAACACAAGCAACATAATCCTTATAACATTTCCTTATCAATGCATTTTTTACATAGTCCGCATCTCATACATATAATATATGTTTACACTACATTACCATTCACTCATGCCACACAATTTTGCTGTAAAATTCATACATTGCCTATAAAATAAGTCAACCAACATTTAACGTTTATATAGTGAAAATATACCTTCATTTCTTACATAATTATCCTAAAAATATTATTCACTTTTATTGGTTTATTTTCACATATACATAGCTAAATAAGCAGCCCTAGGCTCAGAAAACATAATTTACATGGTTGGCATTTTATACCCACATGAAAGCACATACATATATACATAACATAGTCCATTTTCATTTAATTCATGAAAACCTGATTTAATATATAAATTTCTCCTTACTTGAATCTTTGAACTACATCAATAGAAATCCCCAAAAGATGCCTGTGACGCTCACCCGGACCCTATATTCCAAAAATCTCAACTTTTTCGAATCTTAGAAAAATACCCATTTAATACTTCCTAGGCTTCAAATAACAATATTCGTTAAGAAAACTCCAAAATAACTCATTTACCTTGATTTTGGGATGTTTCACAAACTTCTCAAATCAACGATCAACTCCCACAACTTTGTAGAGAACGATCCTACGAACCTCGTGGTGGTTCCAGATTGTCAAATCGGGTCAAATCCAGCCTGAAATTGAAGAGAGAAGGTTAAGGGTCCATTTTTAGAGATAGAGAGAGAGAGAGAGAGAGAGAGAGAGAGAGAGATAGAGAAATTCTGAAATTTTCTCGCTGAAAAATGAAAGCAACTCTATTTATAGGTAGGGCCTCATCGACGAGACATGTGGATTTGTCGACAATCCCATGAAGAACACTCGTCGACAAGATCGTGAGCTCATCGATTAGTTTTTGAACATCTCAAACCCTATGGGTCAATCCTCATCGACAAGACATGCATACTCGGCAACGAGGCTCACAAGATCTCTCGTCGACAAGAAAATCCTGCTCGTCAACAAGCACCTGCTTGTTACCCTTTTACAATTTCTTTTCCCTTTCTTCTATTTCCCCTTTTCTTTTTTATTGTCTTTCTTATTATTTTAAATAGTTAAAATTCTCTGAGTCATTACAATATCCCTATTAATCCCAAGTCCATACTCAAGAGCTTTCTAAGTTTATGCTCAATATATGAGCATATCCAATCAAGAACAATCATTTCAAAAGTTTGAGCATCTATTGAACCAACTCCATCTATGAGCACCTAACCACTTATACTCAATCTAAGGGCATAAATCCTTGCTCAACCTAGGAGTGTGCAATTGGTCGCTTTGATTAGTTTGGGTAGAAAAAAGGAAGAACCAAATTTTTTTGGTTTTATATTAGAGAAATCAAATTGAACCGATCTTCTATATGAAACTGAAATGAATCGGCCGATATTTTAATTTTTTTAGGTGAAAACTAAACCTAACAAAAATATTTGAGCCATTAGTCTAAATAAAAAATTAAACCAACCAAATTATCCATTTTGACCAGAAAACTGACCAAACAGATCGTCCCAAAAATCCACATACTTATGTTATTGTTTTCAAATTTGTTCTCTATTTAGTCAAAGAATTTCGTTAAATATAAAAAAAAAAAAAATTAAAACAAAAAGAATAATTTTGGTTTTTTTTTTTGTTTAAACTGAACTTTAATTTTCAAAGCTGAAAGCTAAATTGTTATTTCTTTAGTTCCCAAAATTAAAATTGAACTAAATTTAAGAGGTGTATAAAAAACCAAAGCATATAGACTCAATTATTTTGGTTTGGTAGTTTCTTCAGTTTAACCTGAATTTTGCACACCCATAGCTTAACCTATGAGCATCCAACCATTCATGCTTGATCTTTCAAGCATCCATCTATCCATTCTCAATCTAGGGCACAAATCCACTTTTTGATCAACTTTCAGGAGTATATCATCATGCCTACTCCATATTCCCATGCTCAATTTGTGAGTACCCATCCATATATTTTTAATCTAAAGGCTTCCTCCATAGGTGCTCAATCTATGAGCGCCTTGTTGGTATATATGTGTGCAATGCCCACCTTCAATGAGTTAATTGTCACACTTACCTAACGTATGGCTCAGATGAGGTCGAAGTGGTAGACTACAATGATACTATGAAGACAGAAGACGTTCCCCTCTGAGACACGGGGGTCTGGGGGCATGATAGATGAGCGACGACTACCAGTGTGAATGGCAGCTACTAATGTCAATGACGACTATGGTAGGTGAGCCGCCGCCACCTACCATAGTAGGTGAGCCGCCTATGTGTTTTTTCCATGGACTAGAGGCTATAAATAACCCCCCCCCCCCCCCGCGGAGAAAAATACACATCTCGACTGCAAGTTGTGTCCTCTTCTATTTTTTCTATTTGATGTCCTTTTGCCATTGAAGGTAATAAAACTTTGTGTTATCTCTTCAATTGTTTCTTCAAAATAGATCTTGGTATTGTTATTTTACATGGTATCAGAGCTGAAGGCTACTAAGAAGAAACAACTATAATTGTTGAGACGTTGCAATGGCGGGAACTTCATTTTCAACTACTGCATCTCCACCAACACTTTGGATACGTCCAACAACATTCACAGAAGGAAAGCTAGATGGCACAAACTACAGTTTGTGGAAGTTCAAGATGAGTGCATATGAACTACTTGATACAACTCAAGGTATGGATCTAGAGCCGATTGGCATGCTTGATCCCATCAATCCTAAGGTAATCATCCTTGCCCTCATCAAAGCATGGAAGAGGTAGAATGCAGATGCACTTTGTGCTATTGTCACAAGTGTATCCGACTCTATACTTACTTTGATCCAGCATACATCCAATGCTGCAAATGCTTGGAATGGTCTGAAGAATCAATATGAAAGGATGAACTAGACACACATTTAGAACTTGGAGAATCAACTTGCTGTAGAAAAACTATATGACGAAGAACTGGCAAAAGTATTCATCACCAGAATAAAAAATCTGTGTGATTAGATAGCGGCATTGGGCATAGCAAAGACCAATGAGGAGTTAGCTCAAAGATGTATTTGAGTGCTGCCATCAAAATATGACAGTCTAGTAATTGCTCTTAACACGCAGATTAGAACTCCTGCACTAACCTTTGAAGAATTATGTGTTTTACTACTAGAGGAGGAGATGAGGCTAAGAACTAGAAGATATAAAAGCAGTAGTGCTTTCACCATGCATATCAAAGGCAAGGACAATAATGATGAAAAGAAGAAGGGAAAGAATAAGAAGAGATTTTCTGGTATGTGCTACTACTGCAACAAAAAGGGGCATGTAGCCAAGGTGTTAGAATTGGTGTATTCCCAAGAGGGGGGGGGGGGGGTGAATTGGAAATTTAAACTTTTCTCCTAGGTTAAGTCAGAATTCAATATGATTTCGTAACTTAGGGTCTTTGTACACAATTTCAAATGTGCTGATAAATAAAATATGCGAAATTTAAATCATGCACATCATTCATACCATAACATATATGTACGGTAAATATAAAGTGCGGAAATGTAAACAGACACACGATATGTTATCAGGCTTCGGCCAACTGTGCCTACGTCCCCGCCTCTAGCTTGCAAGCCTGAGGGTTCCACTAAAAGCTCACTTAAGGGTGGAGCGGCACCGATTACAACCAGGTCAATTAGCACAGGGCTGACCTCAACCTTAACAACCAGGTCAATTAGTGAGGCTGACCTCAACCTACACGCCTTAACAGGATGGCGCACCTAACTTTTCTAATTGGGTCTAAGCCAATTCGGGACTATTTCAAAGGGCTAGTCTCCCTCTTCAAGCCCGTGCCTGGAATACAATAGTTTTGCTCAATAAATAAAATGGTATAGTGATTATGCTTTCAAGTAAAGCAGATATGTACCCAGTTATGCGCAATCACATACACCACAAAATGATTTAATATGTAAGCTCAATGTGGTCTAGTATTTCAACTCTCAAATATATTTTCTATCAGTGTAATAAGTGCATAAGAGTATCAACAAGCAATCTTTGTATCATAAGATATTCAATCAATAGATTCACACAAAGATGTTAAGCAAGTTTCAAATGTATCAGTTTGAGGGATATATCAATCACGTATATAGTAGATGACGTATATGCTTGGTTTACAAAGGATGTATAGTCTTTGTATTCAGCAAATGATATGCAAATAGATATTGCAACAAAGATCCATATTACAAAC
Source organism: Malania oleifera (assembly GCF_029873635.1). NCBI lineage: Eukaryota > Viridiplantae > Streptophyta > Magnoliopsida > Santalales > Ximeniaceae > Malania > Malania oleifera. Next base: position 82,914,396 of record NC_080420.1, read on the forward strand.
ACAAATATCTTCTCAAAGATATATCAATATAAATCACACAAGATATTTGAGTATGTTTTGAAAATGATTTTGCAACCCAAAGACAAATACAAGATGCCTAAGATATTGCAATACAAATGCAATACTCATAAGCTTAAGTAAATCTTCTTAGGATAGGCTTATGAACAAAGCCCCCTCAGAATACTTAAGTTTAGCTCTCAAGAAAATCATTTCAATCAAATAAACAAGGAGAGCAAACCTTAGAAAATAATCACTCAATCAACTTACAAAAGACTTTTGGGAATAAGAGAAGATAAGTATGAGTGGTTTTAGTATGAAAATGAGTATTATAGGTTTTTTGATTTTCAAAGAATTTTCCCTAATCAAATATACTAATCTCACTTTCATAATCCCAAATAAGGGGGTATATATAGACACCCCATGAAATATTTATCGTTGGGGACACAGCCGAGATTATTATAAAAGATTAATGACCTTTTAATTATTTTAACCCTATTTAAAAAATTAACCATGGTAAAAAATTCAGGGCAACCCAAGAGGCTCGGTCGACCAAAACACTTTCGGTCAACCGAAGTTCATATGGCACGGTTGACCGGCATATTTTTGAACTTAGGACTTGGTTGACCGGACGTAGATGTCCGAGGCGATTTTTCCATTTTAACTAGGTTCGGTCGACTAGGCTATTTTGAACTGGGTGATTCGGTCGACCAGACAGTTGGGATTTCTCCTGAGGACTCTTGGTCGACCAGATAATTGCAATGCAATTTGGGCTCGGTTGACCAGGTGGTCAAAGTGTTGACCTCATGAGGTTTCGATCGACCGAGGGTATTTGAACTACAATGGTTCGGTCGACCTGGCTGAGGTCAAAATGTTGACCCAGATCGGTTTCGGTCGACCGGGGCAGAATAAACTGCCAAGGTTGGTCGACCAAAAGTGCACAAAGTGTGCATTTCAGTCCTGATTCAATACACTTCACCTTATTCAAGTGCCTAACATTTATGAGTGCAAAAGTGAGTGTCCTAGGGTCATTTCTGAGTCCTTTTGAAGACACCGAAAAAATCCGGTGTCGGTTAACCTTCGATCGACTGAAGGGTAACCCCTAAGGTCTTTCTAAGGTTATTTTAGTTATACTTGATTTGAGCTTACGTATTATACCATGCATTTGATGTGTGTGGTTATTACATACAAAAAGCCCTAATTACTATTACAGACCAATTACACAACTAAATATATATTACAATTATAAACATGAATTGGTCTTCAAGTTTCACTTGCTTTGTGCCCATCTCGATCTTGGCAATTTAAGGTTCCTGCACAAAGTCTTAAACACTCATTAGATACAATGAGTATTTGTCATAATCAAAACCGGGCATGACCTATAAGGTCAACACAAGGATTGCAGAAAACATATCCACGATGAAAAGAATGGCATGTTGAAGCCTACGTGGAATGTTAGATAGGTAGTAAATTGTTTTAAACTAGAATTAGATCTTTTCATGGTTATAGAAGAAATGTGCTCAACTGCTCAAACAGTACCAGGAGATTGCTCATGGGTACTTGACTGTGGAGCTTCCCGACACATGACCAGCAAAAAGGACTGGTATGGTTCCCTTAAGCCTCTTTATGAGCCTATGAATGTCATTGTCAGAAATAATGCAAAGTGTACAGTAGAGGGCACTGGGTCTATTTCCTTAAAAACCACGAATAGCCAAGGTAAAACTCGTTCAGATATCCTTTATGTTCCTCAAATTAAAAGGTCTCTTTTATCTGTAGCTGCTATCACTGACCATGACTATGAAGTACGATTTATGAAAACAAAAGCTGAGATCATTGATAGCAATGACAACATTGTGGGCGAAGGTATTCGAAAGAATAACCTGTATGAGTTTGTGGCACTTGCCGCATTAGCTAGAGATACAACAAGCATACTTTCATATGAAATGTTTGGACACATCTCCTATGCAGTTTTGAAGGAGATGCAGAGAAAGGAAATGGTGGTTGATCAGCCTGTCGTAGTTGATACTACAGAGCCTTGTGAAGCTTGCATGCTGGGCAAACAACATCGTATGTCATTTCCACAAGAAAGCAACAACAAATCAAAGCTTCCTCTAGAGTTGGTACATACAGATCTCTATGGTAAAATGACTACTCCTACATTAAGAGGATCTTTCTACTTTATACTCTTAGTTGATGATTATAGTAGAAACATATGGGTGTACTTTCTTCATGATAAGGCTGAGGCTCTTGTAAAATTTAAAGTGTGGCATAAACTTGTTGAAAATGAGACATATTTATAGTTAAAGAAACTTTGAATAGATCGAGGAGGTGAGTTCACCTTAGGGGAGTTCAACAGTTATTGCAGTGCATTTGGCATCAAGCGCCAATTGATGGCACCAAAAACTCCATAATAGAATGTGGAATGGTGAAATCGCACTGTGATGGAGATGGCCAGAGCAATGATGAAGGCACAAGATCTTCCAAAATCGTTTTGGGTAGAGGTTGTTAATACAACTGCGTACATCCTCAACTGATGCTTCACTAAAGCTTTGGGGAACAGAACACCGCACGAGGCTTACTCTGGTAAGAAACCCTCCATTTTTCATCTTAGAACATTTGGTTGCAGATGTTTTGTGCGTGTTCTAGATGATAGTCGAAGCAAGTTAGATGACAAGAGTCGAAAGTGCATCTTCTTGTGATACAATACAAAGTCAAAGGCATATTGCTTGTATGATGTAAAGGCAAAGAAGATCGTCACTGAAATGTGGTATTTGATGAAGGACCAAACTTAGTGGGAGATAGAGATTTGCCCACTTTATCATCAACCAATAAAGTACCCACCAAGTGCCTCACTCAGAGCAGCAAATTGAGGTGAATGATGAAGAAATTCAAAACTAGTCTACTGTACCAGTAACACCTGTTCATAAGCCACACCCCAAGTGGGTGCAACAGTTATTTGACAAAGGCAATCCAGAATCTATGAATCAAAGTTCACAACCTGATGGACCTCGAAGGTCAAAGAGAATAGAGGAACAACAACGATCAGTAAAACATTTGGTAAATATGGCCTTAATGACTGATATAATCAGTATAGTAAAGGAACCAAGTAGCCTAGATGAAGCGCTGGCTGATTCAAAGTGGAGAACGACTATGGAAGCTGAATATGAAAGTATCATGAAAAATGATACTTGGGAGATTATGGATCGTCCCCCTCATAGGAAGGTAATCAGCACGAAGTGGATATGGAAGGTAAAATATAAAGCTAATGGTACTTTAAAGAAGTACAAATCTTGCCTTGTTGCACAAGTATTTTCTCAGGTGGAAGGTTTTGATGTTACTAAAACCTTTGCACCAATAGCTAGCATAGAAACAATCCATCTTGTTTTGGCTACTACTGCACACAGAAGCTGGGTGCTATTTCAAATGGACGTGAAGTTTGCATTCCTTAATGGTCATCTTAAAGAGGAAGTTTATGTGATGCAACCATCTGGAATTGAATTGTCAAATTCAGAAAACAAAATTTGCATGTTGAAGAAAGCCTCGTATGGGCTAAACAAACCCTAAAGCTTGGTACTAGAAGATTGATTCATTCTTCACCAATTATGGATTTTGTAGAAGTACCTCTAATGCAAATTTATATGTACTAAAGGACAATGAGATGTATTAATAATTGTACTATATATAGATGATCTTGTGCTTACAGGTGACCATGAGGAGAAGATCAACAATATCTGAGAAGGCCTATACTCAGAATTTGAGATGACAAACTTGGGGCTACTTCACTTCTTCTTGGGCATCAAAGTGTGGCAGGGACCAAGAGAAATCTTTATTTCACAGCAATGATATGCTCAAGACTTATTGAAGGCATTTGGGATGGCAGAATGCACTCCAGTGGTTACTCCAACGGAAGTAAACATTAAGCTCTCCATTGAAGATCCCTCTTCACTAGTTGATACAAAGAGGCACAGAAGCCTAATTGGGAGTTTGGTGTACCTGTGCAATACAAGGCCCGATATCAGTTTTGCAGTTGGTATTTGGATTAGATTTACAAATAAGCCATGAGAAATTTACTAAAAGGTTGGAATGAGGGTCCTTAAGTATATAAAAGGGAATCTTCATTTTGGCACCTCTTATACATTAGGGAACTCCCTAATTAGATATTATGACTCTGATTGGGCAAAAGATATTGATTCCAGAAAGTAAATTTTTGGATATTGTTTTCTCTTTGGGAATGGAATTATCTCGTAGACAAGCAAAAAGCAGCCAAAAGTGTCGTTATCATCCACAGAAGCCGAGTACAAGTCAGTTTGTCTCACCTCATGTGAAGTTGTCTAGATAAGAAGACTTCTTACTGATATTGGGATGACGATAAATGCTGCAACTCTGATTCACTGTGACAATCAAAGTTGCATAGCCATCAATAAGAACCCGATGTTCCATGCAAGAACCAAGCACATTAAGATTCAGTATCATTACATACAAGAGCTCATTGACGATGAGGTTGTTGAGATGGAGTGTTTCCTAATAAAAGATAATCATGCAAATATCTTCACCAAAGCATTGGGTAGTTCTAACTTCCAAAAGCATCGGGATGCTCTTTGTATTGGTCCAAGAGCATAGGTGGACATTGAGGTAGGGAGTGTTGGTATATATGCATGCAACGCCCACCTCCCATGAGTTAATTGGCACACTTAACTCAGATGAGGTTGAAGTGGTAGACCGTAATGGTACTATGAAGACAAATGACATTCCCCTCCAAGATATGGGGGCTAGGGGGCAGCGCTACCAATGGGGGATAATGCCTCCCTTAGACGGAGGGGTCTAGGGACTGCCAGTAGGTCCCAGCAAAATGGTATGGCCTATCCAGTGTGAACGGTGGGCACAGTAGGTGAGCGATGACTACCAGTATGAACGACAGCCACTAATGTCAACGACGGCTATGGTAGGTGAGTTGACCATGTGTTTCTTCCACGAACCAGAGGCTATAAATAAGACCCCCCCCCCCCACCAGAGCAAAATACACATCTCAACTGCAAGTTGTGTCCTCTTTTGTTTTTTCTATTTGTTGTCCTTTCGCCATTGAAGCTCATCTAGTGAGTGCATGGTTGGATAGATTGTTGTAATCCGATTATTATAATAAAACTTTGTGTCATCTCTTCAACCATTTCTTTAAAATAGATCTTGGTGTTGTTATTTTACACACCTAGTTGTTCATCCTTAATCTAGGGGCACCCTACACTAATGCTTAATCTATATGTATGCATTTATCTAGGATCAATTTATGAGCACCCCTTCATTTATGCTCAATCTACAAATGTCCATTTATTTATGCTCAATTTTTTTGCACCCCTATAGCCATGCTTAATCTATGAGCACCCATGAATCATTTCATTAATCCATGCTTAAGCTAATAGGATATATTTTTCATTTCCCCGCTTGATCAACAAGTAACCATCCATGAACATCAATTTTCCATGCATAATTTGTGAGCATCTTTGTATTAATAAGCACCAATACTGCTCATTTTTATTTATTTAGGATTAATCTTTGTGCATTAAGCCATCATTTATGCTCAACTTGTGAGAGTCCATCCATACTCAACTTAGAACATCCTTTTATTGTTCATTATTTCACCATCCATGCTTAATCTGGGGCATCTATTCATATTATGTTTAATATATGATCACTCATCTTCTATATTTGGAGACTTATCTCTTACGTGCACAATTTGGAGCATTCATTGGTCTATGCTCAAATTAAGAACATTTATCCATCAATGCTTAAATGTGACCATTTTTCTTTTTATGCTTAATCTGTGAGCATGCAATAATTTGTGCTTAATCCATAAGAATGTAGCCCCCATTCCTAATCTGTAGGCACCTATTTAGCCATTTCCAATCCATGAACATATATGCATCCATGCTTTTTCTACACATGAAAACACCCTTGCTTTACCTTAAGAATCTTAATAATCAATTCGGTTAGCCTTGGTGGCTACATAATCATGATTAATGTGTTTTGATGATATTAACCTATTTTTTGTTCCTAGTGTATTCCATATTTGTAGATCTTGTTAAGTACAGGTACAAGTGACAAATACATGAAGGTGTTTGTCAAAAGGCAAAGATCTGGCTAAGTTGACGTCGAGAAGGAAAGATCTAAAGGACACTCACTTGGAAAGCACTCAAGCACATCCAAGGAAGCTTAATGTAGAATTATATGTAATAAGGAGTGTTTGAGGTAGTATTCATTTTAACTCTTGTGCTTCTGTTTCACGCATAATTTCTGAGCAAGATTTGAGCAAAATGCACATGCATACTAGGACACATGAGTTTATAGGATTTCATTAAACTCACAAACTTAACTTTCATAGTTTTCAAAGATAAATCAAAGAGTTTTTCAAAAGCATCCTATACTCAAATATGTTTTCTAAAAAGACAAGTTTTCAAATATCTTTGTATTATGAACATTTGCATACTTGGTCCCGGTTGAGTCAAAACAAGTTTTATGTCCTAAAGACTCAAAGTAAGCCACGTATATTTTTATAAAGGACATATGTCAAAAGCATCATATACTCAAATATGTTTTCTAAATGGACAAGTTTTCAACATCTTTGTATTATGAAAATTTGCATACTTGGTCCCGATTGATTCAAAACAAGTTTTATGTCCTAAATACTCAAAGAAAGTCAAGTATATTTTTATAAAGGACATACTAGCTTATAAGATATCAAAATGAGCTTTCAAATGTATTTTCTTAAACACGATATCTTATATTCAAAAGAAACTTCTTTTGGACAAGTATTAATCTTCATTAGACTTAATATCACTTTTGTCCAAGAATGGTTTAAATCATTAAAAGGCTTATTAGTATGGAAATCAAGGCAATCATCGATGAATGGGAATGAATCATCAACGAACTAGCATGACTCATCGATGAATGGATTTTGACTTGTCAACGAATTTTTCCAATAGCCAAACGAGTTTTTAGCCCAGGTGGCTCATTGATGAAAAGGGGTAATTTGTTGACGACTGAGGGTGACTCATCGATGATTGGGTGCAATTTGTTGATGATTAACATCGAGACTTGAACACCAATGACTAGAAAATAGCTAATTCTTGAGCCAATTAAATAGGATTCACTCCCAACGGTTAGATAATGGTTAGCTGGGCTCTTTGGCTATAATTACAAGTCCATAGACTTTATTTAACAAGTTTTTGAGAGTTTACAAGTTTTTAGTGAAAACCATATCATAAAATCAACCTTAAGCACTTTGCATTTTAGTTCATATTCATAAGTGCTCAATTTCTCTCTTGCTCTCTAATCTGGTTTGATTCACTACCTGAGAGAATACTGTGAGGTTTGTATTGTAATTGATATTAGCTTAATCAAGGAGTATTTCTTTGTATCCCATCTTCTTGTTGTAAAGGGATTTGATCCCAGTTGAAGTTTCTTTGCGAACCGTTGTTGAAGGTTCTTGGTGAGCCGAATTGCAAGGTTTCTTGGTGAACCTTGTGGCTCTTGGTGAGTGTTGAGGGATTGGGTCTCTCATTGTAAGGCTTATCCATTAGTGAAGGAGTTTGGATAGTGTATTGTGAAATCCTTGAGTTGGTCTCAATGTGTGGACGTAGGCTTGGTGCCGAACCATGTTAAAATACCGATGTTGAGCTTTCTCACCCTACACTCCATTGTTTATATATTGTGCATAATTTATAGTTCATATATTGTGATATAACTTATTGCATCTTGCCAAGAATTTTATTTTGTAGTGAAAAGCGTAAATATGCGAAAGTGTCCATTCACGCCCCCCCCCCCCTTTAGACTCTACACCTGAGTCGACAAATTCATCTATGCATGCTCAATGGGTGAGCACCATTCTTCCATTTTTGGCCTAACATGTATGAATTCAAGTGTTATGCCTCCAATTTCCTAATAAGTGAATATTCACTTCTCTATTTATCTCTTTACATAAGAGCACCACTTATTCATAAGATCTAGTCAGAATAAGTGTTTACCCATTTATTAATTTATGCATTCAAACATTTATTCATGCATCTATAAGCCACTTATACATTCATTCATCCATAGATGAATTGTTAACATTTAGACTTCCTTAAGATCTACTAAAGAGCTTTTTTTTTTTTGGCACAGTTGATCTTTGCACAACGATAGTAAGGGCATCCACTATTGCACCATATAAGACCCGTCTCAAGACAAAAGAAGGCATAACATATAGAAAAGATATTCCGTGGGCTGGAACAAAACCAAGAACATGTTAGCTAGATGTTAAGGCCATTAGAGAGAAGATGATTAAGCTAATGGAAAAGTTCATGACCATAAACAAAGGAAAGTTTGTGCAGGTTGAGCAGCTACAACCCATTGGTACTTCCTAGGGAGGACCTATCATCTCACTAGATGTTGTGCCTATCTACATTTAGTCACCTCCACTCTAGCTTATTATAATGGGACAACCTTGATGATCTATATCACATGTCTATTGCATCAGAACATCAATATATTCCTCATGTAGTAGTTTTTGGCATAAAAATGGAAGCATAGCATATCCCACAGGAACGAATTTCAAGGGAGTTAAGAAAGAATTTGAGATAAAGTTGAGTACAAATTGATTGAGGAAAGACTCTATGCAATATAGGGAACTGGTCAATTTGGGCTAGTGAATGCATTTAGCCTTTATCTAACTCCTGACATGGTCATATTTCCAAAGTTCAAAATGTTAGAATTGGAGAAATTTGATGGAATGAAGTGCCCAAATACACACATTGTGATGTTTAGAAGTAATACGGAGGCGTATGCCTAGAATGATAAGTTGCTCATTTATTATTTTCAAGAAAATTTGACTAGGGTACCTATATACTTGTATTTGCAATTAGATTGAACCAAGATTAATATGTGGACAGACCTTGCCAATGCATTCTCAAGACAATATAAGCATGTTATAGAAATGGATCTAGACATAATGACTCTTTGGAGCCTAAGGAAGAAAGTAAGCAGGAGCTTTAAGGAGTATGTCTATAGATGGAAAGAAATGTTACTTTGATCTGCCACCTCTTATGGATATGCCTATAGATGAAAAGAAATGTTGCTTTGATCTACCACCTCTTGTGGATTAAGAAAATACCATAACTATTCATAGATACTCTCCCTAAGGCTTATTATAAACGAATATTGGAGATTATTTTATCAAGCTTTATCGACATGGTGAAAATAAAGGACGTGATTGAGTTTTCCATACAAAATGGAAGGATCCAAAGCAAAGGAGTGGTGAAGCCAAGAATTTAAAAGAAAGAGGCTAAGGTTCAAATTGTAGAGGGTCAAGTGTTTAAGAAAAGCATGAAAGGAAAGGAGGTAGTGTGTAATGTCTCCATGTATAAGTCGGTGATAACCACAAATACTACGCTTGCTACTACCTAGGCAAGGCAATTTGAGCAAAAGCAATTGAAGGATAGAATGACAATTTAATCCATACCCATGACATATGTAGAATTGTTCCCACAACTAATCAGTAGTCATCTGATTGGTTAATAAATGTTTAACAATTAGTTACTAGGTAATATAAGTTTTTATTTTTGTGATTGGTAATTAAATGTTTAACAATTTACCAAATTATAATTTTGAAAATAACTTCATTTATTATGTTACAAAATAAATTATTTATTGACTGATAAAAAAATTGTTCTTAGGATGGGAATGACAGACTATCTGCTACAAATTATTCGATTCAAACCACCATTAATTTGCCACTTAATTGAGTTAGATATGGATTGTAATTCTCACACCCAATAATCTGCCTAATCGATTGCGGATTATCTGATCTGATGAGCTTTGATAGGTCTAATGATTTCTGTTAGCCTTGGTGACTACATGATCTTAATTGTCATGTTTTGATGATAACAACCCATTAGTGATTCTAGGAGAACTTATCTTTGCATATCAAGCTATGGTAAGTCAAACACAAATGCAAAGATTAATTAAAATCTTAATAGGTTAGACATCATAAAAAAGGGGAAGATTGTTAGCCTTGGAGGCTAGATAATCATGTCTAATATGTTTTGATGATTTTAACCTATTTGTTGTCCCTAGTGTATTCCTATATTTGTAGATCATGTTAAGTGCAGGTACAAGTGACATATACATGAAGGTACTGGATAAAAGGCAAAGATTGGACCAAGTAGACGTCAAGTAGGAAAGATCAGATGGACACTCATTCGGAAGGACTCAAGCACATCCAAGGAAGCTTAATGTAGAATTGTTTATATGTAGGAAGTGTTTGAAGTAGTATATTTTGTAACTCTTATGGTTTTGTTTCATGCATGATTTCTGAGCAAGAGTTGAAAAATTTGCACATGCATACTAGGACACAAGAGTATATAGGTTTTCGTTAAGTCACAAACTCAATATTCATAGTTTTCAAAGATAAATCAAAGAGTTTGACAAAATATCCTATGTTCAAATTTGTTTTCAAATGGGACAAGTGTTAAGTGGTATTTATGTCATAATATATTATATACTTGGTCCAAAACAAGTTTTATGTCTTAAAGCCTCATAATCTTTTACAAATTTGGTCCTGGTTGGGTTTAAAACCTTAGTTATGCACCTCTCTAATTTTATGAACACCCTTCAGTATTTGGAACATAACTTTTTCTAGAAAAGTTCAAAAAGGACTATCTTGGTGTCTATGGAAAGCTAAGAAAAAAATCCTAAAACTTTCATCTTGATGACTTTTTCTAGTTTGGGGTAATCATTGATGATTTCTGGTAATTCATTGGCAATTTCAAGCAGAATGTTAATAGTCGACGAATTAGGGCAATTAGTCAATGAATGGGGTCCAATAGTCAACGATTGGGGTCAAATAGTTGATGATTAACATCGGTATTCAGTCCCCAATGGCTATAAATGACTAGTTTTCAATTTAAACATATAATATATCATCCCAACAACCATAAAATGGCTAGTAGCCTATTTTTCCTATAAATACAAGTCCATAGACTTGATTAAACAATGGTTTTAATGATCTTAGTGAAAAATATCTTTTGAATACCAACCCTAATCACTTTTTATATAGTTTATGATCTTAAGTGCTCATTTTCTCTCTTGCCCTCTAAATCCTTTTTGATTCATTACTTGAGAGATTAGAGTGAGGATTGTGTTGTATTTGATATCAGCTCAATTAAAGGAGCATCATCTTGTTAATTCATCTTCTTGTTGTAAAGGGATTGGTTCCCGTATTGAAGGTTCTTGGTGGACCGCTATTGAAGATTCTTGGTGGACCGATCTGCAAGGTTTCTTAGTGAAACGTGAGGCTCTTGGTGAGCATTGAGGAATTTTTTCCTGTGTTGTAAGGCTTCTCCGCCGGTGAAGGAGTTTATTAGTGGATTGTGGAATCCTTGAGCTGGTCTTAAGGCGTGGATGTAGGCCTGGTGCCGAACCACGTTAAAATACCGGTGTTGAGCTTTCTCTCCCTATACTCCATTGTTTACATCTTGTGCATGATTGTATTTTATATATTGCGATATAATTGCTTGCATCTTGCCAAGATTATTATTTTGTAGAGAAAGTCAAAAATACGCGAAAGAGTCCATTCACCCCCCCCCCCTCTTGACTCAATATACTCCTGAGCCAACAAGTGGTATCCAACCATACCACACTTTCAATTTCTATATCATTGAAAGCCAAGATGGTTGACTTTGACCCCACTAGTTCTTTACACTAATGACATATGTTGAGGTTGGTCTTCTTCTTACACCCAAGGTTATGAATGATGATTTGCCTTGTCTAAAATTGGTGTCTTGGTTTTTAAATGTTTTCTACTACATAACATCACTGTAACCTTCTATGATAACAAACATATAAACATGGACAACATTTTTGACACTCAATTCTGTACATGTTTGATTTTATTTCTCAAATTAATTGGAGAATAATGGACAATAGATGGCTATAAAACAATTAACTACAATTTCTCCACCTTATTGTAAGCCCTTGCTAATGAAATTCATGCTTGGACTAAGTTGTCACCTCCAATTTTATGTTTTTAAGGTTCAATTGCCTTTTTCTCATCAAAATAGTGGTTATCCCTAACTTGGTTAGGGATTTATCTTTTGGAATATGATGAGATTGTAGGACAAGAAAAATATTTTCTTGGTTTTTAAAGTTTTTTTTGGGAATAGATGGATTAGGGAAACACCCTAACTTCCAAAAGCCTATAAAAAGGAAGCTAAGGCTCCCTTACACATATGTGCGTGCTTAATATTGGGTGTCTCACATTCACTTGGAGAGGGAGGCTAGGTTAAGAGGATTCATGCTCAACTTTAGAGATACATTGAAGAAGAGAGGAAGCGTAATAACCCGAGGGATTTTTTAGTTCCTCGTCGACGAACACAGGGGATTCGTCGACGAGGGTATAAGAGGTGCTCGTCAACGAGGACAGGATTCATTGACGAGAAAATACCGAGCAGGGGTTTGGAGATTCTGAATTTCGTCGATGAAGAGAGAGGGCTCCTCGACGAGTTGTCTTCATGACCTCATCAACAAGATGACTTGGCTCATCGACGAAGGTCGCAGTATAAATAGTTCTAAACATGGATTTTTTTCTCTCTCTCCCTCCCTTCAGTTCTCCTTCCTTTTCTTTCAATTTTTGGGTCCGTTTGCCGTCCGATCGACGATCTGAAGTAGCCATGACGCTCCTAGAAAAGTTCTCTGCAAGTCTGCGAGAGCGGATCGTCGGTGGGGCTAAGTTGAAAACTATCCCAAATCCATGGTAAGGCTTTCTACTCAGTATTTGCCTATTTTACAATTGTAGAAAGCGTAGTACGTGTAGTAATATTGAACTTTAATTCTGGGAAATATCGTTTTTAGGGTGTTGAATTGGGAACACTGTAGGTGCGGGGCTATTTGTTTTAAGGGCTTTTTAAGATTCATGTAAGGGGATAAATTAAGCTAGTATTTTATGAAAAATATGTATATTATTACAACATTTAATTTCAGGAAAATAAATATATTTATATATGTTTTATATTTGGAAATACTGCTGAAAATGATGGTATGTTAAATATACAAAAAACGTGTTTCGTGTGGCATGAGTGGAATATGATAAAGATATGGATTTTTATAATGGAAAATTGGAGTACGGGCTGAGATTTTTATATCTTTGCCGACGTATGGGTCGAACTATGTATATGATTTGCCGGCGTATGGGTCGAGCTATGGAAATGATTTGCCAGCATATGGGCTGTGCTATGGATATGATTTGCCAGTGTACGGGCTATGCTATTGATATGATTTGCCGGCGTACGGGCCGAGTTATGGTAAAATGTGAAATATCGGCGTACGGGCCGATGATTTTCATGATATACGTATACATGCAAAATGATATGATTGAGTTGATAATTAATGATATGAACTATCCATGTATCACTATTTCAGTATATGCTATATGTTATCAGAACCTGGTTGGCTTGGTCTAGGTTAGCACTTGCACGGTACCGATGCTATGTGTTCATGATTTATCATGATATTTGTGTTAACACCGTTGTACGGAGTGGTGTGAGATTGGATAGTCGATGTGGTTTTAAGAAGTGTGTGAGCGCCCCTGGTGTACGGACCAGGTCTAGCAGACCCATAGGACTTACATGCTGTACTTTTGACTTGCCAATGGTCTACCAACCATTGCTAAGTCCCGCCTTTGGGCCACACAACCCAGTCATGTGGGGGTAATACATGACAATAGCCAGCTAACCTTCCAAGAATATTTTTGTATTATTATTTATATGAGATGAGTTATGCTATGGAAACCATTATGTTCTGCCATGGTTTTGTTATACATGTTTTTTCCAGAAATGATATATATATATATATATATATATACAGTTTTACTGGTTATGTTTATAATTATATGTATACCATAGAAATGCTTTTGTTGCCACACACTAGTGTTAGTTTATTTCCCTTACTGAGAGGTGTCTCACCCCAAAATTTTATAAACATTTTAGGAGCCCCTGATAGGAGAGCGGGTAAAGTTCTGCTGACTTAGTATTGTTGATCTGCCCTCTCTGAAGGGTAAGTTTTGGTAGGGATGATAGGATTTTGTGGAAATGTCTCTAGATTTTTATTTTGGGATGTACGTACATAAATACAGTGGATGTAATGACTCCGGTATTATGATGGATGGTTTTGTATTTATGACATTATAATTGTATGTTTTCTACTGCTTAGGCTTCCGTTATATGTTTTGATGTATCCTTGGTACCCACGGGTCTTGGTGGATTATGATTTGCTAAGCTTTGTGATATTGTATTATATTATATATAAAAAAATATTTTAGAAATTAAGCAGGTTGTCATAGTTTGGTATCAGAGCCTAGGTTGCTAGGTTCTGTAGACTTTAGAATGCAGCGGAAATGATACCAGAGTATAGGAAATGATTTAAGGTTGTTCTACAGTCTAGAGGCAAGACTTCCATGGTAGTTTCTGTGTTTTTCCTGGGGTGTCGATTTCAGGAAAATCATAGTAAGCTTTTGTCGGGTTGGGTTCCTAGAAGGTAGAACTGGGGATTAGAAATAAGTTGCGAATGTTAAGATAAGTGGTGAGGATAGGTGGATAAATTATAAGGATAGAATTTCTAAGTTGCGTTTGCTGTTTTCAGGATGGATCCAGGAGGAAGTAGTGCCCATGCGAGTGGCAGTGATGGAGCAGGGCCATCAGGTGCAGCTGGGATCGACTCTGATGCGTTATTATGTAGAGTGGCTCAACATGTTATGGCTGAGATCGCTAGGACATCGAGGGAGTAGAGTGGTCCGTCAGTTGGCCATGGGTGCACTATTGAGAAGTTCACGAAGATGAATCCTCCGGCCTTTTCGGGAGGAGTCGATTATGCAGCCACCGAGAACTGGATGCAGGAGACTGAGAAAGTCTTGGCTATATTGCAGTGTACTGAGGAACATAGGGTCCTTTTCTTCACCTATAAAATGACAGGAGAGGTCAAAAGATGGTGGACTTCTTTGAGGGTTTTGGAGTAGCAGAGGACTACACCGATAGCCATGACTTGGGATCAGTTCAAAGAATTATTTTTCGATAGATTTTTTCCATCTATTGTCAGGGAAGTTAAAGTAGAAGAGTTCCTGAGTCTGAAGCAGGGACAGTTATCCATCCAACAGTATGCGGTGCATTTCATCGAGCTCTCTTGTTTCGCCCCGTATATTGTTCCTGATGAAGTGAAAAAGGCAAGGCAGTTTGAGAGAGGCTTGATGCGGAGTATATTCAAGCAGGTGGTGCTACTGCGGATCCAGGATTTTGATGAGCTAGTCGATAGAGCAGCCTTGGCAAAGATTGGTGAGTGTTTGGATGTAGAGGAGCAGAGTCAAAGGAAAAGATCTGCATCTATGGGCTACTAGCAAAGTCCTAGACAGAACCAGTGGAGGAGAGGAAACCATGGTAGTGTACCAAGATAGGAGACTGGAGGATGTGAGGTTTAAGCGGTGTAGGGTCCTCTAGTCTATCAAACTTGTGGTATGAGACGCTGGGGAGAGTGTCGAGCAGGTGGAGTTGTCTACTACCGCTACGGTAGACCGGGGCACATGGTGCGGTACTGCCTTACCCCACCAGATGCAGCTCCAGCTCCCAGACCATACCGGGGAGGTTATCAGGCGCCACGTAGGGGCCAGCAGAGGAATATGACTCCATCCAGGGTGTTTACTCTAACACCAGGTGAGGCTGAGACGGCAGGTGACGTGGTCACAGGTATGGTTGTTATGCTTTCTTTTAAAATTATTGCATTGTTTGGTTTAGGTTCCACACACTTGTTTGTATCCTTGGGGTGCGTTAGACTATATGAGGCAGAAACACAGTTGTTGAATATTGAACTGTTGGTATTTACACCAACTGGGTTAGCAGTGAGGTGTAGTAGGGTACTCTGGGGTTGCTCAGTTGATATTCAAGGGGAAATTCTGTCTGCTGCTCTGATAGTGCTTCATATGCATGGATTCAATGTGATCTTCGGCATGGATTGGCTAGCAGCTAATTTTTCCAACATAGATTGCCATTCACGAGAAGTGATATTCAGACCTCTAGGATGAGCAGAATTCAAATTTGTAGGGTTGCGAGTGCAATCCCCGCCTCAGCTAGTTTTAGCTATTCAGGCGAGGAGACTACTGATGAGTGGTTACTAGGGGTTTGTGGCTATTGTAAAGGAGATGTCGAAGAATGAAATGAAACTTTGTAGCACGCCCGTAGTAATGGAATTTACAGATGTTTTCTCAGATGAGTTAACAACCTTGCCACCTGATCGTAAGGAAGATTTTCCTATTGATCTACTTCCAGGTACAGCACCGATTTCCAAAGTACCTTACCGGATGACACCAACAAAATTGGCAGAATTGAAGGATCAGTTGCAAAATTTGCTTGATAAAGGCTTTATACGGCCCAGTGTATCCCCATGGGGAGCTCCAATTCTATTTATGAAGAAAAAAGACAGGTCTATGAGAACATGTATAGATTATAGGGAGATTAACAAAGTGACAATCAAGAATAAATATCTTCTACCCCGTTTAGATGATTTGTTTGACCAGCTCCATGGTACATGGATATATTCAAAGATTGACCTCAGATCCGACTATTATCAAGTGAAAGTGAAAGCAGAAGACGTCTCGAAGATGACCTTCAAGACCAGGTACGTGCATTATGAGTTTCTTGTTATGCCGTTTGGTTTGATGAATGCTCCTGCAGTATTTATGGATTTGATGAACAGAGTCTTCCAACAATACCTAGACCAGTTCGTTGTTGTTTTTATTGATGATGTACTGGTCTATTCGAGGAGCTATGAAGAGCATAAGACGCACTTGAGGCAGGTTCTGCAGATGTTACGGGAAAAGAAGTTGTACGCTAAGTTTAGTAAATGTGAATTCTGGCTTGAGAAGGTCGTGTTCTTGGGGCATGTTGTATCTGGAGACGGTATTTATGTGGATCCTAGTAAGATTGAGGCAGTTGTGAATTGGGCTAGACCAAGGAATGTCTAGGAGATCAGGAGTTTCTTGTGGCTAACTAGGTATTATCGTCGTTTTGTAGAGGGATTCTCAGCATTATCGGGGCCTTTGACATGACTTACTAAGAAGAATGTTAGATTTGAGTGGGACGACAGCTGTGAGCAAAGTTTTCAAGAGTTGAAGCAAAGGCTAGTCACAGGGCCGGTGTTGATCATCCCATCAGGGGGTAAGGGTTATACTATCTACAGTGATGCATCCTTGAAAGGACTTAGCTATGTATTGATGCAGCATGGCAGGGTGGTAGCATATGCTTCCAGGCAGCTAAAAGAATATGAAAAGAACTACCCTACCCATGATCTTGAATTGGCTACAGTTGTACACGCGTTGAAGATTTGGAGGCATTACCTGTATGGCGAGTGGTGTGAAATCTTCTCGAGCCATAAGAGTTTGAAGTACTTTTTCATGCAGAAGGAATTAAATATGAGGCAGAAAAGATGGTTGGAACTTATTAAAGGCTTTGAATGCACTATCAGTTATCACCCAGGGAAAGCAAACATGGTAGCGGATGCGTTGAGCAGGAAGTCTAAGGAACCAGTGTTGGCGGCTATGGAGATCCAGTATCCGATCATGATGGATCTGGAGAGACTCAGCATTGAATTAGTTGAAAGTGGCTCTCAGGCTCACATTGCTAGTTTAGGGGTGCAGCCTACTTTGCAGGAGAAGATTAAAGCCACCCAGAAGGAAGACCCAGAGTTAGCAGAGGTGATAAATAGAGTACAAAGTGGTCAAGGGGAGGAATTCAGTATTGTAGAAGACGGGGCTTTGCAGTTCCATTCTAGGTTATGTGTTCCTGCCGATGTGGATATTAGGAGGACCATTCTGGAGGAGGCTCACAAATATTTGTATACAATTCATCTCGTTAGTACGAAGATGTACAGGGATCTGTGAGAGTCATACTGGTGGAGTAGTATGAAGAAAGAGATTTCTGAGTATGTAGCGCAGTGTTTGACGTGCCAACAAGTAAAAGCTAAGCACCAGAGGCCGGTAGGTCAGTTGCAGCCGTTATTTATCCCAGAGTAGAAGTGGGATCATATATCCATGGATTTCATATCAGCACTGCTGACGGCATTACATGGCCAGAATGCCATCTGGGTGATTATTGACCATTTGACTAAGACTGCCCATTTCTTACCTATCAAGATCAGTACTCCCTCCACCGTTTGGCAGAGATTTACATCCAGGAGATAGTTCGTTCTCATAGGGTGCCAGTATCGATTGTGTCAGATCGAGACATGCATTTTACGTCACATTTTTGGAGGAGCTTGCAAGAAGCTCTAGGGTCTTAGTTATCATTTAGCATTAAATTCCATCCTCAGTTAGATAGGCAGACTGAAAGGACGATAAAGATATTAGAGGATATGCGTCGAGTGTGCGTATTGGATTTTGGGGGTAGTTGGACTCAATTCATGCTGTTGGTAGAGTTTACATATAATAACAATTATCAGACTAGTATTGGCATGGCACCATTTGAAGCACTGTATGGTAGGAGATGTCATTGTCCTTTGTTTTGAGATGAGATGGGTGAGCGGCAAGTTGTGGGGCCAGAGCTAGTACAGCAAGCGTGTGATAAAGTTTTACTTATTAGAGATAGAATCAGTGCAGCTCAAAGCCAATAGAAAAGTTATGCTGATAATCGCCGCAGGAATCTGGACTTTGATGTGGGTAATCATGTGTTTTTGAAGATAGCTCCGTTGAAAGGGGTTATGAGGTTCGGCAAGAAGGGTAAACTTAGTCCTAGGTTTATCAGTCCATTTGAGATTCTAGATAAGGTAGGGTCAGTTGCCTACAGGCTAACTTTGCCACCTATGTTGTCTAGGATCCATGACGTATTCCATGTGTCTATGTTGAGAAAATGCGTCCCAGATCCTTCTTATATCATCAGTTATGGTGAATTAGAGCTCAATGATTCACTGGTTTATGAGGAGGTACCAGTACAGATTCTGGATAGGAAGGTGCAGCAGTTACGTAACAAAAAGATTCCTCTAGTAAAAGTTTTGTGGAGGAATCATGTGGTAGAAGAGGCTTCTTGGGAATCTGAAGAGCAGATGAAGCAGAAGTATCCACAACTATTTCAAAAAGCTTAAGTAATTAGGTAATATTTCTTTTGTAGGTACATGTAAAAAGTTTAGTTAGTAAGTGGCATTTTAGTTTTGGGAGAATTTTCTTTTGTATATGTAGTCTCCTAGGACTCGGAATGTAACCACGGTATTCCTCCGCCATAAGTGAGGGTAAGTAATAAAATAAGTAGACCATTTTTCCTTTAAGGGATGATGAGCATTATGAATAGTAAATTTGGAGGACGAAATTTTATGAGGGGAAAATGTAATAACCCGAGGGATTTTTCAGCTCCTTCTCGATGAACACAGGGGATTCGTCTATGAGGGTATAAAAGGAGCTCGTCGACGAGGACAAGATTCGTTAATGAGAAAATACCAAGCAGGGGTTTGGAGATTCTGAATTTCGTCGACGAGGAGAGAGGGCTCATTGACGAGTTGTTTTCATGACCTTACCGACGAGAAGACATGGCTCATCGACGAAGGCCGCAGTATAAATAGTTCTAAATGTGGATTTTTGGCAAATTTCACGCAAACAAAACTCTCTCCCTCCCTCCCTCCCTTGGGTTCTCCTTCCTTTTCTTTCAATTTTTGGGTCCATTTGCCATCGGATTGATGATCTGAAGTCACCACGACACTCCTGGGAAAGTTCTCTGCAAGTCTGCCAGAGCGGATCGTCGGTGGGGTTGAGTTGGAAATCATCCCAAATCTAGGGTAAGACTTTCTACTCAATATTTGCCTATTTGACAGTTATAGAAAGCGTAGTATGCGTAGTAATACTGAACTTTAATTCTGGGAAATATCGTTTTTAGGGTGTTGAACAGGGAACCCTACGGGTGCGGGGATGTTTGTTTTAGGAGCTTTTCAGGGCTCAGATAAGGGGATAAACTAAGATAGTATTTTATGAAAAATATGTATATTATTACAGCATTTGATTTTTTGGAAAATAAATATATTTATATATGTTTTATATTTGGGAAATACTGTTGAAAAAATATACGAAAAACCCGTTCCGTGTGGCATGAGTGGAAATTATTATGAAATACTTTTTTCTGGGAATATGATAAAGATATGGATTTTTATAATGAAAAATTGATGTACGGGCCAAGATTTTTATATGTTTGCCGGCATAGGGGCCGAGCTATGTATATGATTTGTCGGCATACGTGCTGAGTTATGGAAATGATTTGCCAGCGTACGAGCTGTGCTATGGATATGATTTGCCGGCGTATGGGCCGAGCTATGGAAATGATTTGCCAACGTATAGGCTGTGCTATGGATATGATTTGCTGGCGTACGAGTTGAGTTATGGTAAAATGTGAAGTACCAACGTACGGGTCGATGATTTTCATGATATACATATACATGCAAAATGATATGATTGATTTGATAATTAATGATTTGAAATATCCATGTATCATTGTTTCAGTATATGCTATATGTTATCAGAACCTGGTTGGCTTGATCTAGGCTAACACTTGCACTGTACCGATGCTATGTGTTCATGATTTATCATGATATTTGTGTTAACGTCGTTGTACGGAGTGGTGTGAGATTGGATGGTCGATGTGGTTTTAAGAAGTGTGTGAGCGCCCCTGGTGTACGGATCAGGTCTGGCAGACCCATCGGACTTACAGTCTGTACTTTTGACTTGACAATGGTCGACCAACCATTGTCAGGTCCCGCCTTTGGGCCACACAACCCCATCATGTGGGGGTAATACATGACAATAGCCAACTAACCTTCTAGGAATTTTTTTGTATTATTATTTATATGAGATGAGTTATGCTATGGAAACCATTATGTTCTGCCATGTTTTGGTTATACATGTTTTTCCCAGAAATGATATATATACAGTTTTACTGGTTATGTTTATAATTATATGTATACCACAGAAATGCTCATGTTGCCACACACTAGTGTTAGTTTATTCCCTTACTGAGAGGTGTCTCATCCCAAATTTTTATAAACATTTCAGGAGCCCCTGATAGGAGAGTGGGTAAAGCTCTGGTAACTTAGTATTGTTGATCTGCCCTCTTTAAAAGGTAAGTTTTGGTAGGGATGGTAGGATTTTGTTGAAATGTCCATAGAGTTTTATTTTGGGATGTATATACTTAAATACAGTGGATGTAATGACTATGGTATTATGATGGATGGTTTTGTATTTATGACATTATAATTGAATGTTTCCTGCTGCTCAGGCTTCCGTTATGTGTTCTGATGTATCCCTGGTACCCATGGGTCCAGGTGGATTATGATCTGCTGAGTTTCGTGATATTGTATTATATTATAAAAAAATATTATGGAAATTAAGCAGGTCGTCACGGGAAGGGAGACACATTCAAGAATCCTAAGAGGAGGATAGGCATGTAGAAAACACAAAGCCTTAGGGAGGAGGTTCGATATCTCAAGAGAAAAAAAAACTTCCAAGTAAGTAAGTTATTACTATCATTTATACATTTATGACCTCATGATTTGATTATCACTACAAATCATGCTTATGTTCTTAGGGTCCTCATGGCTCTACATATAAACGAATCTAGAATGGATTGGTGTTAACAACATGATATACATTTTTTTAGGAATCACCCATTCTTATGTCATATCTTTACTTTGTTACAATCGCAAACTAGTTCAACCTCTAGCCCGAATTTTATTAGCTTTTGAATATAGACCTCCATTGTGACCATGAGATCCTTAACACAACTCTAAGATCCCAAATTTTATGGGATAATGGTGACGAAGCAGGTCATTAAAATGAGGGGTGGCTGCAATGGCATGCATCTCACACTAGCCATAGGTGCCGGGCTTCAAGGACCGGTGGTGAATGGATAGTATGGTCCATAACCATGCATGTAGGGGAGTTTGAATTGAGGGGCGAATAGTGCTTTGAACTAGAAAGAAAGGTGACGACAAGGCAATGTGGTATTGTTGTGAGCTATGGTTCCGCAAGAAACCCTAACTCCACAAAGGAGATGATTGCTACGGAAGAGAAATGTGAATGTGTTACACATAAGCTTTGAAGTGAAATTGAATCATTCCGTTCTTGGCTCATGCTGGGCCGGTCGACTCTCTTGTTTTTATTTTTATTTTCTTTTCTTTTAAGATTCATTTAAAATTATTAGAAAATATATAAAAATATCAAATATATATTAAAAAAACTAAAAATAAATAAATTTATTCTTAGTGTTTGTTGAGAAAATTTTTATATCATTATACCATTATTATGGTAGTTATTATTATTATTAATTTCCTTACTATACTTCTTTAAGGTAATCAAAAAAATTGAAAACAATAGATAAAAAAAAGACTTGATTTTGTTTCCTATTACGTAAGTTTTTATTTAATTAATACTATTAGTTGGGCCATGCTTTATTTATTAGCTTCAATTTTTGTTGAGAAAATGATGAAAAATACAAAAAAAAAAAAATCAGAAAAATTATAGAAATTCTCAAAAAAGAAACCTAGTTATTTTCATGGGTTTCTAGGGTTCTTAGCATACCTTGTGGTGTGTTTTCATCAAGGATTGGAGCTTTACCAATGTTAAAAAAAAAAAAAACAATATATATATATAATTAAAAAAAAGTAAAAATAAAAAATAAAAGAGAATGGATTCTCCCAATGTACATAAAGTCTAGGTCTTATTTAGTTTTATAATTCACATAAATATTGTGAATTAATATGCATTGTTATATGACATGTTAATTTGCGTTCTTGTGCTTGATTTGGCTCATTGTAGAATCATAAGTTGATATGATTGTTTGTATTCTATATTGACATATGACATGCTAGAGGTTTCATTGAATTTGTGCTTGTATGGATGAATCATCTTGTTAAACTCTTAAAGAGCCCTAAATTAATCAATCTAATAATGGATGTTTCAAGGGATGCACTAGCATTGTAATAAAAATTTACTTAGAGTACAATTAATGTGGGTTGGCGATTATATTTAGTTTAGTAGGTACTGTTCATGGAATAAGTGTGTAGGGGGTGCTAGTGTCTTCCTCTCACATAACCATGCTCTTGAAGTTGGCTTTGGTACGTAAACCTTTGACTATTGATTGCTTAGACCTTTGGTGTGGCTAATTACCTAATTAGTCGGTAGTAAATAATTGGATATTCTAACCTCACCTAGAAAGTAGGTTAGTGATGATTCCATTTGTACATGTTTTAACCCATATCTCAACCCCATTCAAATTTCTTATCTCAATTTTGTCATTTGTGTTTATGCGGTTTGGAGATTCACCCCAATAAAGGTGGTCTTTCGACATGTTTTAACATGTGTAATTAAGGACCCACAGTTACAATTTTTGTATAATTATATTTTTCATCCAAATCTGGTTCAATGACTTAATCTATGTGTGGTGCAAATTGATATATCATTACCTTTTGATGTATTACTACTAATGATTTGCTTGGTAAGTAAGAGTAACATAGAATATAATATAATTAGTTGTTATGCTTTTTCATGTTTGTCATATAATTTTTCTTTCCAATTTCACTTCCAACCTATTCCATTCTAATATATGAAACATAATGAGCCAACACTCAAAGAAAAGAAGAAGAAGTAGTAGTAGTAGAAAATTTACAAAGTACAAGTGCCACTATATGTTAGCGTGAGTCATTAGAATAGCAAGTTATAGAAACCTTAGCTGTAGAAATCCCTTTATTCAACGGTCAACCATGATTTTAGCTGAAGATATTATACAAGCAAAGAATAGCGTCGTAAAATACCTCCTTGTATCTATATATCTTGTCATCTGTTCTATGGAATGAATATACGAAAATCACTATTTGACATGGTATTGAAGCATGATCTTGGCTTCCCTATGTCTTGATCAAGAAGGGATCCAAACTACTGAATCCATGGCTGACTCCACCATCTCAACCGAATCCATCCTTGACAATCTAACAACAAAAATGATGGAGATCTTGACAAGAGCCCAGATCTCTTCACCATCGCCCATCACTGATTCCCCAATAGCTCTAATAAGCATTAAGTTGGATGGTTCCAACTATGCATTATGGTCCCAGGATGTTGAGATGTACATCTTAGGAAAATACAAACTGGGATATATCAATGGAGACTATCCCCAACCACCAGAAATAGACCCATCATTTTGCAAATGGTGAACGGAGAATGCCATGGTGAAAGGGTGGTCGATCAACTCAATGGACTATTCTCTGGTCGTGAATGTTAGCCTTGGTGTATTCCCAAGAGGGGGGGGGGGAGGGTGAATTGGAATTTTAAAAATTCTTTTCCTAGGTTTAACTTAATCCAACAATCAGTATTAAACAAACCTAAGGTCTTTCTATGTAATTGCAAACCCAATCAAGTACTCAAAGAATAAACATGAACATACAGGTGCAGAAAGTAAATTGCGAAAAATAAACTAACACCAGATATGTTATCGGGGTTCGGCCACCGCACAAAGATTACACTATAAGCTCAGTTAATGAGTGGAGTGGCACCTAAACAATCAGGTCAATTAGCACAGGACTGACCTCAACCTTTACAAACAATCCTTACAGAGCTAGATTACCACCTCCTCAGGCCACGCCTGGAATACAACAGTATTTTTCACATCATAATTGGTACAATGATTATGCTTCTCAAGTAAAGCATATATGTACCCAATATAATCTATCACATGCACATCAACAACGTAGGTAATGTAAGCTCAGTGATGTGAATATATATACAAATAACACTCAACAAGATATGATCACAATAATGTTCAAGAGTGTTCTAAGCAAGTAGTATCTTTGAAACAAGCTAAATGAAATCTCAATAGAAAATCGGGGTTCAAAGATGTTAATCAAATATTCAAACTTAACTCAAAATATTTTCCTTCAATGTAATGAGCACAAGAGTAGTTTGAAAATATTTTAACTTGTAGAAAAATATTATGCTCAACAAAATCAAAGTTATAGGAATCTTGCAATGACAATGCAAAGATCCTTAAGCTTGTAAGTTTATCCCAACACAAGATTTATGATGTTCAAATCTGTGGGATAAACCTAGCTAAACTCTTCAAAATAATATCAAACAATCAACCAAACAAATGGGAGTATTAAAACTATCTAATAAACACAAGAACAATCAATAAACTCTCACAATATCAAGATGTATCAAGGGAATGAATATTTGAGAGTGTTTTGGGCAAAATTAGATTTTAAGATAGAGAGGATTTTTGCAAATGATTTTGGATAATCTACTCTTAATCTTCATAAATGAACACATATTTTTAGACAAGGTAAAAAATATAACCGTTTGGGACCTATTGGGTATTCTTAGAAAAGTATAAAGACACTTGAGAGTAATTAACCCATTTTAACCCTTATTTACCTCGGGTAAAATAAATTTAACCCGAGAAGGCTCGGGTGGCTGAACCGAGGTTTGGTCGCCCGAACAAACTCATTTTTAAAAATATTTTAAAACATTTCGGCAGCTCGAATATTAGCTCGGTAGCCCGAACCAAAGTTAGTAGCATTCATTCGGAGTTTCAGGTGCCCAGTCAGTGGGTTGGTAGCCCGAACTCAGAGGTTCGGTCACCCAGGCCTGTTTTTGAACCGTTTTTCTCAGTAGCCCGAGTTGGTGAGGGGTCCCTTTCAGAGGGTTCGGACGCCCGGGGAAGATATGTTTAAAATAGGTTCGGTCACCCGAGAGCTTGGTCAACTATTGACTTTTCAATAGTTTGGGCATCCGAGTTGTTTTGAACTCTTGGGGTTCGATCGCGAGCTCTCTCACTTCCCTATAATGTTCAATTCATATTTAACACTCATGATTGTGAATGATATTTGTGCATAAGTGTTTGGGACCTAAGGTCTTACTAGGGTCTTTTCTAAGTCCGTTTTGAGATAGTCCCAAAAATCTGGCGTCAGTCGACCGAAGGGTGCGCTAATGACATTCGGTACCCTATGATCAGTCTATGGTCATGTTGAGCTTACAAAACCTACATGCATGACATGCAAAGATTATTACAGACTGATATAAATTATTACAGACTCAAATAATATAAATTACAACAAGAAATAATCTTTAGGGTCTTCAGACTTTACTTCATGTGCCACTAATTGATTTGCTAATATAAACCTGCACACAAACTTGAAAGCTATCAAATACTAGAGTATTTGTCATTATCAAAACCGGGTGTGACCTATAAGGTCAACAGTGAACTTCATTTGATTCCCGACGGCTAAATAGGTATGAGACTCTACTGCTACAACATACGTTGATGGAACTGGCACCTCGCAAGTATATGGTCTCCGGCGTCATGTATCCTGGATGAGACAAGTAGACAGATTTATTAAGAAATACTATAATGATCTACATGGTTTGTGACGAGAGATTGATTTTTGTCACCCTAATCTAATGGAATGTGCAACTGACATAAAAAAAAAATACAACTCAATCCTACAGGATGACAGGGTCTACATTTTTCTAAATGGGCTAGATGACCAACTAGATAATATTCAGAGCAATGTTCTACAACTGAAGTCTTTCCCTAAAGTTGAGCAGGCGTATGCTCACGTTCGAATGGAGGTATTTATTTAAATACTTTTTTTTAGGAATACGTACATTTTTTTAGTAGTTTCAAATCAGGGCTACTTTTTCTCATCAATATTTAACACTGTGATGGCACAAATTCCCACTTGATTAAGCTAGTGACATATACAATTAAATTCATTAGCTTATCTTGTAGGTGTAAAAAGAGTATGACATACACACAAGGCAACAAGTTTTATAAAAGCAACATCCCTAACCTAAGTTCTTTACTCAGGACAAGGTACACGCTAAAGACATATGCAGGAACACCATCCACGATTTCCCTTATGTTTCATGCCATATTACATGCCAATTTTTAAATTTGACATCCCTAATTGTCCATGTCACCAATTGACTAACATAACTACATAAAATATGTTAGACACAACCAACGTTTGTTAACAAGGAATAATCAACTATGGCTAGGACGTTGTGACATTTCCAATTCTTGAGGTAGTGTTTAGACAAGCACGCAAGGTGGCCACTACGAGAAAAAAACTATCAAGTAATCACCTTGTATGATCAACATGTCAAACTTTCTGCTTTTGTCATTGACACTATGCATAACTAGTGGGTCAACCACTAGTGTTATGCATGATTTACCTTCAAGCATGACTTATTGATAGCACATATGAGTACACACCACATGAAATTGAGGCACTTGACATATGCCCGAGTTCACCATCTGGCAACACAATTCGAAACCTACCACTATAGTGAAGTTGTCAAAGATTATGACCCCAAACCATGTCCATCTCTGACCATATTGAGTATATTCTCAAACATCTAATCTTCTACATGTTTCCTCCTTAGCAACATAGAATGTCAATCATCTAAATCCTACGAGACAACCCATGAAAGGCCATTTTTTGATAATGTCTTGACATGAGTTAACAACACCATATACCTTGACATTTTCAGCAATCAAGGGTTTGAAAATTGCTTGTATCGTCCTATGATGCTTCTACGATAATGGACATTGCCTAAATCATAAAGGGCTCTAAACAAAAAAAAAAAAAAAAAAGAATACCCCTAAGCACAAATACACAATTTATTCTAAGCCTCTCTCAAGAAGCACCTAGGAAATTTATTGACTTCAACATTCAAATTGTCTTTAGCCTAATTTTTCTTTGCAAGTCTCTAAACCATGAAGTCAAACCAACAGAAAAGGAAAAATAGAAATTATCTTATTGATCTGCCTACTCATGCAACATAAACTATTAACAAAATATTCATACCACAAATATTTATATTACTAACCATGATAACTTGTATAAAGATTCAAATTTCATAAATTTCAACAAAACAACACAACAACAACAACAACAAAAACAATAGAGCTTGGCTTCACAACACATATGCATTTTCAACACATCACATATGAGTGATTTCTTCCTTATCTTCTTTCATTTTTTATGATTACAAAATAAAAAGTTGGAGTTAGCTACCACAACCAATAGATTTTTTTAAAGAAAATTCTCATATTCTCAAATGTTTAAAAAATATTAGATGTATGTACACACATGGAATACCCAAAGCATGTGTATGGTTTGTTTACTTCAATTAAGTCACCAAGAGAAATCTATAATTCGTTGGAATTCAAGTACAACACTGAGAAACAAGGAGCAAACAAATTTCTAACTATTAAATATTTTAGATTTGCTATGGTTGATGGTGTTTTTGTTATGGATCAAGCACATGAATTATAGTTTTTGGTGTCTAAACACAAGGTTTTAAAAACTAGAATTCTTAAACCGCTGCAAGCTAGGGCAATAATTGCTAAAATTACACCCTAAGTGAAATAATTACAGGAAGAGGCTTCTCTACACCATATAAAATTTCACTTTTGATCAAATTGAGAAAAATCTACGAAGTGAAGAGAAAACCAAAATTTGTGACTAGAAACAAGATGTTTTGCTTAGATCTAAAGTGAACTACTCTACCTCAGCATGAAGATAGCCCAACACCTCCTCCCTTACCTTCTCCACCTCGCTAGCAACATCAGAATGTGCACTATATGATTACAAGATGCAATAAAAACATTCACAAGCCTAAATTAGCATCTAACTCGCATATTCGATATCCATTTCCAAAAGCACTTATGGCCCTAATCCAACCACAAGAAAAGGAACCAACATGCTATTCAGAAGCAGTTAAGTATCATAATTGGTGGGAGGCTATGAATAAAGAGTTCAATGCCTTGTTGTCTAATGGAACCTGGACTTTGGTTCCTAAACCTCCTAATGCCAGTCTTGTTGGATGCAAATGAGTGTACTGAATTAAAAGAAGAGCTGATGGTGGTATTGAACAATTTAAAGCACGACTGGTCGCCAAAGGATTCCATCAATAGGAGGGTGTTGACTTTGGCGAGACATTCAGTCCTATAGTGAAACCTATCACAGAAAGGTTGGTTTGGTCACTGGCAGTTTCTCGTGGTTGGCATCTTAGGCAAATTGATGTCAAAAATGCTTTCCTACATGGCCTCTTGTGTGAAGATGACTATATGGCTTAGTCTCCGGGATTCCTTTATCCTCAATTTCCGCAACATGTCTGTTAGCTGCAAAAGTCTCTCTACAATCTTCGTCAAGAACCACGAGCATGGTTTTCTCGCTTGACTGATAAGCTGCAAGCTATTGGTTTTATAGGAAGTTAGGTAGATCACTCACTCTATGTTTATCACCATAGCTCCATTCTTATTTATTTTTTAATTTATTATGATGACATCATTTTAATTGGTGTTGATATACATTCCATTAACCGAGTGATAAGTTTGCTGCGGGACATCTTTGTAGTAAAAGATATGGGTGAACTCAGTTTCTTCCTAGACATTGAGGCCATCTAGGCTGATCATGGTCTATATTTATCTCAGCAGCGCTATATTCTTGATCTTCTTGTACGTAGTAAAAATGGACAAAGCAAAGCCTTGTGTTACTCTAATGTCGACCCCACAACCCTTAACAAAATTTGACGGTTTTCCTTTTCATGATCCTCATTTGTATCGAAATGTAGTTGGAGGGCTGCAATATCTTTAATTTACTCAGCCTCTGAACTTGCTTTTGATGTCCATAAAGTTAGCAAGTATATGCATAATCCAATGGAGCTGCACCGGGCAGCTGTCAAACGCATCTTACGTTATTTAAAGAACACCATTTCTCATGCTTTATTGATATAACCCACTATCAATCTTCGACTTCAAATGTTTAGTGATGTAGATCGGGCATTCGATCTTGATGACAGAAGGTCCATTGGTGCTTACTGTGTGTATTTGGGCAAAAATTTGATTTTGTGGAGCTGCAAGCAATAGTAGACTATTGCTTGCAACAGCATAGAAGCCGAATATATGGCACTTGCAAATGCTGCTGCAAAAATTCAGTGGATAAAGTCAATGCTAACTGATCTTCGTGTTCCAATTGTCCACTTTCGATTCTCTGGTGTGACAACATAGGAGCTACTTATTTGACCACTAATCCACTATTTCATGCTCCAGGGAAACATATTGAAATCAACTTTCACTATGTTCATGATCAAGTCCTTCGTGGCCAATTTGTTTCTACCATGGACCACTATGCAGATGCACTTACGAAGCCATTGCCCTCTATTCGATTTCAACTTCTGCGTGATAATGTCAGGGTTTGTTCCTAAAAAACAAGGTGTGGTCCCATGAGGGGGGGGGGGGGGATGAATTGGGTTATTAAAATTTCTTTTAAATCCCTTTTTTTTTTTATTTTGTAAATTCTTAACCTCTTTTAATTCTTTCAATGAATTCTTGACTTCTTGTTGATTTAGCAATCACACAAAAACTTAATTCTTTTTATTCAATCTACAACCACATAAGTTAAAAAAAACTTCAATCAACCAATCAAACAACCACAATGTATTCAATCAAGATATGCTATATAATACCTTTGGCAATTCTTAGCTTGGTTCTATGTAGCCCTGTGAAAAATGAATTTGGTCTTTCGATATGATAAACAATATAACACTCACACTCTTTCCAAAATTCAGATTTCAAATAATCCTTCAGTTAATAGGTTTTGGGGTGTTGACCAATCAACGTACTCCCTTATGGTTTCCGCAAATTATTGATCAACCAACGTACTCTCTTTCGGTTTCTGCAAGTCCCAAAAACAAATTAAGCTTCAGCTTATTTAAAATCCAAACCACATAATTTTTATGATTAGGAAATTTAAATCATCAACGCAGTTAATATATTTGCTGAAATATAAAAGAGAGTAAGGGAAAGAGAAGGAGACCAAGGTTTTTACGAGGTTCAGCTTATCCCCAGCCTACATCCTCACCTTAGGCAAACCACCTAAGGATTTCACTATACCTGTTCCTTCTTGGGCAGAACAAACCTTTTACACTTCCCTCTTTTATAGGTAGAGATACCTCTCTAAACAAATTCCTACGCTTGGTAACAACGATCCAATGACCCTGAATCGTCTACAAGACAAGAAACAAGAGAAGAGAACTTGTGTACAAGAGACACTCTCAAATAGAGTAGGTTAGTATACCAATCAGCACTATATACTTCAAAGTAATTCAATATAAATTAATTGAAGCTCAATAAAATTTTATCACCAAATTAATCTTCCTTTAATTGAAAGGTTCAGACTTTGAAAGCACAATTTCAGTGTGAGGATTAGCAAGAACTCAGTAGAATGTGTAGCAAGATGTTGGCAAGAATTCCTTTGACAATTGAAAGCATGTGAGAGTCTTAGACTGCTGAATATGTTTCTAGGTCAATGAAAAGTTCATGTCTTGAGGGCTATTTAAAGAGTTTTCCTTACTCCCCAAGTTGACTTAGAGTGTTTGGTCAACTTTGCAAAAGATTTGGAGCCCTTTAATCAATTTTAAAAATCTTCCTGTTGGTAAAAAAAATTTTCTCCAGGTGGTAGTCGCCTAGCACAACATGGCAAACGCCCTTTTCAATTCAAAATTAAAAGTCAGAGCACTGGCAGTCGCCTGTCAAAACACAGTCAGGTGCCTGTCAGGCACCTAGCAGGTGCTTGGAACCTTTCTATCCTCTAGTTCTTAAAAAAAAAATGTCAGTCTCTTGGGATGTTTGGGCAGGCACCTGACATTCAAAAACTTGGTTTTTTTTTTTTTAGTTTTTGACTTTGAAAACTTTTTTTCCATTTGAGACCTTTATAGTTTATAACTTTAGAAAACATATTTCAAGGTCTTTAAAAAATGGTTTCTTAGATTTTGATTTGTCTAAAAGGGCTTCAACCATTTTATATCGAGTCTTACTTGAAGTACTTACATCAAGACTCTCTTAATGACTCTAAATCTTTCAGCTCTTGGAGTTTTCATACTTTTCTTTTGCTTTGAGTCCTTTCTTTGAGCTTTAAACAAACTTTGAGCTGCAATCCTTCAAGCTTTCATAAAATATGTCAATCTTTGAGCTTTAACATCCATTTAGCTTGAGCCACTTATTTGCATATTTCCATTGAGCTATCTAAGTTTTGATTATTGAAACATATCAACTTGAAAGAATATCAAATTACCTTGATTTGTTGTCATCAAAATAAGAGTTGTAAGTCTTGTTAGGCCAACAATCTCCCCCTTTTTTATGATGACAAATCTGGAGCAAAAAGAGAGGATACCTTAAAAAGGCTCCCCCTTACAATAATCACATATGTAATAAAGCTTCAGTATTCAAACATAGATTTTCTGGTTCATTCAAATTGTCAAACAAGGTAGTTTAATCATACCATAAACAATATTCATGTTAACAATTTATTTACTTTTTATTTTTTAGCCTTATATCTCATAATCGTATATTTCTTTTGCTTTATTATCATTATATCTCTTTTGCTCTCTTTTGCTCTCACGCCATTCTCCGCCTTTTGACATGAATCAAAAAGAAAAAAATTAACAAGTATAGTCAATAACAGAGAATGTAATATAAAGTAGTATAGTTGTCCAGAGCATGACTTGCATAATCAAAATGCTGGAGATACATGCCAAGAAGGAAAAGTACCAATTAGAAATACAAAAAGCAAACATAGCACCAAATGTTTAATACAATAAAAAACTAAGATAGAACATCTTAGAGAAAAAAATCAATCATCATCTTTATATATAACATCATCAGCAGTGTGTTCAAATTCTTCTTTAGATGCTTCTTCATCATCTTCCTGTTCCTCAAAATCTTCTTCAGATGCAGCGTCATTGGAAGGAGCAGAGCTGATATCCATAGGTGCTGCACCTTTTGAGGAGCTAGCCAAGTTCTTCTCAATTGTGTCCAAACGTTGAGTAATGGAAGAACATTGGGATTCCACATTGTTGACCTTCTTCTGAAGAGTATCCATCCCAATTTGCATTCTTTCACTAAAATTGAGATAATGAGTATAGAATGGCAGGAACCAGAAAGGAGTATCGACATACTGTGGAACAGAGGGAGCTTGCTAAGAAGGTTGAGAATGAGGCTCAAGTGTCGAGTGCCTACGACCTTTATGAAACCAACCTTGAGTGTACTTTTTATAACCCATAAACTTGAAATTAGTGGCTGAAAAATGTCATAATGGGTCTTTTTAACAAAGTTGAAGGATGGTGTAAGGATGTGATGATGAACAAAGACCAGATTCGACATCCCAGCATAAGGAAGAATGAAGCGGGGAGCTTCTTCCTTCATGATCATCCATTTTATGATAAGGCTTGGTAGGTCCAGTTTCTTACTTTTCAAAATGCACCACATGACAAAACAATCAAGTAAAGAAACATGATCATGCGAGCCAGTGCAGGGTAGGATGTTGTAGGTGGTGAGTTTTTGCAAAATCAACGCTTGGAGGTTCAACTGTTTGTAAAGTGGGGGATTTCCCAAGTAAATAGGTGTGTCAGTCATTACAAGTGGTAGGAAGTCCTATGGAGTAAACCCCTGCTCCATAATCCACTATTTTTCCGCGGGTTTACATTCAAAGTCTCTTGGCTAGACATGGATGAGTTTCCCAAGTGATAACGGTGTGATGCTTATGGTTTGCTCTAAAAGGTTAGTGGTAAAACCGACTTCTTGTTTCTCCATATTTGCGTAAAATAGCTTAACCAAATTGGGATAATGTCCATTTGTTTGGTATGTGATGAACTCCTCCCATCCAATATCTTTAAAAAGTGTAATAATTTCAGGAAAGTCTAAATTAAAAAATAAGACATCAAGAACTTTACCGAGTATTGGATCTAACGATTGGACTTGATTTCGGTAGAGTGTCTTGGCTTGAGGGGTGTTAAGCCACTTCCCCACTTCATCGTTGTCGACACATCGAGAGGAGGACGAAGCCTTGTTCCCATTTGTTTTGGTTCGTGCCATGATTTTGGGATTTTTGAAGATGAAAAATCAAAAACCCTAACTTTTTTTTTTTACAGTGGAGAGGTTAAGGTTTGGTTTGGATCACCAAGGATTTGGAGAATTTGTCAAGAGCTGAAGTTGATTGAGAGGGAGAAGGTGTTTTTCGAAGGTTAGAAGTAGTGTTAGGTGATTGGTGGGAGATAAAATGAGGCTTTTTCGAGTTTTAAAGAAGCCACCCTCAGGGAGTTAGATGCCTACCACTCGAGGAGTCAGGCGCCTGATGACCTTATTTTCATCAGGCAGTAGCTTAGCAGGCACCTGCTTTTCATGTGGCAGTCATCTGTCACGTAGGCTTTTTCTAAATTCCATTCCTAAACAACTTCTCGAACATGTAGCAACCCTAATTCTCTTCTAATAAATACAAATCAGTCCTCTGAAAGTGGTTTTGTGAAAATATCAGCTAATTGATCATTTGTATTAACGAACTCAAGGGTTATTTCTTATTTTTGTACGTGTTCTCTCAAGAAATGATGTCTAATGTCAATATGTTTTGTTCTTGAGTGAGATACTGGATTTTTTGATAAATTTATAGCACTTGTATTATCACACTTAATTGGGATTGTTGTATATTCCAAATTATAGTCTTTTAATTGTTGTTTCATGAATAATGTTTGTGCACAACAACTCCCAGTAGCTACCTGTTCAGTCTCGCCTCTGGATGGGGCTACGAATTTTTGCTTTTTAGAAAACTAGGAGACTAGGGAGTGTCCTAGAAAGTGACAAGTGTCACTTGTGCTCTTTCTATCTATTTTACATTCGACATAGTCCACATCCGAGTAACTAATCATTTCAAAACTAGTGTCCTTAGGATACTAAAGAGCTAAGTCCATAGTGCCTATCAAGTATCTCAAAATTCTCTTAGCAGCTATTAGGTGTGATTATTTGGATGCTGATTGGAATTGAGTGCACATACATACACTAAACACTATGATGGGCCTACTAGCTATTAGATATAGTAAACTTCCAATCATACCTCTATAATACTTCATATCTACCAATTATCCTTTCTCATCTTTATTAAGGTTAATGGAAGTGCTCATGGGGGTTCCTATGGGTTTACTATTTTCCATATCAAATTTTTTTAATCATATCTTTTATGTCTTTTGATTGACTTATAAAAGTCACATTCTTTGCTTGTTTGATTTGTAGTCCAAGAAAATAGTTTAATTCCCCCATCATGCTTATTTCAAATTCTTCTTGCATGCTTTTTTCATATCCTTATATAGATTATCATCTGTAACACCAAATATTATATCATCTACATAGATTTGAATTAAAAGCATGTCTTCCTTCTTAGTTTTAATGAACAAGGTACTATCAATCTTTCCTCTTGAAAACCCTTCTCTATTAAAAATCCACTAAGTCTTTCGTACCAAGCCCCAGGGGCTTGTTTCAACCCATATAAAGCCTTAGTTAGTTTAAACACATAATCAGGATTTTTTATATCTTCGAATCCAAGAGGTTGTTCTACATATACCTCTTCATTAACCTAGCCATTTAAGAAAGCAATTTTAACATCCATTTGATATAATTTAAATTCTTAGTGGATGCATAAGCTAATAGCATTCTTATAGCTTCCATTCTAGCTATGGGGGCAAAAGTTTCATAATAATCTATCCATTCTTCTTGATTATACCCTTTAACTACAAGTCTAGCTTTGTTTCTAACTACTATATCATTTTCATCCTTTTTGTTTGTAAATACCCATTTAGTTCCAATAATTGAATGAATTTCAGGTTTGGGTACTAATTGTCATACTTTACTCTTTTCAAATGGGCTCAATTCCTCTTGCATAAAAGTTATCCAAGAGTCATCATTTAAAGCTTCTTCAACATTTTTTAAGTTCATCTTGAGATACGATTGCATAATGATTGCATAGATTTTTTTAATGATGATCTAGTAGTTACACCTCTTGAAGGTTCTCCTATAATTTGATCTTGAGGGTGATTTCTTACATACTTCCATTCCCTTGGTAATTCAAGATTTTCTATAGGTTTATCTTTTGAGGTTTATTAATGTTTTCTTCTTTTTCTTCTTTGATTTCTAGATTATCTTCTTTTTGTGAAATATCATCCTTTTCTTCATTCTTGATTTCTTTTGTGAAAGGATTTGATTCATCAAAGTTCAAATTTTTCATGTATTGATTCAATGATGCTTAGTGTTCTTTCGTTATAGATCCTATAGGCCTTACTATTTGTAGAATATCCTAGAAAAATTCCTTCATCCGATTTAACATCAAATTTTCCTAAGTCATCTTTGTTATTGAGAATAAAATACTTATATCAAAAAATATGGAAGTAAGCTATGTTAGGCCTTCTTCCTTTCCATAATTCATAAGGTGTCTTATTTGGCTTTGTTCTAATAGACACCCTGTTAATTACATAGTAAGCTATATTTACAACTTCAGCCCAAAAATACTCAGGTAAGTTATTTTCATTCAGCATAGTTCTTGCCATTTCTTAAAGAGTTCTATTTTTCCTCTCAACAACTCCATTTTGTTGTGGAGTTCTAGGTGCTAAGAAATTATGGCTTATTCCATGATCATTACAAAATTCTTCAACATCTTTATTTTTAAATTCTCTTCCTTGGTCACTTCTTAGATTTGAAACACTGTAGCCTTTCTTATTTTGAAGTTTCTTATATAGATTTATTAACAAATCACAAGCTTCATCTTTGTTAACTAAAAACAGTACCCATGTGTATCTAGAGTAGTCATCAACAATCACGAAGGCATATTGTTTTCCTCCAAAGTTTTGTGTTCTAGTAGGTCCAAATAAATCTAAGTGTATGAGTTCTAGGGGTCTACTAGTTGATATGTGTTTCTTCTTTTTAAAACTTGTCTTGATTTGTTTCCCTAGTTGGCAAGCATCACAAATTTTATCTTTGATAAAATTTAGATAGAAGGTCCATGCTAGCATATCCTAATCTTCTATGTCAAATCCAACTATTTTCACTCATGGCAGCCAAGCAAGTTACATCTTGAGAAATTAGGCTATCAAGATTTATGCAATATACATTATTTATTCTATGTGCTGTAAATAGTGTTTCATGATTCTTAGGATTTTGTATTATGCATTTGTCTTTCTTAAAGATTATATCAAATCCTTTGTCACTAAGTTGCCTAATACTTAATAGATTGTGCTTTAGACCATCCACTAGCAAGACATCATCAATGGTGAGTGAGGAATCTTTACCTATTTTACCAATTCTGATAATTACATATCCTCCATCCTTTTTAGTGAGGGTGGTGAACTTTGATCTATCTCCTATCATATGTCTTGAACATCCGTTATCCAAGTACCATTTTTCTTTAGATGGAGTGGACCTAAAGTAGACCTATAAGAGAGGATTTATGTTGTTACTTTTGGGACACAAAATTTCTTAACTCTTTTTAAGTCTTTTCTAGATTTAGTATTTATCTTCCATTCATTTTTCACTTTGATATATTTTTTTCTTGAGTGGACAATTAAACATTACATGTCCCTTATTTTTACACATGTAGCAAGTAGTATGTTCATGTATGTTTGTGGATGAAGTATTTGCATAGTGTTTAGATTGTTTTATAAAATATCCCATGAATAAATTTTTTTCCTTTTGTTTGGTATTCCATTGCAACCAATTCCTTCTCTATTGTTAGCCATCCTTTGTTGTCCTACCATTTTTTCAAAGTTTTCTTTTCCTTTAGTAAAGTTGTAAATAATTTTTTTTTTATCTTGAATTGAGTTTTTAAGTTCGTTTATTTCTAAGTCTTGAGACATGTCATTAATTTTGTTTTTAAGCTCATCAATTTGTGAGTATTTTTCTTTTTCAGCAGATTTTGAGGTTTCAAGCTGATTTCTAAGTGATTCATTTTGTTGTTTCATGGTTATGTTCTTTCTTGATACTTAACATATCTATTATAAAAAGAGAACAATTCAGCTTGAATTTCTTTGTAGGAGGGCATACTCTCACATGAATTTCTACATGATTTGAAATTAGAAATAGCTTCCCAAGAGAGGGGCTGAATTGGTTTTTAAAAATTGTTCCTTTAGAATTAGTTCTTTTAAGTTGCAAATCTTAGAAACAATCACAATCAATCACAACAAGATTAAATTCTCAATTTAAGTAACAATATATGTGAAAATTTGCTGCACTCAATAAAAGCCTTGTATCACAAGTATTCTTCTTCCCAATGATCAGTTTTTAAATAAACTTTCAGATTAATAGGTCAAGGATAATTAACCAACGTAGTCCCTTTCGGTTTCCGCAATCAATGCTGATTTATCCAAAACGAATTACCTTCCAGTCTATTTAACAACCAAACATTCATAATTGAAGTTTAAAGCAACCACGTAGATTATATCCTTGAAAAATAAAGAATAGAGTAGAGAAAGAAGAACACAAGGATTTTTACGAGGTTTGGCTTCAACACAGCCTATGTCCTCACCCTTGGCCAAACCACCAAAGGATTCACTATTACCGTTCCTTTATTAGTCGGAACAAAACCAATTACAAGCACTCCTTGGGTAAGGCTAGAGCCCGCCTTCTCCAAACAATATCTCCTTGTTTAGTCCAACGATTCAACTACTCAAATAGTAAACAAGTCTTGTTACAAAGATAGAAAAACAATACATACAAGAACTTGCTCCTCAAAGAGCTTATTAGTACAAGTTTAAAACACTAATGCATTTCAGTAAATTTAGAATATGAATTTCAGAATGAAGCCCTTAGAAATTTATCACCATGGGTATCTTTCAATGAAAGAATCAACAACTCAATGATCAAACACAGTGAAATTCAGCAGGAACTTCTCTTAATTTCGAGCAAGGATGAGAGCAATATGAAGCACTTTCAGAATTTCAGAGTGAGAGAGAGTATGACAGTAGATTATGAGTTCTTAATGATCTTGGTGATTAAATCAATGAGTCTTAGGGGTATTTATAGATGTGTAAAACCTTCTTTCTTGTTCCCCAAAGGATACTCGGACTTGTTTCCATATATTAAACATATTTGAGTTTCCATGTCGCGAGGTAGACGATTGTGAAGTCTTGACAGTCATTTGCCCATTTAATATAATAGTAAGAATTATAGGCAGAAAGGTGGCAGTCGTCTATCCCTTGAGTGGCAGTCATCTGTCATCAAAATATCAGGTGACAGTCGTCTGTACATATGATGACAATCGTCTATCCATGTGTAATTTTAAGTCTTTCAGTAACATATAAGGTACACAGTCGTCTGGTAAAACTTTCACAAACTTCTCACTTTTCACTGACAGTCGTCTATGGGAGCCTTGACAGTCGTCTGTCAGGCTTCTGTGTTTCAATTTTAAACCTTGTAAATTTAGTCAGTCGTCTGTCTAGTAACACACAATCGTTTGTCAACTGAATGATTTTATTTCTTAGTTATTTTTTTATTTCTCTCTCATTGTTACTTGGAATATAAATTTGTTTTAACTTTGAAAACATGTTCCAAGTTGAAAACATGTTCCAAGTTATTATCTTAAGGTCTCTAAGTCTCTTTGTCTAATGAGTTGCAAAATGAAAACTTCATACTTGAATAAACTTAAAGTACTTACATAGACTTGTCCTAAGTTCTCAAAAATTCTTCTTTGCTCTGAACTTTCTTTGTTTCTAATCTCTGATCTCTCAGAATAATCTAAACTTTAAGCTCTCATGTTGATCTTCCTTAATCATCATGCTCTTATGTTCTTTAGACTTTGATCCATACTATCAGACTTTGATTCATGCTGTATGAGTACCTTCAATATGGATTCCTAAGAAAACACACATTCAACTGAAGCATGTTAAATCCTACTTGTTTGTTAGCATCAAAATGGAGTATTAAACCTTGTAAGGCCAACATGATTCATCACATGAACCTTCCGAGGAGGAGTAATAAAAGTTTACCTCTTCTTTGTGCCCCATGAAGCACATGTTGGCCATCTATTTTTCACTGGATTCGCTTTCCGATTCACTTGAACTTGTGTCGTCCCATTTAGCTTTCACTGTTGGCTTTTTCTTCTTCTTTTCCTTCTTAAGTTGAGGGCACTCCGAATTGATGTGTCCAGCCTTTTTGCAATGGTAGCAGGTAGGTGGATCATTTTTGTTCTCATTCACCTTTTTACTATTTTCACCTTTTTTAGTTTTTGACCCTTTGAATTTTCTAGTGAATTTCTTATTTCTTTTGAAGAATTTTCCAAGTCTTTTAGTTATGAATGCTAATTCTTCATCATCTAATTCATTCGAATCATTTTCTTATTCACTTGAACATTCTTTTTAGGTTTTAAGAGCTATGGATTTTATATTTTTATTTTCAGTATTTCTTTCTTTCATAGTCATTTCATAGGTTAGAAGTGATCCTATGAGTTCATCTAGTGAGGTTGTTTTGAGGTTTCTACCTTCCATTATGGATGTGGTTTTTGGTTCCCAAATGGGTGGAAGTCCTTTAAGGATTTTACGAATCGTCTCATATGTGGAATATGTTTTCCCTAAAGCATTTAGTGAGTTTATAATATGTGTGAACTTAGTGTACATGCTTGTGATGGTTTCGTCAGAATTCATCCTAAAGGCTTCATATTCACTAGTCAACATATCAATCCTATTATCTCTAACATCTACAGTACCTTTGTAGGTTACATCTAGTTTATCCCAAATTTTATTTACTGTTTTACATGCCATAACTCTATTGAATTCATTAATATCAAGTGCACAATATAGGGCATTTATTGTACTAAAGTTAACTTGCAGCATTTTATGATCTAAATCATTCATCTCTTTTTCATCTTTAGGGACTTCTTTTCCATCAACAAGTTTGGTAGGGATTAGGTTACCATGTGTAACAACCTTCCAAGCCTTCCAATTCATTGTTTGATGATAGATTCTCATTGTTGTTTCCAAAAGGTATAATTTAGTCCACAAAATATGGGTGGTCTAGTTGAGGATTGACTCTCACCAAAGGGAGCTACTCGTATGTGTGTCATCTAGATCTTTATATAGCTTCTAATTAGGATTTGTTATATCCCCGCTCTGATACCAATTGAAAAACAAGGTGTAGTCCCAAGAAGGGGGGTGAATTGGGTTATTAAAATTTCTTTTAAATCCTCTTTTCTTTATTTTGTAAATTCTTAACCTCTTTTAATTCTTTCAATGAATTCTTGACTTCTTGTTGATTTAGCAATCACACAAAAACTTAAGTCTTTTTATTTAGTAATCACACAAAAACTTAGTTCTTTTTATTCAATCCGTAACCACACAAGTTAAAAAAAAACTTCAATTAACCAATCAAACAACCACAATGTGTTCAATCAAGATATGCTATATAATTCCTTTAGCAATTTGCAGCTTGGTTGTATGTAGCCTTGTGAAAAATGAATTTGGTCTTTCTGTATGATAAACAATATAGCATTCACACTCTTTCCAAATTTCATATTTCAAATAATCTTTCAATTAATAGGTTTTGGGGTGTTGACCAATCAACGTATTTCCTTATGGTTTCCGCAAATTATTGATCAACCAATGTACTCCTTTTCGGTTTCCGCAAGTCCTAAAAACAAATTAAGCTTCAGCTTATTTAAAATCCAAACCATGTAGTTTTTATTATTAGGAAATTTCAATCATCCACATACTTAATATATTTGTTGAAATATAAAAGATAGTAAGGGAAAGAGAAGGAGACCAAGGTTTTTACGAGGTTCGGCTTATCCCCAGCCTACGTCCTCGCCTTAGGCAAACTACCTAAGGATTTCACTATACATGTTCCTTTCCGGGCAGAACAAACCTTTTACACTTCCCTTTTTTATAGGCAGAGATACCTCTCCAAACGAATTCCTACGCTTGGTAACAACGATCCAACGACCATGAATCATCTACAAGAAAAGAAACAAGAGAAGATAACTTGTGTACAATAGACACTCTCAAATAGAGTAGGTTAGTACACCAATCAGCACTATATACTACAAAGTAATTCAATATAAATTAATTGAAGCTCAATAAAATTTTATCACCAAATTAATCTTCCTTTGGTTGAAAGGTTCAGATTTTGAAAGCACAATTTTGGTGTAAGGATCAGCAAGAATTCAGTAGAATGTGTAGCAAGATGTTGGAAAGAATGCCTTTGAGAGTTGAAAGCACGTGAGAGTCTTAGACTGTTGAATATGTTTCTAGGTCAATGAAAAATTCATGTCTTGGGGGCTATTTATAGAGTTTTCCTTGTTCACCAAGTTGACTTGGAGTGTTTGGTCAACTTTTCAAAAGATTTGGAGCCCTAGAATCAATTTTAAAAATCGTCCCGTTAGTAAAAAAAATTTTCTCCGAGTGGCAGTCGCTTGGCACGACATGGCAGGCGCTTATCTCAATTCAAAGTTAAAAGTTAGAACACTAGCAGTTGCCTGTCAAAACATAGTTAGGCGTCTGGGAAGACCAGGCAGGCGCTTGTCAGGCACCTAGCAGGTGCCTGGCACCTTTCTGTCTGCCAATTCTTTAAAAAAAAAAAAAAAATGGGCAATCACCTAGGAGGTTTGGGCAAGTGCCTGGCATTTAAAAACATGGTTTTTATTTTTATTTTTTAAGATTTTGACTTTGAAAACTCTTTCCATTTGAGACCTTTATAGTTTATAACTTTAGAAAACATATTTCAAGGTCTTTAAAAAATGGTTTCTCAGATTTTGATTTGTCCTAAAGTGCTTCAACCATTTTATATCGAGTCTTACTTGAAGTACTTGCATCAAGATTGTATGGACCCAAATCCGGGAAATAAATAAAGAAAAGAAAAAGGAAATTAAAAAGGATAAAACAGCAGAGCTCGTCAACGAGGCTCCATTTCTCGTCGATGAAGTCTCTTTAGTTGCTTGGCGACTAGACGAAAAGACCTGTCGATGAGGAGATACCGAGGGATTTTCAGAGATTCTAAAATCTCAAACTCATCGATGAGGTCACTTGCTCGGCCATAAGCGACCTTCTTCGGCTCGTCGACGAGAACTCCCACTCGTCGACAAGGTTGGCCGGGTCAACCTAGTTAGAAATAGAATATCTTTTTCTTCTTTTCTAAGTTATTCCATTCTCTCTCTCTCTCTCTCTCTCTCTCTCTCTCTCCCTCTCTCTCTCTCTAGAACATGAACCAACACTCTCTCTCTCAAGGATTCTATGTCATCTGTCACTGGAATCAACAATCCAAAATCACTATGTGGATTAGGAGAAGAATCTCTATAGTTATAGTAGATGAGATTTTCGATCTGAGGATTTTCGGGTTTTCCCCTAAAATCGAGGTAAGGATCTGATTTCATTTTTGATTCGGTAGTTATGTAGTAGTCGTGATTATAGTGAAGTAAAATTCTTCAGGTTTTAGGTTTTGAGGATCCTGGGTCGTTGTTTTGGACCAACCCATTCGTACTTCTATCTTCGGGATTAAGGTAAGGAGATTTGTTTACATCAGTATTTTTAGAAAACTAAACCACTAGAAAGTTGACTTATGTCTTTATGCACATTTTGACTGCTTATCTGCAAAATTTTACTAGGTATAAATGTTGTTTCTTACGATTTTATAGTTTTACGATTTTTGACAAAAATGGGGGTTTTGGCATATGAACTCCAAATTTTCCAAAACTACGTTAACTACTTTAAAACTAAAGTAGGAACTGCTTGATACCCATGTTTGCAATCCAAATGGTATTTTTCAAATTATATACTGTT
Source organism: Malania oleifera (assembly GCF_029873635.1). Classification (NCBI taxonomy): domain Eukaryota; kingdom Viridiplantae; phylum Streptophyta; class Magnoliopsida; order Santalales; family Ximeniaceae; genus Malania; species Malania oleifera. The sequence goes on from NC_080420.1 coordinate 82,958,065, forward strand.
TATAGCGGATTTTGACAAAATAAACGTGATATATGATATGAAATGGAACATACCGAACTGTATATTGGTAAATGAACTGTGAAAAACTGAAATTCCATTCTGTTATTTGAAAATGTGGAAAACAGGTGCTAGTTAATCACCGAGATTTAAAATGAAAAAAAGGTTGAACGGAGAGCATTTGTGCTGGTTAACACCACTAAGTAACAGAAAAGAAAAATGCATGAAAGATTGCATGATTATGGTTGTGAAAATACTAGAGCTGCACAAGTTGTTATGTTTTATTGTAAATTATATATATGATTAATTGGGACCACACCTTGTTACTAAAGGAGTTGAAAGACACTTCGAAGGAGTTGAAAGATACTCCAGATTAGTTGAAGCTTAAATAGCTAGAGGCATTATTCCGTTGCTTACCGAGGTACAGTGCGACCACACATGTGAATTAGTGTGGGTATCGAGATAGTTGGCTTGCAGAAGTGTATGGGGCCACTGGTGAAATAATAGACCAAGTGGGGCAACTAGAATATATCTGTGATGCTTGACAGTGCCTGCATGAACAGGGCTCTGTCAGAGTTATTAGTGCACAACTCGTGCCACGGGGTAATTAGGCATATTACTGAAAGTTCCAAAGTTGGTCATTGTCCTAAATTTTCATATACATGATTTAAAAACTGAAATGGGCAAAGTCACAGGATTGAGTACCATGTGGAGGGAATTGTACAGTGTATAAGCTTGTACCCTACCCTAACCTTGGGGACTCTCGCTTGTAATGATGTCATATTATGTTTATATATCTCTGATAGTACTATACTGTGTATGTAATACTGTGCAATATTTTTCACTAGAATAAACTCATGTAGTCACGTGCTGTTGTAATATCTTCCACCTTATTGAGGAACTTTGACGCGTATAGTCTTGTTAGTAGATGTAAGTTTTTGTATTAGTACTGGGTTGTTATCCTGGTAGAATGTAAAAGGATGTAATATGTTTATGTTTTAAACATGGATCTTATGTACTGAAAAATACAAATAGAACTCTGCTATTTGTCTAATAGAACCTCGATGGGAATGTTTATGTTTTCCGTTGTGCATGATTACGGATATGTCTGAGATACGCCTATTTGTCCCTGTGTAGGGCGGGTTGTTTATATATGCTTATTAGATATAGGTATAACAGAGTATGTGTAGTAGCACTCTAGGTTCGTATAAAGGACCGGGGTGTTACAGCATGGTATCAGAGGGCTTAACCAATCAGAAGTATGATGTGATACATACTGCCTGGTTAGGGGTATACTTAGAGCTTAGGTTACTTGGTTCTATAATTTAGAATATACTAGAGTTTAGGATGTGAATAAGATTAACGAGTGCAGCTTTGTATACCTAGAGATAGAAATCCATTGATAGACTTATGTGCTTTTCTAGATCTTTCGAAAGGTTCAGAAAATCACGGCAATCTTTTGGCGATTTTGTTTCTAAGTGGAAGGGCAAAACTCGAGTCACAATAAGAATGGGAATCATTAGGGTACATCGGTACTAGGACTGTTATTAAGGGAAATGAGTTTATAGTGTTGCAATATTAGTTGGTTAAGCTTCTAATTGATTTCCTCAATTGCTTTTCAAGATGGAATCCAGGGATAATACTGCCAATGTTAGGAGGCAGTAGCAGTGAGGGAGCTGGCCCTGAGGCTAGCAATGATTCCATAAATGTTCTGCGGGACTTCACTCAGCAGCTGAAGGCTGAGGTGGTTCAGACGAATAGGGGGCAGGATAGTCCTGTGACTAAGTTGGGTCGTTCTATCGATCAATTCATGCGACTAAAGCCTTCTATATTTATGGGAAGTGTAGACCCAATTTGAGTTGAGAATTGAATCAGGGAGATTGAGAAGATTATGGACGTCCTGAACTGCACTGAGAAATAGAAAGTAGCCTTTGCAACGTTCAAGTTGTTGGGTGAAGTGGAGAGGTGGTGGAAATATATATATATATATATATATATATATGCTTAAAGAGTATCGACCTATTCCCGTGGTTGTGACATGGGCTAGGTTCAAGGAATTACTCTTGGAACGGTATTTTCCAACCATGATTAGGAATGCCAAGATGGAGGAATTTATGAGTCTGCAGATAAGGTAGCTGACAGTTCAACAGTACGCTACCAGATTTCAGGAGCTATCTTGTTTTGCTCCATTCATGGTTCCGGAGGAGGCAATGAAGGCCTGGAAATTTCATAGGGGCTTGAGAAAGGAGATCACAAGCAAACTACGATTTAGCAGATGCAGAACTTTGTTACTCTGGTTGACAAAGCCACCGTAGTATAGGAGAGTCTGCAGGAGGATGTCGGGGTCCAGATCTTAGAGAAGAGACCTGCGCCTTCCAATTCTTATGAAGGGGCAAAGCAGGGCAACTGGAAGAAGAAGAGTCATAGTGGTGCTTCTCAGAGTACCACGTCCTCTTCTGTTTGTTCTACGTGTGGGAAACCTCACACAAGGCAGTGTTGGAGAGCTATAAGGGCTTGTTTACGGTGTGGCAAGATGGGACATTAGGTGAGGGATTGTAATATGCCAAGGTACGATAGAGCTCCACAACAGTGTTTCAGAGGGGGTGCGCAGGCACCATGAGATGGATAGTAAGGGGGTACTAGTAGCCCAGGCTAGGGTGTACTCCTTGACTCCAAGCGATGCAGAAAACGCTGGGGATATGGTAACAGGTAATATTTACATGCTTTCTAATAAAGTTGTTATATTATTTGACATGGGAGCAATGCATTCCTTTATCTCCTGGGGATTTGTTAAACTGTGTGGATTAGAGATGCAACAGCTGGGTTATGAACTGGTAGTGGCTACACCATCGAGGTCAACAATTGTATATAGCAAAGTAGTCCATGATTTCCCAGTAGTGATCCAGGGAAGGGTACTACTAGTTGGCCTTATAGTATTTGACATGTATGGCTTCGATATCATCCTAGGGATGGACTGGCTCTCTTCTAGTTATGCCAGTATCGACTGCCACAAGAAAGAAGTGATGTTTAGACCTTCATAGGAGCAGAAATTCAAGTTTATAGGATCGTGTGTGTGTTCTGCACCACAGATCCTTTCAGCTTTGCAAGCTGATAGATTGCTCCGGGAGGGATGCCAAGGGTATCTAGCATTTGTGAAAGACACATCGACAGAAGAACATAAACTGGAGACAATTCCAGTAGTGCACGAGTTCCCTAACGTGTTTCTACAGGACTTTCTAGGATTACCTCCAAGCCATGAAATGGAATTCATTGTAGAGTTAGCTCTAGGTACGACGCCAATATCGAAAGCTCCATATCGTATGGCTCCAGCTGAACTGAGAGAGTTGAAAGAATAGCTTTAGGAGCTGCCAAATAAGGGGTACATTCGACCAAGTGTTTCTCCTTGGGGAGCACCTATGCTATTCGTGAAGAAGAAGTACGGGTCAATAAGGATGTGCATCGAGTACAGATAACTTAATAAGGTAACCATAAAGAACAAATACTCGTTATCCAGGATCGATGATCTGTTTGACCAACTACAGGGCACGCATATCTTCTCTAAGATCGATCTACGATCTGCGTATCATCAGCTGAAGGTGAGAATGGACGATGTTCCGAAAATAGCTTTCCGAACTCGGTACAGCCATTACGAATTTGTGGTTATGCCATTCGTCTTGACTAATGCACCTACAATATTTATGGATTTGATGAACCTGGTCTTTTACAAATACTTAGACCAATTCGTCATGGTATTTATTGATGACATCCTAGTGTATTTTATGAATGCTAGAGAGCATGAAATTCATCTAAGACTGGTACTACAAATGCTTATGGAGAAGAAGTTATTTGCTAAACTAAAGAAGTGCGAGTTCTGGTTGGAACAGATTGCATTTCTAGGGCACGTAGTGTCCAAGGAAGGAGTATCAGTGGATATGAGTAAGATAGAGACAGTAGTGGATTGGGCGAGACCGAAGAATGTTCAGGAGGTCAGAAGTTTTCTAGGTCTTGCAAGTTACTATCGTCATTTTGTAGAAGGCTTCTCTAGTTTAGTAGGTCCTTTGACACGACTCACGAAGAAGAATGTGAGGTATGATTAGACTGATGAGTGCGAACTAAGTTTCCAGGAGCTGAAATAGCGATTGGTTACTACTCCAATTCTGACCATTCCATCTAGGGATGGTGGATTTGTTATCTACAATGATGTCTCTAAGAAGGGTCTTGGTTGTGTTGTAATACAGCAGGGCAGAGTAGTTGCTTACGCTTCTCGTTAACTCAAAGAGCACGAGAAGAACTACCCGACACATGATATGGAATTGGCAGCTGTGTGTTTGCATTGAAAATCTAGAGGCACTACCTATATGGTGAAAGGTGCAATATTTTTACTGATCATAAAAGTCTTAAGTACATTTTCATCCATAAAGAACTAAACATGAGACAACGTAGGTGGCTTGAGTTGATAAAAGACTACGACTATACTATTAGCTATTACACAGGGAAGGCAAATGTGGTAGCTGATGCTCTGAGTCGGAAGTCAATTAATGCGTCAGTCTCAGCAGTGGGAGTTCAGCATTAGATTTGTATGGACTTGGAATGTAAAGACCCGAAAATTTAAAAGGATTAAAATAATTTAGAAAAAATAATAATAAATAAAATAACAAATAAATAAATAAAAGGAATGACGTGGGAAAAAGAAAAAAAATAAATTAAAAAAAATAAAAATTAAAGAAGTTAAATTAAATTAAGATAAATTAAATAATTAAATAACTAGTTGTTAAATTAAATATTATTGTATTGGATTTAAAAATAATAATAATTAAAATAAGATATATATATATATATAAGTAAGTTAATATATATATATATATATAAGTTAAAGTAATATAATATATATATATATATATATATATATATATATGTAAAGTTAAGTTAGTGACAGAGAGATAAGAAGAAAGAAGAAAGAAGAAGGAAGAAGAAGAAAGAAGAAGAAAGAAGAAGGAAGAAGAAGATAGGAGCTGCATGCCCCCCCCCCCTCTGAAAAATATTTTTGCACAACGCCAGCCACTCCGTCTCCGTCTCTCTCTCTCTCTCTCAATTTCTCGATGAGTTTGTAGCAGATCGAGAAACGGAAGGTGCCGTTGGAATCCTGGTTCCGCTGTCGACATTTCTACTGGAACAGATTTTTCATGGGAACGGTTTAGGCACTGCTCTTAGGGAAAGGTAATTTTTTCCCATTTTCTCAATTTCGCTGTTAATATGTGGTTAAATCGACGATCAGGCACCACCACTAGGTCCTAATCGTCGATATCGTCATTTTGGCGTAGGTAATTTTTCAATTGGGATTTTCTAGGCCCTACTCTAAAGCGAGAGTGGGATTTGAGAAATTTTGCAATTTGGCTAAATTTAAGGGTATTATTATTTATTTAGGAATTATGACCTTAGGAAGTATTAAATTAATATTTTATTAAGAAATAATTTATTGGAATTAGAAATTTAATTTCAGGGTCCGGGTGAGCGTCGCAAGTATTTTTCGGAGTCCCTATTGGCGTAGTTCAAGAAACCAGGTAAGGGAGAAATTTATATATTAAATCAAGTTTTTCATGAATTAAAAATGACTATGTGTTATTTATGTGTATATGTTTTTATGTGGATTTAAAATGCCAACCAAGAAATTTATGTTTTCTGAGCCTAGGATTGTCGATATAATTATGTATGTGTGAAAGTGAACGAATGAAAGTGAACAGAATTTTCTGAAGAATTAAATAAGAAATGAAATTTATTTTGAGCATATAAATGTTAAATGTAAGTTGGCTTATTTTATGATAAATATGTATGAATTTTACTATTAAATTGTGTGGCATGAGAATCTGTGCAAATTATATGTTAAATGTATGAGATGCAGGTTAAGTAAGTAAAGCAATGAGAATAAAATATGATATGGACAATGTTGCCTTTGTATGTTAAATGCAATCATATAAATGTAAGACAGCTGAAAGACAGCTATGTTAGCAGATCTAGCACACTTCTGTGTAGACTAACTGATGACAGTTAAAAGGAGCTGTGTTAGCAGATCTAGCACGTTTCTACGTAGACTAATTGATGATGGCTAAAGACCAACTGTAGTACGAAGTAATGAAATGAAATGTTATGCAATGAAATGATGATGAAATGGCAATGAAATGAAATGACAAAGGTAAATGATGTAAATGGGGAAGAGTCACTTAAAGTGAAACGAAATGCAAAGTTAAGTTATGAACAGGAATGAATGTGCATAAATGTATAATGACATAACAGACGATGTATTATGATAATAGAAGTATGTATATACGTAGAATATGTTACGATTGGGTGAGGCATACTCTTCACCTAAGGGCTTGCTAAGTAAGCCGAGTACACTAGTAGCTACATATGTGGCAGTAGCCACATAACGTACTAGGGCAGAGGGAACCTACTTGTATGGGCGGGTAGATTTCCCTATCCTTAGGGCCTTTGCTGGTAAGATATTATTGAACAGCGTGAGTATGAGATTAATTTATCACTTGAGGGCTTACTGAGTAAGGTGAGTGTCCTGGTATGCTTTAGCTGCGACCTTTGGTTACCTAAATATTAGAGCAGAGGGGTGCTACTTGTATGGGCGGCTAATCACCCCTATCCTCTGGTAATCTCGTGGGTTAAACATTTGCATGTGTTTGATTAGGATCAGGGAATGATTTTGAAAATTATGTCAAGGATTTTCAAATGTTAAATATTATGTTATATATAAACTCATGTTGGCCACACACTGTTTTAATATATGGTTTCTTCCCTTACTGAGATGTGTCTCACCCGAATATGAATTTATTTATTTTTTTGGATTTCTTCGAGATCGAGCTTACAGAGCTCGAGGTTTTTATAGCATTATTGGGAGATATAAGAAAAAGGGTATAAACATTTTAATGATGTTTTTGTAGAAAGTAAATATTTAAGTTTTATGTCTTTATGTTTTGAGGCTATTGAATAAGGAATGATTGTGAAAATACTAAATTATTTTGGGAGTTATGTAGATTTATGGAAATGCAGGTGTTGGATGATTTTATATGGATTATAGTTAGAATTAGTAAACTCTGATTTTATGTTATATGGAGATTATGACTATGTTTTCTGCTGCGTATGTTATGTTAATTATGGATTATTAGGTATAACGCATCGGACCCGGGTTTAAGGGTTCGGGGCGTTTCATGGAAAGGTTGGGCTTGGAGGTAGAGGAAGGAAATCATCAGGTTGTTCTTACTAGCTTAGAGGTACAGGCAACCTTACAGGAGAGGATCTGAGCAACACAGAAGGAGGATCCAAAGCTTGTTGAGGTTATGGAAGGAGTTCAGAGTGGGTTAAAGCCGGATTTCAGTATCTCTGGTGATGGGATTTTGAGAGTCCATAACAGAGTATGTGTACCGAATGACGTTGAAATTAAATGGGTCATTTTGGAGGAGGCACATTGTTCACTCTACACCATACATCCTGACAATATGAAGATGAATCGGAATCTGAAGAAATCTTTCTGGTGGTCCAACATCAAAAGAGAGATCGTTTGCTTCGTAGAGCAGTTCCTGACATGTCAACAGGTCAAGGCAGAGCACCAGAGGCTAGCAGGGCCACTTCAGCCACTTGACATTCCCAAGTGGAAGTGGGAGCACATCTCGATGGATTTTGTGACAAGATTACCTGTGGTGGTGCATGGGCAAAATGCTATATGGATTGTAGTTGATCGGTTGACTAAGATTGCACGTTTCATTCCAATCAGAGTCAGCTATTCTCTGAATAGGCTGGTAGAGCTATATGTGCAGGAGATTGTATGACTCCACGATGTTCCTGTTTCTGTTGTTTCGAATCGAGATCCACGTTTTACATCTCATTTCTAGAAGAGTCTATAGGATGCCTTAAGATCACAGCTCACATTCAGTACGTCTTTCCACCCACAAACGGATGGGCAAACTGAGAGGACTATACAGACACTAGAGGATATGTTGCGGGCTTGTGTACTAGATTTTGGTGACAACTGGATACAGTATCTACCACTTGTCGAGTTCGCATATAATAACAGCTACCACGCCAGCATAGAGATGGCACCTTACGAGGCATTATATAGTCATCGGTGTTGATCTCCATTGTACTGGGATCAGGTAGGTAAGAAGCAGATATTAGGTCCAGACCTGATTTAGCAGGCCTCTGCAAAGGTTGAGTTGATCAAGGAGAGAATTAAGGCAGCTCAGAGTCGGCAGAAAAGTTATGCTGATACTCGTCGACGAGAGCTGAAATTTGAGGTAGGAGATATGGTGTTTTTGAAGATCACTCCGATGAAAGGGATGATGAGGTTCAAAAGGAAAGGGAACCTAAGTCCTCGGTCTATCGGACCTTTCAAGATCCTGAAAAGGATAGGTTTGGTAGCTTATTAGGTGGCTTTACCCCCAGCAGTATCCAGAGTCCATGACGTGTTCCCATGTGTCAATGCTGAGGAAGTACGTGTCAGATCCATCACACATGCTAAGTTACAAACCTCTAGAGATCAATGATGTTCTATCATATGAGGAGGTACCGGTGCAGGTGTTAGATAGGAAAGTTCAGTAGTTACGAACTAAGGAAATACCGCTAGTAAAGGTATTATGGAGGAACCATGCAGTGGAAGAAGCTTCATGGGAGTTAAAAACTGAGATACATCAGAAGTATCCTCAGTTGTTCAGAGACGGATAAGTTAGTCAGGAAACTAAATGTAGGTATGTTAGCGTGTTTGGTAAGTAGATATGACCTTCGGGAGAGTTTGTATGTATATTGTAAGCTCCCGAAGCTTTATATTGTAACCACGGTATTCCTCTACCATAAAATTCAAGCCGGAGCTACTTTATGGGTAGCTGCCGACTCTTCTGTAGATCTCTAACGTAAGGTACAGTGAGTTTGGTATCAGTTGGTGAATTTCAAGGACGAAATTCTTATAAAAGGGGAGATTGTAGGGACCCAAATCCGAGAAATAAAAAAAAAAAAAAAGGGAAATTAAAAAGGATAAAACAGCAGAACTCATCGATGAGGCTCCATTTCTCGTCGACGAAGTCTTTTCAGTTTCTCGGCAATGAGAAGCAAAGACCCGTCGACGAGGGGATACCAAGGAATTTTGAGAGATTCTGAAATCTCAAGCTCGTCAATGAGGTCACTTGCTCGGCCATAAGCAACCTTTTTCGACTCGTCGACGAGAACTTCTACTCGTCAACAAGGTTGGCTGGGTCAACCTAACTATAAATAGAATATCCTTTTCTTCTTTACTAAGTTATTTCATTTTCTCTCTCTTTCTCTGGAACATAAACCAACACACTCTCTCTCTCTCTCTAGGATTCCGTGCCGTCTGTCGCCAAAATCAACAATCTGACACCACTACGTGGATTAGAAGGAGAATCTTTATAGTTATAGCGGATCAGATTTTCAATCTGAGGATTTTTGGGTTTTTCCCTAAAATCGAGGTAGGATCTAATTTCTTTTTTGATTCGGTAGTTATGTAGTTGTCGTGATTATAGTGAAGTAATGTTCTTCGGTTTTTAGGTTTTGGGGATCCTAGGTCGTTGTTTTGGACCGACCCATTCGTACTTATATCTTTGAGATTAAGGTAAGGGGATTTGTTTACATCAGTATTTTTAGAAAACTGAACCACTAGAAAGTTGGCTTATTTCTTTATGCACATTTTGACTGCTTATCTGCAAAATTTTATTGGGTATAAATGTTGTCTCTTATGATTTTATTGTTTTATGGTTTTTGGCAAAAATGGGGGTTTTGGCATATGAACTCTAAATTTTCCAAAACTACTTTAACTAATTTAAAACTAAAGTAGGAACTTCTTAATACCCATGTTTGCGATCCAAATGGTATTTTTCGAATTATATACTATTTATAGAGGATTGACGAAATAAACGTGACATATGATAAGAAATGGAACATACTGAACTGTATATTGGTAAATGAACTGTGAAAAACTGAAATTCCATTCTGTTATTTGAAAATATGGAAAACAGGTGCCAGTTAATCACCGAGATTTAAAATGTTAAAAAGGTTGAACCATGAGCGTTTGTGTCGGTTAACGTCACTAACTGATAGAAAAGAAAAATGCATAAAAGATTGCATGATTACGATTGTGAAAATACTGGAACTGAATAGGTTGTTATGTTTTATTGTAAATTATATATATAATTGATTAAGACCACATCTTGTTAATAAAGGATTTGAAAGACACTCCGAAGGATTTGAAAGATACTCCATATTTTCGAAGGCTTTAAATAGCTAGAGGCGCAGTTTCGTTGCTTACTGAGGTAGAGTGCAACACATGTGAATCAGTGTTGGTATCGAGATAGATGGCTTGTAGGAGTGTATGGGGCCACTGGTGAAACAATAGACCAGGTGGGGCAGTCGGATTATATCGGTGATGCTTGACAGTGCCTACACGAACAAGGCTTTGTCAGAGTTATCAGTGCACAAACCGTGCCACGAGGTAATTAGGCATATTACTGAAAGTTTCAAAGCTAGTCATTGTTCTAAATTTTCATATACATGATTTAAAAATGGAAATGAACAAAGTCACAAGATTCAGTACCATGTGGAGGGAATCGTACAGTGTATGAGTCTGTACCCTACCCTAACCTCGGGGACTCTCGCTTGTAATGATGTCATATTATGTTTATATATTTCTGATAGTACTGTACTATGTATGTAATACTGTGCAACTGTTTTTAACTAGAATAAACTCGTGTAATCACGTGCTATTGTAATATTTCCACCTTACTGAGAAGTGTCTCACCCCAATCTTACAGCCTTTGTTTCAGGACCTTCAGGACATCGGTCCTAGTTCTTCTAAAGGGACTTTGGCGTGTATAGTCTTGTTAGTAGACGTAAGTTTTTGTATTAGTACTGGATTGTTAGCTTGGTAGAATGTAAGAGGATGTAATATGTTTATGTTTTAAACATGGATCTTATGTACTGAAAAATACAGATAGAACTCTAGTATATGTCTAATAGATCTCGAATGGGAATGTTTATATTTTTCGTTGTGCATGATTACAAATATGTCTGAGATACGCCCATTTGTCCCTGTTTAGGGTGGGTTGTTTATATATGCTTATCAGATACAAGTATAACAAAGTATGTGTAGTAGCACTCTAGGTTCGTATAAATGACCAGGGCATTACAAAGACTCTCTTAATGACCCTAAATCTTTCAGCTCTTGGAGACTTCATAATTTTTCTTTTGCTTTTAGTCCTTTCTTTGAGCTTTAAACAAACTTTGAGCTGCAATCCTTCAAGCTTTCATAAAATATGTCAATCTTTGAACTTTATCATTCATTTAGCTTGAGCCACTTGTTTGCATATTTCCATTGAGCTATCTAAGTTTTGATTCCTGAAACATATCAACTTGAAAGTATATCAAATTACCTTGATTTGTTATCATCAAAATAAGAGTTGTAAGCCTTGTTAGGCCAACAGTTCCTTACCCTTTCGACTGAGGGGGTGTAGAAGAATAGGTCAATGGGATCTGTTCATCCATAGAAGACTCCTCTATTTCAAGAGTTCAAAACACCTCAATAGATTCCACTTCTTTAGGAGTATAGCTGACAACCTTAACAGACTCCACTTGTTTAGGAGCATAGCTGACAATTTTAAATTTTGAATTCATACTATGTATAGGCAACTAAGAAGGATAACAGTTAGAGTTATGTTTAACTTAAAGTTCTTGTTTATGCACAACTCAAATAAAAAAATTAAAAATATTTCTCCACAAATTTAATTGGCAAGAAACAGATAAAAGGTTGTTATAGAATCTAACAAGTTAATATTTGCTATGCATGGCGATCCTTAAAACAAGATAGTTAAATGGGGTGGAATAAACTCAAGGAAACGAAAAAGAAAATGCGGAGTTGCTAGCTTTATTAGTTTTTTTATAGGGGAAAAAAAACCTAAAATAGTTTATGGTCTAGAGAAAAAGGGTTCGGGAATATATTTTTGTGCATCAAAGGTGGTAGACCAACCATTCTAATGAGGATTAGCCATCCAATGCACCCTGCAACACCCATTTAAAGAACGATTACCACTACATGTGTGTGTGTGTGTGTGTGTGTGTATGTGTGTGTGTGTGTGTGTGTGTGTGTGTCCTAATTAAAAAATAAAAAAGAAATAAGAAGAAAGGAAGGAAAATCCCATTTTGAGTAATCCAGTGAAGAATCACCATCCAAGAGTTCAAACAACAGGGCTAAAAGCCCCGACGTACTCATGTTTGAAAAGAGGAATTGGTCTTAGAATGCCCTAAGTTTTTTTAAAAATTGGAGAGATGATGAAAAAAAAATTTATTGATTGCCTTAGGTTCAAAGATTATTCTTTCCTTTGGAATCATGATTTTTTTTTAAAAAAAAAAATTCAACATCAAAATGTGACTAGATGGTGTGAATGGGGGTTTTTTTTTTCTTGAATTTTAAATAAATGATTGAAACTAGAGAAATCAATGTTGACAAAATAGAGAATTTCTTGATTGACTCCAAGGTTTAATGAAGAGTTTAAATCAACCAGCCATTAATGAAGAGTTAAAAATCTTGGATTGGCTATCAAGGTTTAATGCTAAAATTGGGTCAACTTATGATGAAGGATTTTGAAAATCCCTGATTGATTATCAGGATTTTAATTCAAAAATGGAGTCAGCCCTTGATTGGAGATTTTAAAAATCCCTTATTGAAAATCAGGGTTTTAATGCCAAGATATATTCAATTCTAAATGGAGGATTTGAAATTCCTGATTGGAGATCAAGGTTTTGATGCAGGGATTTTAGTCAACTCTTTGATTAAAAGCTTGGGAATCTTGGATGTCTCAATTATTTTGATTAGATTGAGTATCCTTAATTAAGGCAATCATCATTTATGAAAAGGGTTTTGGCATTTTTGAAGAAAAAAAAAAAGTTCCCATTTTGACAAGGGAAAAATTTTGAAAAACTACTAAAGTCATCACTCACTGGCCATTGAAAGAAAGGATTTTGAAATTTTGAAAGGGGAAGGTTTCAATTTTGATTACAAGGAAGGTTTATAAGAACTGCTAAATTCATCACCGGACAAATTTGGATAAAAAGGAAGGTTTTTGAAAACTGCTAAATGCATCATCGGCCATTAAAGGGAAAGAATTTGAGAGGGGTTTAAAAAGGACATTTTTCCTTTGGGAAGAATAAGATTCCAAATGTATTCCCAACTTTTATCCTGTGGTGCAAATTCTGAATCCGTTCACCCATACAGGTTTAATGGAGAGCACTTGCCCCGCGCCTAGGGTTGAGAAAGAGGAGTGCCATATGGTGAAACTCCTCTGACCATCCCATCATCAACTTGGTCAAATGTTTAGAATAAAATAGGAGACAAACAAGACATGCCGGCATAAAGAAGGTGGGACAACACATAGTCCTAAAGCAATCTTTAATAACAAGCAAGCACAAACAATCTAAAGCACATTAGAGATTAATTACGATGCAAGAACAAATTCAAATTCATGATTGAAACTAATCTTTAAGGTTTACAATAAATTCTCCTCAACAAAACCAATTACATGCAGCCCATGAACACTTTTTAAAGACATGACCAATGAATAAACAAATAGCGTTCATTAGGTCATCAAATCATTCACGATGGCTGCAACCAAATCATACTCATATATCTTTCATACATTCAAAAGACCAGGTGAAGGATAATTTATGCATACCAAGCATGATAAAGTTCATTAAACAACTAGAGCATTATGATCAATCCAAAGAGACAAATTACTTTCATGCATATATTCAAAGCTAAGAAGAGCATATTGATTCAATAAATTGAAGATCGAAGGGACATTACAATCATGCAAGATTTTAAATGAAGAAAAGAAACAAACAAGCATAACCCTAACTCCCTTTGCAGCTCCAAAATAGGCCCTAAAACACCCCTAAGCAGCCACAAAATAAGGTTCTTATTACCCTACCAAAAACCCTAGAACCCTGGCCACCCTGCAGCTCTTGCTGCTGCTGTTTACAACACTATTGTGGCACTCTCAAATAGCCCCCAGGCAGCCCTCACAACCTTCCCATGGTTGCCATGAAATAAACCCTAAAGTAGCCCTAAAAATAGCCATGCATCGTGCTCTCCTTTCATTACTAAGCCAACTCCAAACCCTAGCTATCCTGCTGCCTTGCTGTTGCTGCAGTTTGCAGCACTGTGGCAGCCCCTAAAACACCTATTAAACTCTCCATTAATCCCCCCCTTTTTTCTGCACTTCATCCCTAAAACCTTAGCAAAAAGAATCAAGTCATCTCTCTTTTTTTTTGGTTTTGCAACCTTAAGAGCACCCTAAAGGCAGCAGACAGTAGCTGCTTGTTGCTGCTGCTCTGGGCTTCAATGAAGCCTCTAGGGACGACCAGCAAGGGGCTCTCCCTTGCTATCACACATAGACCAGCCGAAACCTAAAATACAAAAGCTAAGAACCCTCTTTTACTCTCCCCTAACCGAAAACCCTAGACTTCTCTAAGCTGCTGTCGCCACCCCACCTTTGCAGCAGCTGCGTGTGTGTTGTCCTTGTGTTTTTCAGCAACTGTGTGTGCTGCCACAGCCACCCAAACTCTCCCAAAACCCTAAGAACCTTCTGTAAACTAGAAAAAGGAGAACTTGCCATTACAACCCCAAAAGCAAGCCACTATAGCCATGTATGCTTGCTGCCGCAAACCTCATGGACCCTAAAAAAGCTAGCTTCTTGCAACAACATGAAAAGAAAACCCTTTTGCCGTCAGCCGTAGCCCCTTTACCACCTTCAAACCTTGCCCTAAAGCCCAAACACACGAGAACTCAAACATCAAACATTAAAACATGAACATGAAAAACATTATTTTATATGGAAATCTCATACCTTTTGTAGGCCTTTTTTTCTTGTCTCTTCTTTCTCTTCTCTTTGTGTGGTCGAACCTCTCTTTCTCCCCTTTGATCTTCCTTTGGCCGAACCTTCCTTCTTTCTTCTCCCTTTTCTATGGCCAAACCCCTCTCTCTTCCTTTTATTTGGGTGGTTATGCCCCCTCTCTCCTTTCTCTTATTTTTTTAACCCTAATCTCTCTCCTTTCTTCTCTCTCTCAAGTCCCTATTCTAAATTCTTCTCTTATATTCTCTCTCCCATTTAGCTTCCCTTCTCTTGCTCTCCTCCTCTCCTATTTATAGGTGAGGAGGAGAAGTTAGGATTTCCTTAAAATAATATAATGGACAAGAGTGTACTTGGAGGCAAGATTATACTCAAACTTGTCCCCTGGCATGGGGCTTATGTAACAAGCTCTTGGGGCCCCTGTGGCCCAATTGGACTCCCCCAAGGTTTCAAGGAGCCTTCTTAAACTTTAAAGAGACCCCTTAAGGCCCCCGAAGAGACCCTATGAGCCCCAATTAAACCCAAATACGCTGTATGAGTCCTTTGAAGAGCCTCCAAGTGTATTGGTCCAAGTAATAAAACCCCTGGGGTCCAAAATGGGCATCGATACATATGTTCTTGCTTACATGATTGATTCTTCTTTCTCTTTATGGCATGATTGTTTAGGACATGTAAATTATTGATCATTAAGGTTTAGTGGGCAAGTATGGTTTAATTCTATATGATCATGATGATAAAAACAATTATGAAATATGCATTCAAGCAAAAATGACAAAGAGACCTTTTCTTAAGGTAGGGAGAAACTTTGAAGTATTAGAACTCATACATTATGATATTTGCGAATAAAATGTCATGTTAAAAAGTCGCAACAGGTATTTCATAACATACATCGATGATCATTTGAGATTTACCTATGATTACTTGATGAAATATAAAGATAAAGCCTTTAGCATGTTTAAATCTTATAATTCTGAAGTTAAAAATCAAGTGGGAAGGAAAATTAAAATTTTGCTTAGTGATATAGGTGGTGAATATTTTCCTGTTGAATTATCTTCTTTGTGTGAGGAAAATAGCATAATACACTAAACTATTGTACTATATACCCCACAAGAAAATGGGTTGGCAAAAATAAAAATAGGACATTAGCTGAAATGACTAATGTCATGATTCTAAATGCAAATTTGCATTTAGATCTTTGAGGAGAATCATTATTTATTGTGTGTCATGTGCATGATATATTACTTTCAAGGAAAACCAAAGGTTAGCCATATGAATTATGGAAAGGAAGAAGGCCTAATTTGGAATATCTTAGGGCATGAAGTTGTTTGGCATTTTATAGAATACCGAATCCTAAGAGAATAAAGATAGGAGCAAGAGTTTTGAAAAGTGTTTTGTAGGATATGCTAAAAGTTTCAAAGCTTATATATTGTTGGACTTGGTATCTAATGATGCTTTGGAGTCGAGATAAGTTCAATTTTTTGAAAATAAACTTCATAATGACTCCAATACTATTGCATAATCCAAAAAAATAAAAGAGTCACTAGTCCTAATTGATTTTCTAGCAGTAAAAAGAAAGTACTTGAAACTTCTAGTGAGCCTAGGAGAGGTTAGCAAACTAGAAGAGAAAAGGTTTTGGATCCTAATTTTCTATCTTCTCAAGATATTTTCTTTCTTGTTGAAGGAACTACCATATTTAGTAAAATATCTCATCTTATTGAATATTGAGAATTATCCAAAACATTTAGCAAAACTATAATCTTCTAGAGATGCAGTTTTTTTGGAAGGAGGCTATAAAAGATGAAGTGGACTCAGATATTATCAAATAATATTGGATCCTAGTGGATTTGCCTGCAGATCAAGACTTATTGGTTGTAAGTGGGTATTTAGGAGAAAATATAATACAAATGGATCCATTCAAACAAGTTTTAATAGGGGAGTAATGATTATTTTGACACATACGCGCTTGTTACTAGAATAACATCCACTAGAGTACTATTAGTATATGATCCAAAACATTTCGCGAAACTATGACCTTCTAGAGATGCAACTTTTTGGAAGGAGGTAATAAATGATAAAATGGACTCAAATATTATCAAAAAATACTGGATCCTAGTGGATTTGCCTCCAGTAGGATCCGTACTAAGTAAAATACCCATCTTATTGAATATTGAGAATAATCCAAAACATTAGCAAAACTATAACATTCTAGAGATGTAGCTTTTTGCAAGGAAGCTATAAATGATAAAATAGACTCAAATATTATCAAATAATATTGGACCCTAGTGGGTTTGCCACCAGGATTATGACTTATTGATTCAAGGATTTAGAAATAGTGTTGATAAGCGTATTTACTCAAACCTCAGAAATGATTATGGTGTTATTATATGTCCTTATGTGGATGATTTGATAATTGTCGAAACTAGCATGACAAGTGTGAATGATATTAAGTACTTATCTTTACAATTTAAAATAAAAGATCAGAATGAAGTGGACAACATTTTGAGTCTTAAGGTGAAGAAACATGTTGACACTAGACTCAGGAAGCCCGTTTTGTTGCAAATTAGTTTGGTGACCGTTTTGAAAATTAAGTAAAATATAGATAACCAAACCATTGGTTAGCCCATAATTTGAAAACCATTTCATGGAGTCTATGCAGAGGCCTAAGCCCCATGGAGGCACACTACGTGGAGTATTTTTAAATTGTCACATAAAAAACATACAAAGCACAGAACACAAAAAAAAAAAAAAAAAAAAGGTAAAAAGGGCTTATTATTATTATTATTATTATTTAAAAAAGTGTGGTTGATCTATTATGAAAATAGACTATCTACATACCTTCGAAATGGGATTAGATCACTTGTAGTTGCCCAAAATATTTTCAATTTTAGATTAAAAATATTTTCGAGATTTTAAAAACACTTAAAACCTTGAAGTGAAAAATTCATATTTTAATTGTAAAAACATTTATTTTTTGGAAAGCTCTCTACAAAATTAAATCCTTGAAGTCTGCTAATTTTAGGAAAATATATATTTTTCATCCTCAAGTCATTTTATAGGTGATTACTTTGAAAAATTATATTTTCTAAATTAACTCAAAAAATTTATATTTTGGTAGGAGAACCAAAAACTCACCTTGAAAGCTATAGAAAACTTTTGAAAATTGTCTAAAAGTCACATCATGAACATTAATTTTAGAATTCTTATGTTCTTAAAAGCACTTGAAAAATGGTATTTTTGGTTTTTTATAAGGAAAATTATTAAACCACATCACACCATCAGTAAACGTACTCATCCATACACTTTGGTGAGTGTTTAAATCAATCATGGACCTCAAATTTTGAGAAAAGTCCAGAGAAAAGGGTTGGTGAACAACCTCTGAGTTAGGGCATCAACCGTGCCCTAAAGGCCAGTTGACCATCTATAGAGAAATGGGCCAGCTGCCCATGGCATGAGATCAGTCAATCATCTACATGCATATTTCCATATTTCTTCAAAATTTTCATACATGAATCCTATGCATGACATGTCAATTAAAAAAGCGAACACGCATATGTGAGAAAAAGGAGAAAAAGACATTGAAAATCATTTTTTTTTCTTCAAAAAAAGCATCTTTTAAATGATATGATGTCAAAGCTAGTGTAGTTTTGCAATATGCATGTAGACCATACCAGAAACACTGAAGTAACACAAATGCACAAAAATATATGAAAAACATCATGCCACATGAAGACTATACAATAACATGAATACAAACATACATATTCACAATGTAAACTTAGAAGTTAAGATAAGAGGGTGATAAGACTTACTTGAATTCATGAGGTCTAATATTTCTAGTATAAGAAGCACTCAAAATATGTACAAGTTTTCTATCATCCAAAATGCCTAAAATTTTCTTTGTAATATCACCTTATTCCCCACTAGAACATGTACAAAATAGGTCATGCATGGTCTATTTATGTCTATGCATGGTGGAGGGAAATTGGGGGTTGGGAATTTCACATTCAAAATTCCAACCACCAACTACCAACCAACAATGACCTTGTTTGTTACCAAACACAGGCACAAGCAACAACTAGGACATTTGGCACCCTCAAATCATCAGCCAATCAATTCACAAAATTTCAAAATTTGAAAAATAACTAAATTGGTTGACCACCTCATGGGATCGGTTGACTGCTATTGGGTGGTGCCAAAAGTTCTTCATGCATGCATGAAAAAATGAGGATAGGAATTGGTTGATTGTCATTAAGTTATTAATTGACAGCCATGTATAAAATTTCTTCTCTCTTTGTTTTAGCTCAAAATTTGAAATATTCAGTTAGGTTTTAAATTTTTTTGTGTAAAAATGACGCTCTACATGTTCCCCTATTTTACTAACATTTAGGATAAAATGTTAGAAAAATTGTAGAGACATGGAAAATATAATTTATGAAAGTAATAAAAGAAAAGAAATGAAAGAGAAGGAAAAAGGAAAAGGGGGATTAGCAAGGGTTCGTCGATGAACCAATGGTTTTCGTCAACGAATGTCCCTCTAGGTCTCATCGACGAGAAAATACCACGAGTAAGGTAATTTCAGAGAATTTCAGGTTCGTTAACGAAGCAGCCTCCTCGTCGATGAAGTGCCTTCGTGAGCTCGTCGATGAATCACTTTAACTCGTTGATGAAGATTAACCTATAAATAGGTTTTTCGTCATTTTCTAGCAACAATTTCTCTCTCCTCTTGTTCTCTCTCTCTACCCTACGGTTTTCACTCTCTCTCTCTCTCTCTCTTCGATTTTGACTTCATTATAGCCTAGATTAATGATCAGGAACCGTCACGAGGTTCACGAGAAAATTCTCTGCAACTTAGCCGGAGCAGATTGTTGGTTTGGAGTTCTTGGGCACCATCCCAAAATCAAGGTAAGTGAGGTATTTTAGGGTTTTATGGGTTATTTGAAGTATTCGGAACCTAGGAAGTGTTAAATGAGAATTGTTCAAGGAATTGAGTTGATTAATTTGGGGAAATGTGAATTTCAGGCTTTTGAGTTGCGAACGCCATGGAGCGTAGGATCTAGGGTGTTAGTGGACCTCTCAGTAAGTCAGGTAAAGGTAATAAATTATAGCAGTATTTTAGAAATTATGGGTTGAATAAATATGTGAAAAAGGTGATATGATATTTTAACTGTGTATATTATGATATGAATAACATACGAAACTATGTGGCATATGAATTATACTGAGAAAATGTTTGAAACAGGGTTGTGTGAACTGCATGGTGAATTATGAGAACATGAGATAAACATATATTGAAATGTTTTGTATAGAAAAGAATATAAGAGAAACTCAGTGATGTTTATATACTAAAATGTAATGATAAGAGAATTGTTTTATTGAGAAACAATGAAAAGTGATATATCGAAGGGTATTTTCTGAGAAATGATGAAATATGTAACATGGATATGTTTACTGGAAAAATTGATGGAACATGATATATATGTATAAAAATGATTTCTATGATGGATGTGGCAGTATAAAATAACGATATGTTTTATATTGAGAAATGTTGAAATATGTGAAATGAGAACCTATTATGAATATTGTAATGTGAATATGGAAATGTGAATATTACAATGTGAATGTTGTAATGTGAATATTGAAATGAGAATATGAAAATGTGAATGTTGGAATGTGAATACTGTAATGTGAATATTGCAATACGAATACTGCAATGTGAATACTGAATTGTGAATAGTGAAATGTGAATGTGGAAATGGGAATACTGAAATGTGAATGTGTAAATGTGAAAATGTGAACTCTGATGGATGGATTGTGATAGAAAGCATAGTACTAATGCTAGCGAATGATTGCAACCACATGGTCTCATAGAGAGTGTGGCGTGGCAGTCGAATGAGCTAGTGAGAAGAGTAGTTTTGCCCCCTAGAGTCCGGACTAGGGTTAGGCAGGCCATTTGTACTACAGACGGGTATATGGATAGTTTATTTTGATCTAACTGGGTAGACTAACTGCGGTTTAGATCCAGTCTTCGAGACAAACAACCTCAACCATGGAGAGAAGCATGGTGTGGAGAATATCCTCATTGCAGCCATGAGTTACAGACGTGCATGTATTTTTTACCGAGGACACTCATGTACTAGATGATGAAATGAAAACGAGAAAAGAAAGAGTGTGAGTTTAATAACATAAATAATTAGGGCGAAGTAAAACTTTTCATCTAAGAGCTTACTGAGTAAGGTGAGTGCCCTGATAAGTATCAGTTGTAGCCAAACCTTACTAAGTAAGGTGAGTGCCCTGATAAGTATCAGTTGTAGCCAAACCCGAGTTAATCAGGTACTGTTACAAACGATATCAAAGCAGAAGGGAGTTACATGTATAGGCATGTAATCTCCCTTGTCCTCGGGAACTTTCGCCGATAAACTTGGGTTGCATGTGAATGAGATTGAAAATAGGAATTAAAGCTTTTAAAAGCTTGTGTTGTATATCTATATGATTATAAGTGCGAAATTGGTATATTTTTCTCAGAATATATGACGTAAATGAATATATGTTATGATATAATGAAACTTATACTACCACACACTATAAATAATTTATTCTATCTTACTGAAATGTGTCTCACCCAAATATCTAAATATTTCATGGAACCGTGATAGGTCTGGAGATAGAGCTCCGAGATAAAGGGGAGCTGATACCCTAATTAGACAGGGTGAGTGTTTTTTAGATAGGAATGTATGTTTCCCTTAGAGTTTGGTTGATTTTTGGGAGTATGTTGGATTTGTATATATGTATGGATGTTTAGTACTCTGGCTATTTGTATTCTAAATGGTTTATAAATGATGACTTCCATTGTTAGGATTGTTTGCATGACAGTTTACCCTGTATCCCACTTCGGGTCGGGTTATGTTGATAGGGTATCAGAGATTCTGACGTGTCTGATGTGATGGTTGAGTATATGTGAATATGTTTTATTTATACTATATTAAAAAAAATGGTATGAAAAGTTGGGGCATTACAAAAATATATAGATGTTTTTTTAACCAAACTCTTCAAAGAAATGTATAGATTTAGCTAACCACTTGTCCCAATCATTACTTTAGTTCAAAACTCTACTAAGGTTGCTGAATCTATCCATGAATTCTTCTAATCCACTTCACTGTTGTCATTCATTCTAAAATTGCACCATTGATTAATGATTTGCTAAACATTTCAATCATTCTTTGCTTTTATTTAAGAAATGAATATGAAGGCTAACGATTAGTGAAAGTTCGGTATGGACAAGGCTTTAAATAAGACTACTGTTGATTGCTTTTATAGCACTTTACTATCCTTTATGAATGGATAATAAATAATCCAAGTACAAAAGAAATAGATTTTGAGAATAACACACCTTTTAAATTGCCCAAGTTATAAAAACCCTATTATATAAACCATAAAATTTCCTAATCCTTTAAAATCATTAGATGTTTTCATTGTGATTCCACAACACACATCAACCTTTGTGTGTATTAAGTTGTTGCAGTAAAGGAAGATATCATTGTGTATCTCACATTACTCGTAACTCTTGTGTCTATTTATGGATGAGCCACTTGGGCCTGCAAGGCAATGCAAGCACCACCACACATGCACAAATGCAAAGTGGGCAATTGTATCACTTTAATGAAGCATTTGAAATGGGCTGGTGCAAGGGCTAAGCTTAAACTCCATTATTATTTTTAGTTGTCATACCTCTAATATGAAATTCCTTTTTATAAGTCGTCATCCATTTTATTTTGAGTTATCCAATGAATTGAATTTATGTGTTTAATTAGGAGCCATAAAAAATTTAAACATGAAAATTGACATTTACAAGTTTAATTTAACTTTGAATCATTGGTGATGCCTTTAAATAAAATAAATAACTAAAATTTAAATTCATAGACAAAATCATTATAAAATGGAAAAAAGAGCTTTTATATCTATTTACATATAGGCAAATAAGAAATTAGCCTTCTTCCTAACCTCCTTGCATTATATCTGTTGTGAGTTATGGCTCACATTCAAAAGAAAAGTATGAATGGAAATCAAAGTGCAGTAGTTCAATAGTTGCAATATTTTCTATTCTGTTTGAAATCGTCGACTAATTTTTTGAAACCGTCAACAGATTTGTTTTAGGCAGCGAGATTGAATTTTAAATTTGAATATGTATGTTAAGTTGGTTGGGTTTTGGGGGGAAACCTGTCAAGGAAACTTTATTTATACACTTGTTTGAGTATATTGAGATATGAAGATCATTGTGTATTGTATTGTATTGTATTTTCTTCATTAACATTTACTTACTGAAAACCATTGTTGATTGCTCCCATGGATGTAGGCATTGCCGAACCACATAAATCTTTGTTGTTGTTGTTGTTGTTGTTCTTGCTTTCAGATATATTAAGTGTGTGTATTCCATATTCATTCTTCACCAGTTGTTGTGTTTGATTCCACTGTGCAAATACTATTTCATACACAACAATTGGTATCAAAGCGTTGTTGTTATGGCATTGGGCACTTCATGTATAAAATTTGATGTTGTCAAATTTCATAGAACTAGAAACTTCGGTTTGTGGCAGAGGAGAGTGAGAGATTTGCTTGTGTAGCAAAAGATGGTGAAGGCCTTGTATGGTGTTCAACCGGAAGGTATGGATGAGACTAGTTGGAAAGAATTAGAGGCAAAGGTTATTTCTACAATACGATTGTGTTGGGCCAGCAAAGTGCTCAATCGAGTGATGGAAGAAGATTCTCCTACGGCTGTTTGGAAAAATCTTGAAATCCGGTACATATCCAAATCCCTTACTAACAAATTATTTCTTAAGCAGTGTCGTTATTGGCTTAAGATAGTGGATGGTTCAACCTTGAATCAACACATCAACGCATTTAATCAAATCATAAGTGATTTAATGCGGGTTGATGTAAAATTTGAAGAGAATGATAAGGCGTTGATGCTGCTGAATTCTTTGCCAATGACTCACACATATGAGATCCAGTTACTACTCTTACATTGGGGAAAGAGACCCTAAACTTGGAAGAGGTGACATGTGCTTTGTTGGGGTTTCATCGAAGGTTGAAATTTTTTGATGAAAATTCATACGGAGAAGGACTTGTGGTGAAAGGTAACTATTAGATTACCACTTTACCTAAAAGTATAAGCAGTTAGGTTGTGGGCCAACAATGTATATCAAGCTTTAACACTCCCCCGCACGTGTAGCTCGATAGCACGTGGAGAGATAAACATATGATAAATAGCACCCATAATAAGGAATGCAATATATATATAAATTACGGGCAATAAGACTAGAACCCAAGACCTCTCGATAACCAGCTATGATACCATGTTAGATTACCACTTTACCTAAAAGCTTAAGCTGTTAGGTTGTGGGCCAATAATGTATATCAAGCTTTAACAGTAACTATGATCATAGGAGAGGAAAATTCAGAAATGGATCGAGTCAAAAATCTCGAACTCAATCAAAGAAGAAAAAGGATATCCGAAATTATAAGTGCGGTAAAAAGGGGCACATTAAATCGGAGTGACCGGATTGGAAGAAAGGAAATGCTAAAAAGCATGGAGGAACTTTAAAATCAGCAAATGTAGTTCAAGAAGAAAATTCAGTTTACAATGGTGGTGATGTACTTTTAGTTTCATCGGGGTTGGATTGCCTCATGGACTCATGGATCCTAGACTCGACATGTTCTTACTATATGACTCCAAATAAGGAGTGGTTTAATACCTACAGGTTGGTAAATTCAAGTTCAGTTCTTATGGGCAATGATGTCTCTTGTAAAATCATTAGCATTGGAAGTGTTAAAATTAAAATGTTTGATGATGTTGTGAGAACCTTGAATAATGTAAGACACATACCAGACCTACAATCTCATTTCACTTAACACTTTGGATTATAATGGATTCAATAATAAGTTTGAAGGTGGTATTATGAAAGCATGCAAAGGTAATTTGACGGTAATGAAAGGGCAAAAGTTAGATGGATATATTAAGACATTGCAGGGAACTACTGTTGTAGGTGGAGCTGCAATCGTAGATTCTGAATTTGATGAAATCGTTTTGTGGCATATGTGGCTTGGGCATATGGGTGAAAATGGTATGAAAGAACTTCACAAGAGAAAACTCTTGAAAGGTATGAAAACATGTAAGATGAATTTTTGCAAATTTTGTGTTCTTAGAAAGCAAAATAGGGGGCAATTTAAATTGGCTATTGACAAGATGGAAGGTATTCTTGATGTTTGGGGGCCTGTTAGAGTGGCATCATGGGGAGGACATGTTTACTTTGTGATTTTTGTTGATACTCACAAAAATTTTGGGTATACTTCATATGGCACAAGTATGATATGTTTTCTAGGTTTAAGTTGTGGAAAGTTGAAGTGGAAAACTAGACAAGGAGGCGAATCAAATGCCTCAGTTAGACAATGGGACCGAGTACGCTAATTTTAGGTTCATGGATTTTTGTGAGCAGCAGGGCATTAAGTGATATTTCACTGTTCGTCGAACACCTCAACAAAACGGTGTGGCTGAAAGGATGAATCGAACTCTAGCTAAAAGAGCTCGGTGTCTCAGGCTTAATGCAATGCTATCGAAGAACTTCTGAGCTGAGGCAGTTAGTATGGCTTATTTCTTAGTAAACCGATCACCAAGAACATCACTAGAGGGGAAAGTGGCAGAAGAGATATGGATGGAAAATGCAGTAGATTATTCCAGATTGAAGGTATTCAGTTGTCCAGCCTATGTACACGTGTCTAGTGAGGAGAGATCGAAGCTTGACGCAAAGTCTAGATGCCGCATCTTTTTGGGATATCAAAAGGGTGTAAAGGGATTCAAGCTGTGGGATCCAATAACAAACAAGGTGATGATCAGTAAAGATGTAGTTTTTTATAAGAAAGTTATGCTGAAGCGTACTTAAGTTGATGATGAGGAGAAATAGGAGCCAAAAAACTGGAGTAGAAACGAATATGTTGTGCAGGTGGAGTTAGAAA
The DNA here is from genome assembly GCF_029873635.1 of Malania oleifera. Classification (NCBI taxonomy): domain Eukaryota; kingdom Viridiplantae; phylum Streptophyta; class Magnoliopsida; order Santalales; family Ximeniaceae; genus Malania; species Malania oleifera. Next base: position 82,983,978 of record NC_080420.1, read on the forward strand.
CTCAGGGCAATGATAATGATCATGGTCCTACAGTTACAAGGAGTTCTAGCTCAAGAAACCAACAAGTCGACAATATTCCTAAACGAAGATGGACGCACTATCAGACCACCACCAAGGTATGGGTTGGAAGAGTTAGTGTCTTATACTTTCATTACTAGTTGTAATGATTCAACTAATTTTCAAGATGCAGTGCACGGCCAGAAGAAAAGTAGGTGGATGAGTGCTATGATTGAGGAAATAGAGTCACTGCATAAGAATCAAATTTGGGAATTGGTGGAGCTTCCAAATGGGACGAGGACGATAGGTTGCAAATGGGTGATTAAGAAGAAGGAAGCAATTTCAAAAAGGGAAAGAGATAAATTTAAGGCACGGTTAGAGCAAAGGGGTACTCACAAAAAAAAGAAATAGATTATGATAAAATCTTTTCACCTGTGGTCCGACACATTTTTATCAGAGTAATGTTGGGGTTAGTAGCTCATTACAATCTGCATTTGAAGCAAATTGATGTGAAGATGGAATTTCTCCATGGTGACTTGGAGGAATAAATTTATATGGTATAACCCGAGGGATTCAGTGAACCAGGGCAAGAACACTTAGTTTTCAAGTTGAAGAACTCTCTTTGACAGGCTCAAACAATCTTCAATGCAATGGTATAAAAGATTTGATTCTTATATTATCAGGATAGGCTACAGAAGATGTGAGTATGATTGTTGCATGTGTGTGAAAAAGCTTGATGATGGTTCTCTAATTTTCTTATTGTTGTATGTTGATGACATGTTAATAGCTGCAAAGGATTTAATTGAGGTAAATCAGTTAAAGGGTTTGTTGTATAAAGAGTTTGACATAAAAAATCTTGGTCTAGCCAAGAAGATACTTGGGATGGAGATTCTTCGGGACAGAATTGCAGGCAGGTTATGACTATCTCAGGGCAGTTATGTGGAGAAGATGTTGGAAAGGTTTAGCATGGCTGATGCTAAACCGGTATGTACACCTCTAGCGAGTGACTTTAAATTATCTACTGCTGAATGCCCAAGTATAGATGATGATATCAGGAACATGTCAAAGGTCCCCTATGCTAGCGTCGTGGGGTGTTTGATGTATGTCATGGTGTGTACAAGACCAGACTCGGCATATGCAATGAATGTGGTGAGTAAGTTTCTCTCTAATCCAGGTAAACAACAATGGGAAGCAATCAAATTGATTTTCAGATACTTACGAGGCACTTCTAGTTATGACATCATGTTCGACAAGCAACAGGATAGTCCATCAGTTGTGGGGTTTGTTGATGATGATTATGCAGGAGATATGGATGACAGAAGGTCTATAACGGGTTATGTCTTTATCCTTGTGGGAGGACTTATATGTTGGAGGTCCATGGTACAATCCTTGGTGGCATTGTCTGCAACTAAATTTGAATATATGGCAGTTGCCGAAGATGCAAAAGAAGCATTATGGCTTACCGATTTGGTCAAAGATCTGAGTATACAACAAAGTGGGGTTGTGCTACGTTAGGACAGTCAAAGCGCTATCGGCGAAGAATCTATTGTACCATGCTACAACCAATCATATTGATGTAAGGTTCCACAGGGTCCAAGAATTGATTACTTCATGTGAACTTGTATTGGATAAGGTTCACAAATCTGAAAATGCAGCGAACATCTTGACAAAACCGATTGCTTGGATTTGCTTCATGTCTCCAAGTGCTAGAAGGGAGACGAACCCAACCTTTCAAGGTGGAGCATCTGGTTCATGTTTTTGGTTTCTCCTAAGGGGCGTATGTTTGCCAAGGTGAAGTTTGTTGTGAATTATGCTCACATTCAAAAGAAAAGCATGAATGGAAATCAAAGTCCAGCAATGTAGCAGTTGCAATATTTTCTATATTGTTTGAAACCATTGATGGATTTCGTGAAACCGTCAACTGATTTGCTCTATGCAGCAAGGCTGAATTTAAAATTTGAATATGAACATTAAGTTGGTTGGGTTTTAGGGGGAAGCCTCCGAAGGAAAATTTATTTGGACACTTGTCTAAGTGTATTGAAAGATGAAGATCATTGTGTATTGTATTGTATTGTCTTTTTTGACATTTACTAAGTGAAAACTTTTACCGATTGCTCTCGTGGATGTAGACATTGCCGAACCATGTAAATATTTGTTGTTGTTATTCTTGCTTAATATACTGCGTGTGTCTGTTCCATATTCGTTTTTCACTAGTTGATGGGTTTGATTCCACTGTGCAAATACTACTTCATAAACAACAATATCCATGCATTCATTTCTTCTAAAATTGTTCTTAGGTATTTGAATGCTACAAATACGAATTTTCATCACCTTTTAAAGACTTATTACTTAAGTAGGATGCTCGGATTATTCATAGACCTATAACCTATTAACGATCAACAACATTAACAAAACTATATTATGTCATAGGGAAATTGAGTGTAAAACTCCTTCACACACTGTGTGATATGGTAAACTTCATTTTAAAGAGAACATAATTCAATATGTCTAGAAGCATTTTTTTTCCTCAAAATTTTTAACAAGTTGACCAAGCATTTTATTTCTTAATTGGCTTTTCAATATAATACAACTTTCAAACTAATATTCTAAATTTTATGATTCCTCCTCTGAAATCAAATCAATTAATATACCAAATTTTATGATTTCTTCTCAAATCAAATGGATTTGACCAAACAACATTGGATTGATAAGTTATATAAATTTTTGAACATTTTAATTTATTTCATAATTGGTATTTCAATTAGTATGACTTTCAAATTGAAATATCAAATGTTGTGATATGCTCACATACTAAGTGGAAAGCATGCACAGAGGGAAAGCATGAAGGAAAACAAGCAATAGAAGGGGAAATCGTCGACGGTAAGGCTCTAACCAATCGATTGTTTGGAGTAGGATTTTAGATAATTTGCATTCTGTCTTAAACCATCAACAGTTTGGCTTGGGATACCCAGCGCAGACTTCAAATTTTGAAAGGGGGACATTAATATGATTGGGGTTTGAAGGGAAAACCTCCAAGAACTCTATTTATATGTCATTTGTGATGTATTTGGAATGTAATTTGGACAAGAAGATAGTAAATCTTTACCGTTTGCTCCCGTGGATATAGGCATTGACGAACCACGTAATTCCTTGTATTATTTGTTGTTATTGCTTTCATATATTTGTTGTGGTTGTGGATTATTCTGTATATTCATTATTGATTACTGCATTGTGTGTTTGATCCTACATACGAATATATTTCGCTGTGCAATTCATTTTTCACAACAAATTGGTATCACAACATTGTTGTAATGGCCTATGAATCTTCATCTGCGAAATTTGATGATGTCATTATTGATGGAAACGGGAATTTCAGTTTGTGGCATAGAAGGGTGAAGGATCTTTTAGTACAGTAAGGCATGGTGAAAGCTTTATACGAAATTCAACCGGAAAGCATGGATGAAGCAAGTTGGAATGAATTAGAGGCAAATGCAGCATCAATTATTCAACTGTGTTTGACGATGACGTATTGTCTCACGTCATGGATGAAGATTTGCCACCTACAGTTTCGTGTAAATTGGAAAGTCGGTATATGTCTAAGTCTTTATCGAACAAACTATTTCTTAAGCAAATGTTGTATTCGCCTAAGGTGGTGAAGGGGTCAGATTTGAACCAACATATCAACACATTCAATCAAATTGTGAGTGATTTGATGCGTGTTGATGTAAAGTTCGAGGAGGAAGACAAGGTTCTAATGCTATTGAATTCCCTACCTACGTCTTACACGTATGAGAACTTAGTTACAACTCTAACATGGGGCAAGGAAAGCCTGAATTTGGAAGAGGTGACAAGAGCATTGCTCAGTTTTCATCAAAGAAAAATGGCCAGCGATGAAGTTTCACATGGTGAAGGGCTTGTGGTGAAGAGTAACCAAGAACGTGGAAGACGTAAGTCCCGAAGCAAATCTCGGTTGTAGTTCGGGAAGAGGAAGGACATAAAGTGTTTTAGGTGCGGTAAAATTGGGAATATAAGACCAAAATGCCTAGAGTGGAAGAAATGAATTGAAAATTAGCAGGGTCCATCAAAATTTGAAAATATAGTGGAAGGAGACTTAGGAAGTAGTGATGGTGATATGCTATGTGTTTCATCAGGTTCAAAGTGCCTCACGAATTATTCTTGGATTCTAGATACCAGATGCTCTTATCACATGACTGCAAATAGAAAATGGTTCAACACCTACATGTCAGTTAATACTGGTTCAGTTTTGATGGGAAATGATATTTCATGCAAAATAATTGGTATTGGAAATGTCAAAATCAAAATGTATGATGGTTTTGTGAGAACCTTATGTGATGTAAGGCATGTACTGGATCTAAGGAAGAATGTAATTTCATTAGACACTTTAGATTGTAACGGATATAGTTACACATTTGAAAGTGGGGAAATGAAAGTGTGTGAAGGTGACTTGATGGTGATGAAAGGAGGAAAGTTAGCGGAAAATATGTATGCATTGCAGGATACAACAATTATAGGTGGAGCTGCAGCTATAGATTCTGAGTCAGATATTCTGTGGCATATGTGGTTAGGGCATATAGGTGACTACATGTATTCAAATGTTTGGGGACCGGTGAGGATAGCATCACAGGGCAAATATATGTTTTTTCTTGGGTTTATCACGAAAGGTTTTGGTGTATCTCATGTGCCACAAGCTTGAGGTGTTTACCAGGTTTAACTTGTGGTTAAGGTGGAGTACCAAACTAGGAGAGATATCCTCAGGTAAGCCATTGGTAGTAAGTACACTGGTTTCTTTTAAGGAGTTTTGTGAGCAGGGCAGGTTATTTGCAAGGCTTGTAGGGAGCTTCTTGGTGAAGCCAGTGAGTATGGTGCGTTTCTCGTTTGACTGATTGCCAAAAGTATTACTAGATGGGATAGTTGCAAGGGAATTATGGGTAGTTCTTGCAGTAGACTACGGGGGTTTAAGTGGATGTCCACAAGTGCACTATTCTAGTAATATTGGTTCTAGTTTGGTGTTTTGTCCAAAAAATACATCTTTCTAGGGTATAAGAAAGGTGGGTGCAAGCTGGGTGATCTTATGACAAAAAAAGGGATGATCGAGGACATTAATTTTGGTGTAAAAGCCATGGTGCAACATACTCAGGTAAATAAAGAGAAACAAATACCAAAATACTGTAGCAGTAGCAAACATGTGGTTTAGGTGGAGTTAGATACTCAAGGAAGAAATGTAGGGGGTTCTATTTTGGGTCAACAGTATCACAGTATAAATGGGCATGTGATGCGAGTGAAGCAACAGACTCAGGGAAGAGATGACATTGTTCATATTGTAGGGAGTTTCAGCTTGGGAGACCAGAAGAAACACGTAGGGCCCAGGTGCACTATCAAACCACCACTCAAGTATAAATTTTGTATTCTGGTGTTTTATACATTTATTACTACCAACAGCAAGGTTCCTACTATTTTTCAAGTTGCAGTGCACAACAAAGGGAAAAAGATATGGATAAGTGTTGTAGTGGAGGAAATGGAGTTATTGCATAAGAACTAGGTGTGGGAGTTGGTAAAGCTTCCAATGGGGAGGAGGGTGATATGATGCAAGGGAGTGATGTATCTATTGTTTGTGAATGATATGTTATTGGCTTAGAAGACTTTGACTAAGGCTAATAAGTTGGGAACTCTATTGAAAGGTTTTGACATGAATGTATTGGGTATGGCCAAGAAGGGTCTTGGTTTGATGATTCGCATGGATAGAGTTGTAGAGAGAACGTTGTTATCTCAGGGTGGCTTTGTGGACAGAACTACAGAGAGACTTTGTTTGTCGTTGTAGGAGGGTTCTGTGGAGAATCGATGTAAAATGTCTACCACTCGATACCCAAGGATAGACGATGATGTCTAAGATATGTTAAAGGTCCACCATGATGGTGCAATGGGGTGTTTCGACAGGCAATAGAGTGGTCTGTCAGTTGTGAGATTTGTTTGAAGACTATGTAAGGGGCTTTGGTGATAGAAGACTTTGTTGACCTTTTGAGTATGATCCCTATTTTGATACTGACAAAGCACTTGGATCTAATGTGTGTGCCTAGTACTTGGTTAATTATTCAGAATACACACATGGGAGAGGGAACTGGAAGCCCAAATGGACTTAAAGATTATACGTTTTTGGCACATTCCATTAAGAGCGGAGGAAAAGAAGACATATTTTTCATTTGTAATGCATTTATTTTTAAGCCTTGGACTGTAATAATACATGCATGATGTGATTGAAAGCTCAAAATGACCGTAGACGGACTGTAGGGAAATCAAAAGATCATAGACAAGACCTCGGTCGACCAACGTTGGATTTTTAGGCTTAATTAAAAGCCTTGGACTACCGACCACATCTGTACTAATTGCTTCGGTCGACCAACCCTACCACGTAAGGCATGTTCCATAAGGCCTCGGTCGACCAACGAAAAATGAACATACCTTCCTCAGTGGCCCAAACATTGAACCAAGGACTTTGCACTGCCCACGGTTGACCAACCAAATGAACTAAAACTATCATGGTTAACTGAACTTACGAAGGTTCGAAAATCACCCTTGGCTCAACCAACTGGCATTGTGCTCAGCAACACAAACTTTAAATGTTTTTAAATGTTTGTGAGAGCTCAGCCGATCGACATTTTTGCTCGGCCAACCAAACCCATATGATCGGTCGATCGTCCCTTAATTCAGTCGATCGAAACTCTCTGTTTGATCGATTTATTAAGCATTAAAAAGTAATTAATTTAGTCATTAATCTTTTTCAAAATATCAGTCGTGTCCCTAACATTTATATTTTTGGGGAACTCTATATATACCCTATCATTTGTCCTAATTAGAAACTTGATTAGCATTATTTTTCTCTCAATTTTTCGTGCTAATCTAGAAAGTTTTTACTCACATTCAAAGCTTAAATTTTCTACTCTCCTTCATACCCTTGATTGCTTACTTATTTTTGAAGAGAGCATATTATCTCACCTTGTTCATTTGCACTTGATTGCATCTTGAAGCAAGGTTGAGTGTGTATCATTGTGAGTATTTTTCAACTATTAGTTCAAAGCTTAAACTCTCCTATTTCTGCATTATTAACTATTGACTTTTGAAAGTGAGCTTGAGTTCTTCCCATTGTATTTCTCTTGATTAGGAAAACTCTATATTTGCTTGTGAACGCATTCTTGTTGCAAGATTCAAAATCTCGCTTAGTTTCTTTTTTCAAAAATATATTTTTGCAAGCTTTAACCCCATTATCTACTGTGCTTATTATTTGAAAATATTGTCGAGATATTTGCTTAGGGGTTTAAAGATTCTTTGATAATGCATATAGTGAAGATATTATCTTGAAATCAAAGATCTTACTTTAACACATACATTGATATATACACATCTTTGAGAGTTGATATATACTTGACCAAGATTTCACTTGAGCTTAATCTCCCATCATCTGTGAGTGTATTGTACTTATTGGTGTACTTATCTATTTAGTTGAGAAGCATATGTATTGTACACAAACTTTGATATTATTCTTGTATTCCAAGCGTGGCCTGAAGAGGGTATTCTCTGCCTTATGAAGGAGGGTTTGTAAAAGGTTGGGGTCAGCCCTATAAATGTAACTTGGGATAATTCTTCATCCAGTAAGGATAGGAGATTTGTATTTGGTGCCGCTCCACCCGTAAGTGGGCAAGGTTTATTAGTGGAAATCCTTTAAGCGAGTTGTGCTTGAGACAGGGACGTAGGCACGGTTGCCGAACCTCGATAACATATCATGTGTTGTTTTCTCTTCCCCTTATCTCTTTACTTTCAGTATATGTATGCTTGCACTTAAATTATTGTGAATGTTTTATATGTTTTGAATTTATGCATACATATCTACTTGGGAAATACTGAGTTCGCTATAACTGTTATATTTTCTACTCAGTTTTAAATTGTTGGGTGATTGGTATTTGCGTAGACAGACCCTAAGTTGCGAAAGACTGTTGATTTCTATTTAACCTAGGAGCAAAACCCAATTCACCCCCATCTTGGGAATACACCAATTCCATCAGGCTTACATCAGTTTTTGTGTCTATTGTTGTGGGAAGGCCTTGTTGGAAGCCTAGGGCAAAGTCTCAGATTGTTACATCTACAACTGAATCGAGGTTCATGGTAGAAGATGAAGCTGTCATAGGCAAGTTCAAGCCTTACTTGGACTTGGTGTTTGTCTTTAGTTGCTAAACGGGAGGCGATCTCAACCTAACGTCCCAAGGTCAAGGTGGAGCAACAGGTTCAAGTTTTTAGTTCTCCTAAGGGGCGTATGTTCGCCAAAGTGGAGATTGTTGTGATATGTGGCTCACATACTAAGTGGAAAGCATGCACAAAGGGAAAGCATGAAGGAAATCAAGTAGCAACAGGGAAAATCGTTGACAGTAAGGCTCTAATCATCGATGGTTTAGAGCAAGATTTTAGACAATTCACATTTTGTCTGAAACCGTCGACGGTTTGGCTCGGGATACCCAGCGCATATTTCAAATTTTGAAAAGGGGATGTTAATATGGTTGGGGTTTGGAAAGAAAACCTTAGGGAATTCTATTTATATGTCATTTGTGATGTATTTAGAGAGATGGTTGAAGAACATAGAGAGAGTTCATGTATTGTTCATATTATTTGGATAAGAAAATAGTGAATCTTTGCCGTTTGCTCTTGTCGATATAGGCATTGTCGAACCTCGCAATTTCTTGTATTATTTGTTGTTATTGCTTCCATATACTTGTAGTGGTTGTATTTTTTGTTTTGTATATTCATCATTGATTATTGCATTGTGTGTTTGATCTTAAATACAAATATATTCTATTATGCAATTCATTTTTCACTACATCAAATTTTATAGTTTTTCCTCTCAAATTGAATGGATTTGGCTCGGATTGATCCGTTGTATGATTTTGAGTTGAGGTAATGTTTTTGAAGAGCCTAGTATACCTCATGTTTATGCTTCCTTCTACAAATTCATTTGTTCTACCAAACCAAAAAAAAGAAGAAACAAAATAGGGGTGAGCAAAATTTGGTGAAAACTGAATTACCCGAAATCCAATTCGGTTTGATTCAGTTTTGATTCTAAGGAAAATTCGATTTCTAATTTTCGGTTTGGTTTTGGATAATTTTAGTTTCGGTTAACCAAATTAAATAATATATATATATATATAACTCTAACCGGGAGAGAGATTTCATCAGGGTTCCTTCCGGGTTCTGGCTTCCAAGTTCCAACTCCACTCCAGTCTCCTTTCCACTCTCCAGTCTCCTCGAGTGCCGCTGGACCTGGATCTACCGATCTAGACCAGTTGTAGCTCGCCTCACCCATGTAGTGGCCTCGCCCCCTGTCGCCTCCACTCTCCAGCCTCCTCAAGCACCGCTGGACCCGAATCTGCCGATCTGGACCAATTGCAGCTCGCACATAGCTCGCCTCGCTGTCGCCCTCCTCGTTGCCTCCACTCTCCAACATCCTTTAGCTCCGCTAGACTTGGATATGCCGATCTGGACCAATCGCTCGTCGCCCACGCCGCGTCGCCTCGTCCTCGAGTTGTCGTGGCCTCGCCCTCCCCATCGAACCATTCCAATCTGGTTTGGTTAAATTTTGCCCAATTGACTGAAAATCTAGTAATATTAATTCGGTCGGTTCATTATGGAAAATTATTAACTGAAAAAACTGTTAATTCGATTGATTGAGACCAAATGATCACCCCTAAAACCAAAAAAAATTGAGCCGATGACCAAATTTGATCAAAATCTAGGAATTGTTTTGGATAACTCTCTTTGCTTCCTTTTGCTAGAAGCTCACAACAATCCATTGAGGAGGCATTTACCTCGCCACATCATTGAAAATTTTTATAAATGTGCATGACATCTTATTTCTCTCGTCTGTTTGAGTGTGATAATATAATGGCGAGCATGTTCACATTCTTGGACCGAAAGGATTCTTAAGAACAAGCATCCTGCTCCCACGCCCATACACAAGTTTCATGAGAATTCCATTCCATAAGAATCCTACTTTATAGATCAAATTGCTCCACTATTTTAATTTTTTAATAATAATAATACTCATATAATAATCACATTATATTATTGTATTTAAAATAATAAATGATTAATAAAAGTAAAATCAAAAAATTTAAATTAGCATAAATATTGGTTGATTTAAGTAAGAAATATATATAATGCTAATCAAAGATATTAATTACAAAGTTTAATCAAATATTTAATTAATTTTTATTTAGAAAATATTAAAATGGCATTTAAAATATTAATTAACATAAATATTAGTTAATTTGAGAATAAATTTGCATTTATTAAATAATAATAATAATAATAATATTATTACAATCACTATTATTATTGTTTTTAAACAATTTAATTGAGTTACTACTTGCCCGCTATATCACCCTCAACTAGTTCGGCTAATCCACTATTAAATGTTAATGTCTTAAATTTATAATTGTTGAAAAATTTTAGACATAATTATAACTACGTACATAATCTAAGTTGAAAAATATAATTATACATATTTATCACACATATATTAAGTATATAATGATCATTTTTTTTCAAAATACCTACCCAATTAGCCAAACATTGACATGAGAATCTTGTGAGCATTCTTAGAAATCTTATGATACAAACTAAATAAAAATATTTTTAAGAGATGGAAGAATGAGATTTTAAAAATATCATTTCACAAGAATATATTTTATGTCATAAACCAAATGTCCATTAAAAGTAGGGATGTCTTGATATAATTTGCATTCTCAGATTTCGCATCTCTTGTGATGTTTTCGATAGATTTTCCAGAAACTGATTTAAGAAAAACTCTATCAATTACAAGAAAAATATCACAAATAAATACAGATGATGTGACATTATATAATTTATTAAAATATATCAAGAAAAAGTGAATTAAACCCAGTAAATGATAAGATGCCACATCACTGGCATGACTTTCTTACAAACCCAGCACGCTCCAGAGACGAGCACAAACCAAACTTCCGCTCCCCCTACAAGCCGAGACCAACTCCTCGAGCATGAAACCGCGCACATGGGGCAGATTTAAATGCCCAAAACTATGTAGCGTTATTAACTCAACTTTCAAAATTACACTGGGATGAGGTGCCACAAATATTCATCTGATTACAGCAAAGAGGTCAAGACAGTTAAATATTCCCCGCGTTATCAAGTATTGGCAAGCTCAGTCAATGACGATGGGAACCGAAACTCAACAAAATGTCATTGTTGTGTTACCTTCAACTGCTAAAAAAGCAAGGCAGGCAATGGCGCTTGCCAACAAACAATGCGGTCAAGTGTTCTGTCAAGAAGTTGGTTACCTGTTTCTTCCACAGATCTGTTAATCAGTCTACCAGATCCAGTTAATCAGATTCAGAATCGTCACGTTCTCATCCTCTGCAAGACCGAGATTGTCCTCGGAACCAAGTTGAAGGAAGTTATCTGCAGCCATTCAAGAGGCTCAAAAATCAAAACTAGTTCGGGAAAATTGTGTTGAATTCAGGGTGTCAATTTGGAGCTTGAAGCAAATCAGATCAAATTGATGACTTGAACTTGTCAGTGATACAATTGTAAAATTAATGTTACACACATCACAGTATTAATTGGCTAAACCAAGAAAACGAAAAATTATTTAATGAAGATGCTGAAAAATCACATAAAAAAAAAGTAAATCAGAGACCCTGAGCCTAACGTCAGAAACCAAAGCTAAGAATCAGTGAACTGTACTGAAAGAACTAGAACACTAACTTCTCACAAAAAAGCTATCTCCTCTCATCGTATCTCCTCTCATCATTTCTCCTAGATCCTGAAGGTAACCTCGAAGAATCAACAGAGCTTCTAATTTTTGCCTCCATGTGCTTCTCTTCCTTTTGATCTCCTGCCAACTTTAGTCTCCGCTGCATCTCTACAGTATATCGACGCCACAATGATTCTCTCTCTTTCCGTGGCATTTTCATGTATCTAGGATCAGGCTTCAGAAGGCGTTTAGCAGTTGACCAGGATGTAAGAACTGTTTTTCCATCTTCTGTCTCCCGGGCAGCTGTCTCGGCAGTCAAGACTTCAGATAATAGTGCTCTGAACTCATGCACGCATCTCTACAAAAGTCAATACCATAGAAAAGATGATTGACATCAAAACAGTGTTGCACGTACTTCATACCCCACTGAATCATACTGTATTAATTGCTCAAATTGCATAGAACATTCAATAGATACAACACAAAAATATGGTCAAATTGGTCCCCAAAGAGAGAACAATCATTTGATTATCTGACTTCCATATTGGAGGTCTCAAGTTCAGGCTTAGGATAGGATAGGATAGGCAAACTGCAGATTAGCTTTTAACCCGTGTGGCGAGATGCAACACAACTGTATGGTAGAAGTCAAATGACACCAACCCAACAGTCTGTGATGTGCTGAACTAAACCATGCTCAAGCCGTGACTGGGTCAAGTAGACCAGATTATTAAAATGGTTTTGTTGGGGCAGGGTAGTTGCAGTCCTTAATTCATTATAATGTGCAGGGAGATAATGTATTAGTCAACTCACGCAACATAATGTAGAAACCCCAAGGGAATTGTTTCTATTAAAAGGATAACAACATGATGTATATTTGGGTAAATAGTCCTGTTTTACATGTTGCTTGAATTTTTTAACAAACAAAATGGGCAAAATAAATTATATTTTCTTTTCAAAATTTACATATGCTCGCCAATTATCTACTTCTTGTGCATCAAATAAGGCTTACTTTTGTCCAACTAAATCCAACTTGACACAACCAGTTTATTAGATAGCCTAAGTGTCATTTTCATTATAACAATAAATCATCTGTAATTAGAATATACACTTACCTATAAAATTCTAACATCTTAATTAACCCTTATATCTAAATGCATCTCTTACCAAAACCACACAAGCATGACACAATTGACCCATTTCAGTACTATATACACTTGTAGCCATAAAAAACACAAAAAATACAAACATAAATGAGTCACAAAACTTAAATTTGAAGGCACAAAGTCACTAATATTTGCTTTATACTGCTTACCCTTTGATTAGATGTTCATGCTTCCATATGATTGTGTTATGAAATATCAAATATAGGTATGTTCCATAATTTTTGTTTCAATATTTTACAGTTTCACAGTTTAGGCTAGATTTATACTCAATAAAATAGTGACCAGTAACAGCTGCAAGAATTTTCTCCCATTAATGACAAGAGGACCAATATAAAATTCAACATGTTTGGTATATGTTTTGTGTAACTTGATTTAAAATTTTGGCTAGTCATTTAAGACGTTTGCAGGTAAAATTTTGGAGTGAAAACATGTGAATCTATGTCTTAAACAAGTTTGCAAAATTTACAAATAAATTCATGGATGCCATCCATTGCATGTGAAATAACAACACCCCAAATAACCATGACTGCTATAGTGCAACCATTTTTGTTACACGAACCATCACTATTTTCTAAAACTACAGATACCTGGACCAAATAGAAGTGACATCAATAAAGTTTCTGGAAGGTCCAACAACAATTCTGGAAAATCTGGACTTGAGCCCTGGGACATAGGAGAGTCATATGGGCCTGGTTAAAGGGCTTAGGGCTTTGGATTGGCACCAGCATCGTTGTAGCAGTCCCTTAGGGTTTTAGATCCTAAATTCTTGCTTTGATACTACATTAAAGAAAAAATGGAATAGCAAAAAAGATCTCTAATAACTGGAGAACCCAGGGATGATTCGGTCTCACATGAGATAATATATCTCATAAATACGCAAGGACAATAATACTCCTTAATGCAAAGCGACACTGATAAATTTCCTCACCATGTTGTTTAACTTGTTTTTGTTAACATATTTATGTGTTTATGTCATTTTGGTGCGACATATGAACTATGAGGCGTGCTCCAAAGTATGAAGTTACTAACTCTCAAACATGTTATGAGATTTATTTTTCATATGATATCTTACTTTACACTGCATTCAATTAAAAAAAAAATACAGGGCTTTTCTCACCAATAAGAGAACTGAAGTAATGTATAATCACATACATCTAAGTTCATTTAAATGTACCAAAACTAGAGTTTTTTATGACAGAAGGATAAGCTAAAATGGAGCTGGAGGGGCAGGAAGAAAGAATCTCACTTGCACAGGAGATGACTAGTTTTTATTGAAAAACATTAGCACTTACGATTTTGGGGTCAAACCATGAGAAACTCTCTGGTGTCTACAAATTTGCTAATGCAAAAAAATGAATTCATGAACGCAACAACTGCTACACATTATGTATCACCCACCCGCCGCAACTACTACACCGTGACCATTATGGTTAGACCACCCACTGTTTTTTTCAAACCATTATTAACAATGCATAAGGAGTGCTGATTTCACCACAATGGCTGATTACGTTCAACAAGGAATAAGCTGGAAACACAAAATAGTAGAAGTGCATCACAAAGAGAAGGCACCTTCAGCATCCAAGTGGAAGACAAAAGACTTGTAAAAAAATTACCTCATGCAATGTTTTAACATGTTCCCGGAACAACTTTTCCAAATCTGAGGCATCTAGATCAGTGTTTGTTGCACGTCTCTGAGGATCCTTCTCCAGTTTAGGCTTCGATTCTGTCCAGGATGCCTGAATTTACAAGAGAAAGCAAGAGCACAGTTTGGTCAGTGGCTCAAGGAGAATCAAATCCCAACTGCAACAACAAAACGAAAATTAAGTGAGCCAAGAAGACAAGAAATCTTAAAACTAATTACTAATAATATTGGGGCACTGTCCCAACATGTATGTGCACTCCAGCACATCACATAAATCAAAACTGCCAGAATGTTAAGCTTCATGTTGTTTGCCAATTAAACTACATTATAGAATTTATGAAAATTTTCAAAGATGGCAAACCACTAGAGAACTGTATGAACTGCTAGGCCTTGAAAACTTCACCCAGATCCAGACCACCGCTCTGAAGGCCTCAGGCATCCAACCATCTATACAGATATACTTTTGAGAAACTAGGCAAAGCTCTAATTTTTTGACATCTTGTAAATAAGATCAAAGTTTAGTCTAATGCAACTGCAATTATTTTCTGAACAGTGCCCAAATGGATGGAGGGAAAGCACTTTAGGACCTATATATTAAAAATATAGGAGATATTCAAGATTGCAATAATTGTCCTGAAATTAAACATATGAGTTGAACAAAGAAGGAATAATCTGAACAAAGACTAAGAAAAGAAAAAAAGGATATGAGAAAATTGATACAGTTTTTATTTTAGGGGGTCAACAAGAATGGTTATATGACAACTAAAAATATTAATGGGAAAGTTTAGTTAAGGAGGGATTTGCAATGGGGATTGAAGCAAAGCAACAAAGATACAAAAAGTAGATCCTTAATGTATGGGGAATTCTCTAGTTTCACCCCTTATAGTTGTAATAATAGTTGTTATCTCATCATAAAGATTTTAGTAACTTCTATATACCTAATTCCCTCCTTTTCTAAAACCCACCGCAAAACTTCCCCCAACACCCAATCAAAAGTTTTGTCCAGGTCAATGAAAAGTACATGCAACTCCCTATTTTTTTCGCTTCACTTTTTCACTAGTCTCCCTAATATATTTATAGCCTCCATTGCAGATCCTCTGGGCATAAAATCAAACATATTTTCTCAATTTGTCATTACTAGTGTCAGTCCTTGTTCTATGATCCTTTCTAAAAGTTTCATTGTTTGACAGTTTGTCTCAAATGTTTAATTTTCACATTAGTTATAACAATTTTGAATATTTCTTTGTTTATATGTAGGCACAAAAGAGTTTTGCTCCACTTATCTTCCATTTTCTTAAGTCTTTACAATCTTGCTAAAAAAACTAGTCGATGGTCCAATAATATTGAATTTTTCATCTCCTCTAATGCATACAGAACTTCATGTTGTTCAATTAATTATAAGTTGCCTAAGAAGCACTGATATCACATGAAGCACGGATATGACACGATACTGACACGACAATACGACAATTTTAAAAAATGACGATATGAGATGACAGGGGCATGTTAATTAATTAATATAAAATCATATATATTTAGGCCTGTTTTCCCTTTTAGATGACAAATATTGTGGTAATTTTGATCAAAAATGAAATATAAGCATCATTTTGCAAAATTATCAATAACATATTTTACAAACTACGCTTACAGAATCATCAACTACATTCATATTATAGAGCCTTGGTCCAACACTAAAAAAAAAACACTAGGGCATGGCTGATGGTGAGCAATAAGCAAGGCTCAACAAGAAATTAAGTTTAAGCCTTCCATTTTGTCGTCAAGTTTGAGAAGATGAGAAAAAATGGAAGAAAGCAAAAGAAAATAAATAAATAAATAAATAAAGCGGCAGCCGGCAGTCTCCTGAAGCCTTACGTTCAGCTCCAGATATGCACTCTTGCAGATTAAGAATAAAAAACTTGGATGGCAAAAATACCCCCAACTAACACACATAATTACTAAAATGGCAACCACTAGACAAGGCACGCTCAAATAAAGCCTTCTGTGAAAACATTGCCTAATTGATCCACAGATTTCACAATTGCAGTCCCCACAACCTTCTTCAACTCCGCATCTCTCACAAAATGAGGGCCAATTTCAATGTGCTTAGGCCTCTCATGAAACACTGGGTTGCTAGCAATGTAAAAGCTAGCTTAATTACCATAAAACATATCTACGGGCTTCGCAACCAAAAATCCCATCTCTAATATACGAGACTTCAACCATATAAGCTGACTTATAATGTGACCCATAACTTAGTACTATACTCCAGCACTAAATCTTGCTACATTAGGTTGTTTCTTTCTACATCATGTAACAAGATTACTTCCCACAAATGTACAATATCCACTAGTAGACCTTTAATCATCAACCGTGCCAGCCCAATTCGCGCCAGGGTATCCCATGATCTCATGGTTTCTATTACATTTATATATCAAACCTCTACCAGCAGAGCCTTTGAGATACCTTAGAATTCTACAAACAGCATCCGAGTGTGATTCTTTGGGGCTTTCCATAAACTAATTCACCACCCCATGACAAAAGGATATGTTAGGTCTAGTGACAATCAAGTAAACTAATTTGCCAACCTTCCTATATCAATATTTCTCTTCAAAGTCTGATCAAGCATCCCTAGAAAACATCCTTACTAGGAGGAAGTTACACCAAATCCCGTGTCCCACTAGCGGTCAATGCACCCATTTCTACATCCATTGCATTCTTCCACCTAGGATTAGCAAGTATTTCAACATGTGCAGAAGGGATAGAGACGGAAGACATAGACCGAGGTTGTTAGAATCTGGATCCTACATAGGATCTTGGGGAGGATCTGCAAGATCAGATCATAGGAACAGATCGTGAATCGAAATATTCTATTTACAATGTAAAATAAATTAAAATTTTATTTATTTGGCATTTTATGACAACTCTCTGTAAAATTATTCTAACAATTTGGTAGTAGTTTAAGAAATTTAAAAAAATTTCAAGAATGTCATTAGCTTGCTAGCTAGCACCTTGCAGGTTTTTCCTTCAACAATTTTGACACTAAAAAAGTTTAACTAGTCTGAACTGCAAAGGTCAGACTGTTGCTAGCTTATTTATTTAATAATTGTAATTAAAAGGAAAAGCAAAAAGAATGAAGAGAAAAAGGAAAAAGAACCAGGAGCTGACAAATGAAGGGTAAAAGAGGCAGCTTCATGGTGACAATGATGTCTCTGCCTACTTGACATTGTTCATAAGACCTCAATTGTTTCTTTGGGTCAATAATTGATGAATTCACACAAGGAACATAATTTTGGTCTACAGGAATAAGGGTAGGGGCAGGAGTATCAATGCACAAGGGGGAACAAGAACTCATAGCACTCAAAATACACTCATTCAAGGACGACCCAACAATAGAGGCATAAAATGTCCTCTCAAAAAAGGTAAAATGTACACAAACATATCTGTTGTGAGTGTGGGGATCATAACATCATATCCTTTCTGAGTTCTTGAGTATCAACAAAGACACATTCACTAGCACAAAGAGGAAAGTTGTATAAACCTGTATGTCGAACATGAACAAAACATATACACCCAAGACACGAGGAACAACAGGAACATGGATGCTTTTTGGTACACTTAATAGAGAAGGTAATTTGTTCCCCCAGAACTGGAGGTCCTCCTTGAGCAGAAAACATGTCGCAAGAAGGGCATCAGTCCAAAGGGTTACAGGATCAAGCATATGAAGGACTATAGATCGTGCTATTTCAAGTGAATGTCTATTTTTCTGTTCAGCTACTCCATTTTGCTGAGGGGCATGTACATATAATGTTTGAGGAATAATTCCTACGGCCAGGCAAAAAGACATCTTATTTTGAACAAATTCAAGTGCATGATCAGATCTAAAGAGTTGAATACTAATGCCAAACTGAGTTTTTGTTTCCCTGTAGAACTGAGACTGAGTAATACATTAACATAGTCAAACCTGTCTTTTAACAGATAGATCCAAGTTATACACGAAAAATCATCCACTACAAATGCAAAATATTCTTGACCCGTCAAATTCTTGACTCTACAGACCACAAACATCTGAATAAATAAGAGAAAACAATGATTTACTACAAGACTCAACTCTAGATGGAAAAGATGTCCAAGTATGCTTTCCTAATTGACACACAAAACACTCAAAACAAGAAATAGACTTGAAGGAAGAACTTGTCGCAATTGTTAAAGGGATGGATGACCCAAACGAGCATGCCATTGATCTAGAGAAAGACCATGAGTAGAAATTGAAGAAGTCACATGACAAGAACTTGATCTACCACCACCACCATCATAATAGTAGATGCCATACTTCTCAAGCCCTCCACAAATCATCTTCTTGGTCTGTAGATCCTAAATAACATAATAAGATGGAAAGAAGGTCATAGAATAGTTATTAGATTTAGTTAATTGACTAACTGATAATAGGATTTAGGAATTTTAGGCACATATAATACATAAGAAAGAGGAATAGAAGGAAATAAAAGAATATTACCACAAAAATTGGTGCAATCGAACCATCAAGAAGAGTAACCTTAAAGAGTGTAAAATACTGGGTTTTATGGGCTGAAGTAAATTAGGACTACCTCCCATATAAGAGAAGGCACCAAAATCAATAACCCGGGGTGAGGATGAAGAGATGAGTGAGCACTACAGCACTAGATGTTGAATACTAGGTTTGGAATTGTTGAATCATGCAGACAAGATTGTTATACTCCCCACATGACATGGCAGATGAAGTATTCAACTAACCAATGGAGTGGCTAGATACACTTAAAAATGCCCAAGTAGGTTTCCCACGGAAATCAAAACAACAGTCAATAGTATGATTTCCTTGCCACAATGTGTGCAAATGCAAGAGTTACCACAGTGAACTCCTTTCCAAATACACTACTTTGGCCACAATCGTGATCCAAATATCATCCCCATCCTCATACTTCAACATTTCCCTGACCATGGTTAAACATATTTCTAACTGTGGCTGAATTATCATAGAAGAAGCCTAAGCAAAAGACTATGAGCCATTTCTGGTGATCTGTTGAGTTCTAGCATATACTTCATTGATAGATGGTATCATTTCACCAGCCCAACCACGATTAAACGTAATGCTAACTATAGCTGAACTATCATGGGAAGAAACCTAAGACAAAGACTAAGGGCTATCTTTGGTGTTCCACTGGATTCTCGCATATGCCTCATTCATAGATGGGGTTGGTTCACCAGGCCCAACCACAGTTAAATGTAGTGCCAACCAAAGCTAAACTATCAAGGGAAGAAGCATAAGAATAAGATTGAGAGCCATCTTTGGTGATCTGCTGGTTTCTAGCATATGCTTCATTCATAGATGGTACGGATTCATTGGAAACAATCGGATCTAGGATGAGTTGAAGCTCAAGACTCAACCTAGAGCAGCCAATGACTCTGCCCTTTGCCACTTAATGATCTCAATTTCAGAACTAACCAGTTGAGAGATGTTGAGTTCCTCCTACATACACTTCAAAGTGTTATGATACTCACTAATGGACCTAGTAATATTTGAAAAACTTCTCATGTATGTAAAAAACACGAGTTTGATTTTTATCTCGTGAAAAGCTTTCATGGAAATCAGACGGTCTTGGCTGTTCTATGAAACATCACATTTGAAACAATTCCTGGCTCTCCATGCCATTCCACAGCCACACAAGCAACACGTAGATCTCTTTCATCCAATCTTCATAATCGTTGTAGCCTGGAGATGGAAGGAGAATGTGGCAAATACTTGGACTTCCCTTTCGCATTAATATACACACGACTGCCTAAAACCACAAGGAGTAGTTGGAGGATCCAACCAATTCGATGGCCGTGATCTCTATGTTAACAGTATCAGTTGAAACCCTATGAGGCCATCAAAATCACCTCTAATACACTACAATCAGCACACATTGGTATCGAAAATGAAAAACGCAGAAACAATGTGAAATAAGACACCAACCACAGCACACACATTCACAGAGCATAACTTCCAAACTTCAAAGATCCAGAACTTCAACAGGTGCCACTGAACACATTGAAGTTACAATATCCGACCAGGAGTTACTTGACTACACAGACGAAGGCAAACCACAAGAAGCACCAAGGCACTTAATAAACAACCTAGCAGCCTAGCAGCACAGCAGCTACAGGCATTACGGCTAGCAGCAACTAGAAGCAAGTGCTGGCAATAACATGAAATAGTCATTGAACAACAATTGGAAACCCACCGGAAACTGGTACAAGATTGCAAGCAAGCAATCATGAATACACAGCATTAAAACAGCATCATCATACCATAATCAGCCAATGAACAGAAAAACAACAACAGCAATATACCTGCAAGAGAGTATAACTGCTTCACATCAACAAACCACCATGAACACACAGTGTCCTACCAAGGATGCTGCACAACCAAACCAAAATGGAAAAGTGTCCCTAAACAACTCTCAAACCAACCAAAAAATCAGATTTGATAACTGAAAGGGGGAAGATAAAAAGAAAGAAAAGAGTGACTAAAACAACTCAGATAAATCAAATTTAGGGAAGATCAATGCTCTGATACCATGTTGTAAAGTTAGAGACGGAGAAGAGAAGGAGAACAAAAAAAAATAAAAAGCAAGGAATAAAATAGGCAGTTGTTTCCTGAAGCCTTCTGTTCAGCTCCAGATCTGCACTTTTATGTATAATAAAAAAAACTTGAAAGACAACAATATCCCCACTTACACCTAATAATTACTAAAATAGAGTATCTCTTGTAACATATTTTATTTTCATCACTCAACTACTAAAAAAGATCACCATCATTTCTTTTTAATATCTTCTTCATTAATTAATACATTGCCATCCTCATTTTTTCTACACTTAATACTGCCCAAGTCTCCTTGTTAACTCATTTGGATGTAAAGATCTTCTGAACTTGGAGGCTCCTGCATACAAACACCAGACAATTTTCTACTACTACAACGACTTTAAATAGCATTAATTTTACATAATGATAACTGCAACCCTACAGATCTCAGAAAAAAACCGATTCAGCAATTGTCCGCGTCTTCATAGAAACCAAGAAAAAATTTGGTGTAATCAAATAATACTACCTGAGGGTCCTTAATTGTTTCCACAAGTAGAGCTTGATATGATGTCACTGCCTCCTTTCTTCGAACTTTCATTCGCACCCTTTCCATTTCTTGTTCCTCCCTTTCTTTCCGTTTCCGTAATTCTCGCTCTCTTTCCTTTAGCTTCTCCTGAGAATAGGTGCAAGCAGACCAAATCAACACTTCCACAAGAATTAAGAACAAATATGAACAGTATGTAGGTTCATTGTCAATTAATTATAAGTGCGGAGCCATCCCCAGGAAACCAAACTGTCTAACTTGAGCAGGATATTTTCAACAGAAAAATGACACGAGGAGGGGCAAGGAGGAGAGAGAGGTATACAACATACATGAAAACATAAACATCCCAACTAGTGCATATGCATAATTTTTCATTGTCGCGTTTTGGTCATCCTTGACTGGAAAAGTTGAAACGTCTTGTTCCTAATCTGAGTTTTGTGTCTATTCTTGATTGCGAATCTTGTTAATTTGGAAAGCACCATCGTATCCCTTTTGCTTCCTGAGTCAATAAACGGGCTGCAAGCCCTTTCATGTTAGTCCATTCCAACGTTTGGGATCCTAGTAGAGTTGTGTGCAAATTGGATTTTCAGTACTAACCTTTGTGGATGATTATTCAAGAATGACTTTGCTCTATTTAATAAAAATCGTTCCAAGTTATTTTATATATTTTGTGTCTTTTGTTCTGAAATAAAAACTCAATTTGGTTTGAAGTAATAATGCTAAAGAGTATTTCTGTTCACAATTCACTACTTATATGACTCAATTTGGTAGTGTCCATCAATCATCTTGTGCCCACACTCCTCAACAAAATGGGGTTGTAGAGAAGAAAAATAGACATGTCCTTGAAATCACTCGCACCTTACTTTATCAAATGCATGTACCTAAAGTTTTTTGGAGTGATGTTGCACCCATGGTCTTAAATTTCCATGAAATTCTCGAAATTTCCGGTTCCTATCACCCTCAAAGTCGAAATGGCATTCGATTTCCGTCTTGCATAATTTCCGTCAAAATCTCAATGAATCATCTTAAATTTATCGAAAACTCAAAATTTTAGTGAAACTTGTTGAAATTTTAACTATACAATGAAATTTTACCAGAATTCAAATGAGAGATTTAGGAGTGAAATTTCTCTCTTAATTTATTTTTATCGAAACAAAAGATTATTATAAATGCTTTTGAAATTATATGAAAAAAATAAACTTACAGCAACACTGTATTTAATCATTCATGTCTAAATTATCATTATTTGTATAATAAATAACATTTAAATGATTTATGAACTTTATTTGTTTAACTGAACATGTTTAATTACATTATCTTATAAATATGTTTGATACACATGCTATATTACAACTTTTCCACCTCATACACAACATACATGTATTTAACTTGTAATATATTAGTCCTAAAACTTTTATTATGTCTGTCAACCATTTCTAAAGTTTCACAAAGAATTTCATGCTTTACTACTGATTTTCATAATTTTTTCAAATCAAAATCGAAACTAACATAGAAATCGAAATTTCCGCACTTTTGGAGCTTTGAAAGTGAAGTCAAAATTGAAATTTGAGACCTTGGTTGTACCTACTGCTTCTACCTCTGTTCTTAGTGGGTGAATTTCCTAGTCCATTCTCTTGCCTAATTCACCTTTATTTTCTCTCCCTCAGGTATTAGGGTGCGTGTCCTTTGTTCATCAACTAACTCTTGGGGCAAGTAATTTGGATCCTTGTTCTATAAATGTGTCTTTCTAGGCTACTCATATACTCAAAAGGGATATCATTGTTATAGTCCTGTGCTGCATCGCTTCTTTGTTTCTGCAGATGTTACCTTCTTTGAGTCTACACCTTACTACACCCAGTCCCTGAGTGCTTCTAAGCTCAATAAGTCTTCCTCCACATCTTCTCTTGGATTTTTTTTAAAGAACGCAGCACAAAACCCTAATGTACATCACCATTAACTTGTATGGACATGTTAAGATATATGATCAATCATTTGATCTTACTAGAATTTTGTGAGGAAATGTACTAAAGAATGCTGCACATATTATAAATTAGGTGTCTTTTTTTTTTTTCTCTTGCTCCTAGAACTAGTTATGAGTTTCAGCTGAGCAAGAATCTTAGCTTGAATGCTTCTGTGGTTGGGACTGAACAATACAAGTGAGACCCTACAACCCACAATTGAAGAAAGCTTGGATGTAAAACATTTTTTGGTCACTCAATACTCCAATGTGGAGATACCACAAAATTAGCAAGCCTGCTATTTTAGATGATATTATGTTCTATGTGAAATAACATGAATATGATATAGGTGTGGCCTGCAGGTTTTGATCCAGCCACTTTCTAGGCGATCATGGATAGTCCTCAAGCCTCTCAGTGGATGAACGATATGGTTGATGAGTTGACATCCATGGATCATGACACATTTTGGAATTGGTGGAGCTGCCTGCCCAAGGCAAACTTGTGGCTGCAAATAAGTTTTGAAAACCAAAAGAGACTCCAGAAGTGAAATGAGAGATAAAAGGCCATGGTTGGCCGCAAATAGCTACAAAGATGTTTACATGGAGTAGCTATATGGTTTTGAGGTAATTGGCAAGGAATACCTTGTGTGCAAATTGACAAACTCCATGTGTAGATTGAAGCAGGCTTTAAAGCAACTGTATCTTAGGTTTGATGAAATCATTACTTTGCATTTTAAAAGGTTAAAAAAACACTCACTGACCCTTGCATATACCTAAAAGCGAGTGGAAGCAATTTAATAGTTTTAATATTTTATGTTGATGATATGTATTGCATGCTAGCAATGATGCTACACTAAGGTATTTTTGTCTTATTTCAAAGAACCGTGTTGATCAATTTCTCTATAAATTTGTTAGATTACAACTTTACCTAAATGCTTAGGCTATTAGGTTGATGGCCAACAATGTATGTCAAGCTTTAACACTCCCTTGCTTCTCCAGCCCAATTGTACATGGAGAGAGAGAGAGGCAAGCAATACATAACACCCATTACAGGGAATACGATAACTTTTAACCACCAGATAATAAACATGCATTTAACATGATTAAAACCCAAGACCTCCTCACAATTATAGCTTTGATACCATATTAGGCTACCACTTTATCTAAAAGCATAAGCTATTGGTTGTCGGCCAACAATGTATATCAAGCTTTAACAAGATACAATATGCAATCTTGTTCACCTTGTTTAGTGCCTATTTTGAGAAACTCGTGGAGACTCAATGTTCATACAAAATTTCTGATGATAGAAAGCACATGAAAGAAGACTCATGTGCATCAATCACTTGTAGCTTAATGTTAAAGAGGCTCCAACTCAAATCATATGCATGCTTTCAAAATTCACGTTCCAAAAGTTCCATTTTCATGTGGTCAGAAAAAGCTTCTTCTCCAATGCCACAAAGGACAATCAGAAAGATTGATTTTAAAAGCTAACCCCCACCCTACCTATTTTACCCAGAGTAAAACTTCTCTCTGCCACCTACAATAAAATCCATATGAAGGGAATTCCAATTCCCAAGACAAGCGTTGTCAAAAAAAAAAATTAGAGCTTTGGCCCACGAGCCTCATTGTGTTCCAATACACTAGATGGATTTTGAAGCCCCCTCCCACTTTCCCTACAAGGAATCTTCTCCGCATGCTTTCCAACCTTTAGCTACCAAACAAGGAATGGAAATAGACATAAGAAGTAGACCAGAAGATTTAAAAATGGGCTCAAGGTGAGCTTTCTTCCCTTCTACATGTGTTAAACTTTCCAACCTGCAAGCTTCCTTTCAAGCATCTCAATGATGGGATTCCACAAGGATTTCTATTTAAATTTAGCTCCCAATGGCAGCTCCAAGTAAAACTATAGGGAAAACCTTGCACCCCAAAATCTCTACCAAGAAACAACCATGCAACACTCCATTGAACAAAATCAGCTTATTCAACTTATATCCACCTAAAGGCGTGAAATTGCTTCAAACCATAAAAGGACATAATAATAAATGAAACATCAAGATACCCCTATCCGCTCTTGCAACATTGAGTCCCTCAAAAGTCCCTGTTGGCATATTGCTAAGATCTTCCATGACAAGGATAAACAAAAAAGGAGACAATGGATCTTCTTGCTTCAATCCTCTCAATGATTTGAAGAATCCCTAGAGCCACATCCACGAGCATAAAGAATCTTGGAATGGAGAACACTTCTTACTACAAAAACACCACTTTTCATACAAACCCATCTTTCCCAACATAAAAAGAAAAAAAAACCCAATTTACATGGCAGTAAATCATCTCCATATCAAGCTAGCAATTTTGTCCCCTATATCCTCTTTCCTTCCCTCATTTTATTACTTAGGAGTCCACCATCTTCATTTAGGGGTGAACTCAGTTTTATTCGGTTTGGTTATGGCTTAAACCAAAAACTGAACATAATTGTTCAGTTCTTAAAAATATAAAACTGAAACCGAACCACAAACCACCAGTTTAAAAAAAAAAAAAAAAAAAAGCACACAATCCATCAATTAAATGGTTTGGTTATTTTCGGTTTTTTAAATTTTAAACTAAACAAGCCATTAAGGCCAAGACTTGTTACATTATAATAGCTGAAGCCTAAGCCCAAATAAGTCTAGGCCCAAGTAAATTGGAAGCCGAAAACCGGAGGATGCCAGTGTTGGAGAGTATTGTGGGGAATTATAGGAAGTGAAAGAAGTTCCAAAATTCTATTTAACCAATGTGGGACAAGAATAAAAAGAGAAGCTGTTGTAGACTTGTAGTGTTCTGTGGGCTACAACCAGAGCATCAGCAACACATCAACCCTCCTGGACACCCAGTTTCCAAGTAGAAAGCTTACAAAAGAGTGAGGATTCTATCTATCTATAAAATTCCACCCAGACTTCCGTCTCATTCAACTGTGAAATATTAGTTAATACAAAAACTTTTATTATTATCATTAAAATTAAAATTAAAATATTAATAAATTGTAATGTGTATAGATAAATAAAAGTTAAATTTAATTAATATGAATTTGAGTATGAATGTACCATCTGTATATATATAAAATTATTATATTTTATAGATTGTTTTGGTTTTTCAGTTTTCTGGTTCGATTTTTCTTAGAGACCGAAACCGAAACCGAAAATGAAAATTTCTATTTCCAAGAACTGAAACCAAAGACAGAAAAGCCGAACCAAAATAAATTTTGGACTGGCTTTGGTTCGATTTTCATTTTTTCAGTAATTTTTGTGCAGCCCTAATCTCATTAGCCATAACAGCTGTGTCAAAAATCATTTTTCCCTTGAACAAAAGCATTTTGAAAGGGCTCCATCACTACATCTATCACCATCTCAAGGTTTGCTGCTAGCAATTTTGAGATGATTTTGTAAACAATCCCAACAAAGTTTATAGGGGTAAGGTTTGATGCCCGCAAAGCTTATCATCAAATCATTCCTTACCTCTCCCCAATTAGCTTGCAAAAAGACCAAAGTGAATTCTTCTAACTCGACTTTTAACCTTCATTTCACTCATTAATTTGCTACAAGCATTTACAATTATTAAAAAATATACATGTGTTTTTATCACCATTTTAAACCAAAGAACCCAATATGCCAACAGCAAGAGATTTCTTCCATCTCAAACATTGAACAGCTGTCACCCATTCTCTCTCATTTTCTTCCCTAGAAGAACCTCCAACTGTCTCCTTAGCATTGACTGGTTCTTCTCCACCATAATTAACTTCTTCAAAGAAACATTGCCAAACCTCTCCTTATTCCACTCTTCGATCTCTTACTTTATCCATTTTAGTTTATTCATAACCATGGAGTTAGAATGGCCTGACTTGAAAACTTTCCATTTCTCTTGCTTCGTTCACAAATCCTTGTGCTTTATCCATAGTCTCAAACCAAAAGAAGGGGTTAGACCCCAATTAATCCCTTTCGAATCTAGGCAGATAGGATGGCGATTTGATATAGGACTCAGAAATGAGAATCTGAGTCATGATTAGGAATAGTTCCTCCCAAACCATATTCCTGGAACTATATTTATTCATGGGAAGGAAGGATTGATCCTGAAAATTTTGACTAGGAATACCCTCCCCGCCACCCCCCCCCCCCCCCCCAACAAAAAAAAAAGCGAGAGGAATAATAATAATGTCAATGAAGAGGCACACAGGAAGGAACTACCAAACCCTTTCACGCAAATTATCTTGGAACTATCTAAATTTGTTTTGTGCAAAGGAAACCATTTAATTATCAGAGGTTTGTAAAGGTTCTGGATCATGAACAAGACAAGGAAAATGTGAATCATTTAGTGCTACATTGCCCTCAATGGAGCTCCAATTAAATCATTATGAAGTTTCATGGCTATCTTCAAATTCCATGATAGATACACTTCTACAACTATGGTAAAATAATGAGTATTGAAGGAAGGAAGAAGATAGGGATTCAACAATATTAAACACCATGATTGGCAGACAATCAGCCTAGAATTTCCATAGATAATAGAATACAAGAAAAAATTCAAGCTGCTTCACCAAAAAACAAAATTCAGATTCAAGTTCCAAAAAATTGAGTAGACGAAACATACCTGCTCCTCTTTTTTGGCTTTTGCTGCCTGTTCTGCTTCATCTGCTGCAGCCTTAAGCACAGCTATATACTCATTAAATAAAACCTCCCTATCCTCGTGCTTGACTGACTTGTATCTAGAGTCACTCCGTAGACTGTCCTTCACCTAGAAAAGATCAACCACCACAACCCACCCCTTTAAAATAAAGTCAAACAAATGTACAGTGGCGTATAAAAGACAGTAAGAAACCAAACAAAACCACGTTCAATTGTACAGAAGTAATGTAATGGAACCAATCCCAATGGACTTCTATCCATATGTTACCTACTGTAAAACACTTAAAACTAAAGAAGCAGTTAGCGTGAGCACGTTGTGAGACAGTTTTCAATCAACTTCAAAGCATAATATAAGTTTGCATTTAAATATACTGTCAAAAACAACTAACTGCAGCATAGATCATTCAATAAAACGTATACTAGGTAAAGGAAGATATTGCATAGGAAGAATCTCAAGAACACTAAGGGAATTTCAGTCATATTTAACTTTAAAATGACGAGTTCTTCTCAATACACCATCTGTCTACACCCGTAAACTCAGGTAAACTAAGGTACGTTTCCAGTATAGCCTGCACAATACGTTGCTCAAACAGTGTCCTTAAGAATTTTATAATGTACACCATATTCTCTGAAAATAAGTATCAAATAAAGAAATGAACCAACCATCGAAATAGTAGACAACCACTAGTGGTGTATGGCAGGTTTGTCTAAAAGCAATTTCTGTTAGAGAGGGCGCAACTTTATTTCCTTATACTCGGCAGCGCAGAACCCCGCACTAAGTGGCAGGTGGGCATAGGGCTTGCACCATTTCTGGCGCCAACGGGCTGGCACGCCAAGCACTGTCTTTAGCCTGGGTAGACTGTTGACCCCCATAAAGCCAGCAATCTCCCCCCAGCAGCTACCCTGGGAATGAATCAAACCCGTGACCTGCTGTGATACCAATGGTCAGGATCAAGCGCTAACAGTTAGTCTAAAAGCAATTGCTGTTAGAGAGGGAGCAACTTTATTTCCTTATACTCAGCAGCGCAAAGCCCCACGCTAAATAGCAGGTGGACATATGGGCTGCACCATTTCTGGTGCCGACAGGCTGGCACGCTAGGCAGTGTCTTTAGCCTGGGTAGACTGCTCGCCCCCATAAAGCCAACAAAAGACAATCAAAGGAGCGAAATAGAAAGTGAAGAAGAAGGGGCAGTATGGGAAAGGCAGCAGGCATGAAACAGGACAGAACAGAAAAAGACAGAGAAAGAAGAATGAGAAAATCACAAACCGAGCAACTAATAAACTAAGTACTTATACCTAAAACTAACTGAAACACATAATTAAATAAAAACCTCAACAATATAGAAAATTACACAACACAAACAAAAGCTTAAAACAAGCATAGTTTCCTAAATCTACACATAAAATAAGCATGCCGAATAGGCAGCCTAAATGATGGAGGTGGCTCTCAATCATACTCCCAGAACTCTTAACTCCAAAAAGCTTAACAGTAGTATGACTCTAGCATTCGAAGTTGAACGACATCTCGATTCAACTAAATCTCGTAGAAAATCATCCTAAGGAGAAGTCACAAACTCATCACCCAAAATAGACTCCACCATGTCATGTGGCTGAGAAATGGAAGAAGCCTAAGGAATTGCTAGTGTTGCATGAGTACAAGATGACAAATCAAGAGGCTCAAAGGAGACCCTATAACATGTCTCAAATCCTCCACACTATAATAGACTAATGGTCATATAAGTAGGCAAATCAAGTAAATATGCTTTAGGTCCAAGTTGATGGAGGCAGGGATCAATGGCACAAGCATGGAGCCAAGTTTAATGCAAACCATGACATGGTCACCCACATACAACTCTCTAGCCCTTCAATGCACATCCATACCAAGTTTGTAATCAATATTACTCATGGCAGGGTTTCTCCAAACCTCAGCATGCAACTCATGGATGTGATGAACAAAGGACTCAAGCTCTAAAATATAAGCATGTGCTAGCAAAAGAATAAGATGAAGGGATGCACAGCATTCTTAACCACATACACCGAGTCCTGGTTGTCCTGTTTTTCACCCACTATAGTCACCAAGACTACGATCCACCGGAACCATTGATTTGGGGGTGGCAAGCATAAGAAAATAGCATGATTCCCATGCATATTCAATATGCAAGTTGGCAAACCATGGGATTTGACTACCTCTTTAAAGAAAAAATTTTCAATATGAGAGGCATCGAAAGTCTTATTACATGGAAAGAAATGTGCCATCTTGGAAAACCTATCAACAACTAACAAATATGGAATCATGTAATTCATGTCCCCACACTGTTCTAGGGAGTCCAAGAACAAAATTCACACTTACGCCTCTCGAAGTTATGTGAGGCAATAGAAGAGGGGTATAAAGATCAGCGTCGTGTCTCCAAGGTTTGGCTAGGAGACGAGTATGACACTAAGACACTCAAAACAACATCCTCTTCATAGAAGGCCAATAAAACATGTCCTCAATCAAAGCAATAGTTTTATCCCTTCCCAAATAACCAACTAACCCCCTAAATGCAACTCCCAAACTAAGAAATCTCTAAAGGAAGCACAAGGAATGCAAAACCTAGCGTCTCTAATCAGGTAACCCTAATGGATAATAGAATCTAGAAAATCTCTATAATGGCCTTCATATTCCTCCAGAAAAGATAAGCTAGAATACTCATCCTCTAAACAATCAAACCCAATAATCTCAACACTCATGACATGGAGAAGAACTACTCAGGTCATCAACAATCTTATTCTAAACACCAACGCACCGTTTAAGAAAAAAAGGTATATTCATTAAGAAAACCAACATGCGTAGCACTCAACTTCTTTTGTGAACTTAGATATCACAAAGCAAAGTGGTCAAGAAAGAGTGCAAACTCCCGAATTAACAAATAATATCTCCAATGTTGGTGGAATCTCGTGACAACATAAAAATCTTTGTTAGTGTTACAACTTTGTTTAGCATCTAAGTGTTTTTTTCACTAAAAGATACTATAGGGTGTCCCTTCTAACTAAAAACTCCACCTATACCTACCCCAAAGGCATCACAAGCAACCCTAAAGTCTCAACTATGAAAAATATGCCTAAATACAAGTGCTTCAATCATCTTCTGCTAATCTATTTTAAATCCTTAGCAGAAAAACGGACCCAATTAAACTCATCTTTCTTGAAACAAATAGTGATAGGAGTCATAATGGTGCTAAAACCCCTAAGGAATCACCTACACAAGTAATTAAGCCATGAAAGCTAAAAATCTCAGAAATAGTCATACGCTCAGACTACTTCCTAATGGCTCTAACCTTAGCATGAGCATTTTTCTATTCCTTGTTGGATCCCACAAAACCGAAAAATAGTGCATGAGCCGGTAAAAGGTTTCCCTTTTTGAGGTTAGCATACAACTTGACTTCCCTCAAAGTTACAAAAATGTCATGAACATGTAGTAGGTGCTCCTCCCTAGTTTACTGTAGGCCAATATATTATCAAAATAGACCGCTAGGGTTTTCCTTACAAATGGCTGCAAGATGTGCCAAAACCCTCATAAAGATGTTGGGATCATAGAAAGTCCAAGTCCAAGAGGCATGACCAACCACTCAAACAAACCATCCTAGATCTTAAAAGTAAGAATGACAATTTACACTTCATCTCTTAATTCTAAGTTTTGTGATATCCAATGTGAAAGTAAATCTTGGAGCACCAACTATTGCCCTCTAGCATGTCAAGCATATCCTAGTCTAGCGATAGAGAATCTACACAAATGGTGATTGATGGTTCTACTACCAATATCCATCTTTCTTCGAGGTTAGAAGGGTCGGCACTGCATAATGACTACGACTATGTCTCATATAGGTGATGTTGACGACTATTACATCCCTTCTATTCAATTCAACATGCTCCTATGCCAATAGGTTCATCCTATAATAAGGCAAATTAGGTAACTATAAACCTATGATGAGATCAATGGCATGCTTAATGTCGTGCATGGGTGGTAGCTCACTAGGAAGCTCATCGAGTACTACATAACATAACTAACAAATACCCTATCTCATGTGGATACTCGAACAGTAATTTAGTTACCTCATAAGGAACTTTTAGGGCTATGATGACAAGAAGCACATGTTTTCCAAGCTCTCTCACATAAAAGACTTATGATTTAGCAATCGGATGCTTCTCCAAACCAATGCTCGTGCCATCTTATTTCTAACTTTGGAATCCTTTGATGCAGGCTTAATGACGGAGAAAATGAGCTTCTCGTCT
This sequence comes from Malania oleifera, assembly GCF_029873635.1. NCBI lineage: Eukaryota > Viridiplantae > Streptophyta > Magnoliopsida > Santalales > Ximeniaceae > Malania > Malania oleifera. Next base: position 83,016,600 of record NC_080420.1, read on the forward strand.
TTGTACCTAAACACAATTTTTCCCACTGGACCAATCAAGAATAAATAACCACAAGCACCCTAACGAAACATTGGCCACATTCAACAAGTGTTGGGCTTTTGTGGAGCCTAGTTGTGTTTTAATTTGGATGACGACCTGACTTTTATTTAATTAGAGATTTCTATCCTAAGGCTTAGTCCATGGAGTGAATCGAAACGGCGGAACCCTAGGCGCAACATATAAAAGGGATTGCTTTCGGGTGATTAGGGTTGGCGTTGTTGTACCTGCGAGAGAGCGAGAGCGAGAGCATTGTATCGCCGCACTCTCTGTGTTTTTCTTCCTGATAATATTGAAATCCCAGCAACTCCGTGGACGTAGGCAAAATTGCTGAACCACGTAAATATTGTCTTGTGCGTGTGATTGATTTTTCTTTGGCATTATTTTTTCTCTATTTTGTTTCTCACACAGGTTTCGGGAATTTGTTCGTTATTCCCAACAACTGGTATCAGAGCCTAGGGTTAGGTTCGAGTGGGAGCAATGGCAGAGGAAGTAGGAAAGGCGTCTGGAATAGAAAAGTTTGATGGCACAGACTTTGGATTCTGGAGGATGCAGATCGAGGATTATCTCTATGGGAAGAAGTTACATCTACTGCTTCTAGGAGAAAAACCTGCTACTATGAAGGACGAGGAATGGACTCTACTTAACAGACAGGTACTGGGAGTTATAAGATTAACTCTGTCCAGGTCTGTTGCATACAACGTCGTGAAGGAGAAAACTACAGCAGATCTGATGAAGGCTTTGTCTGGTATGTATGAAAAACCATCAGCAAATAACAAGGCACATCTGATGAAGAAATTATTTAATTTAAAGATGGCAGAAAACGCATCTGTAGCACAACATCTGAATGAGTTTAATACTATCACAAATCAATTATCGTCGGTAGAAATTGATTTTGATGATGAGATTCGTGCACTGATCGTTTTGGCTTCGTTGCCAAATAGTTGGGAGGCAATGAGGATGGCAGTAAGCAACTCTACTAGAAAGGAAAAACTGAAGTATAATGATATACGGGATTTAATTCTGGCTGAGGAGATTCGCAAAAGAGATGCAGGCGAAACCTCAGGATCCGGCTCTGCCCTAAACCTTGAGACCAGAGGCAGAGGTAATGACCGAAATTCAGATCGGGGTAGAACAAAAACCAGAAACTATAATCGAAACAGAAGTAAATCCAGACCTGGCCAAAAGGGACAATGCTGGAACTGCAGGAAAACGGGTCACTTTAGGAGACAATGCAAAAGTCTTAAGAAGAAGAGTGAGGATGATTCTACTAATGCTGTAACAGAAGAGGTACAGGATGCACTACTTTTTGTAGTAGACAGTACACTTGATGATTGGGTTTTGGACTCAGGAGCTTCATTTCATACTACTTCACACCATGAAATCATACAGAACTATGTAGCGGGAGATTTTGGTAAGGTGTATTTGGCTGATGGTACAGCCTTGGATGTTGTGGGTATGGGAAATGTCCGGATGTCACTGCCAAATGGGTCTGTTTGGTTACTAGAGAAGGTACGACATATTCCTGACCTGAGAAGGAATTTGATTTCTGTCGGACAGCTTGATGATGAAGGGCATGCGATGTTGTTTGCTGGTGACACTTGGAAGGTTACAAAAGGAGCCAGAGTATTGGCTCGTGGAAAGAAATCTGGTACTCTATACATGACCTCGAGTCCAAGAGATACAATTGCAGTTGCTGAAGCAAGTACTGATACAGGCTTATGGCACCGCAGACTTGGTCACATGAGTGAGAAGGGGATGAAGATGCTGCTGTCAAAAGGGAAACTACCGGAATTGAAGTCCGTTGATTTTGACTTGTGTGAAAGCTGCATCTTAGGAAAGCAGAAAAGGGTGAGTTTCTTGAAAAGTGGCAGAACACCGAAGGCTGAAAAATTGGAGTTAGTGCACACAGATTTATGGGGTCCTTCTCCTGTTGCATCCCTTGGGGGTTCAAGGTACTACGTTACTTTCATAGATGACTCAACCAGAAAGGTATGGGTTTATTTTCTGAGAAATAAATATGATGTATTTGAAACTTTTAAGAAGTGGAAGGCTATGGTTGAGACAGAGACAGGTTTGAAAGTAAAGTGTTTGTGGTCGGACAACGGAGGAGAATACATAGATGGAGGGTTCAGAGAATATTGTGCTGCACATGGAATCAAAATGGAAAAGACCATTCCTGGGACACCACGGCAGAATGGTGTGGCTGAGCGCATGAACAGAACTCTCAACGAGCGTGCTAGGAGTATGAGGCTACATGCTGGACTACCAAAAACCTTCTGGGCTGATGCTGTCAGTACTGCAGCTTATCTGATAAACCGAGGACCTTCAGTTCCCATGGAGTTTAGACTTCCTGAAGAGGTTTGGAGCGATAAAGAGATAAATTTCCCTTACTTCAAAGTTTTTGGTTGTGTTTCTTATGTTTATGTTGATTCTGATGCTCGTAGTAAACTTGATGCAAAGGCCAAAATATGCTATTTCATTGGCAATGGTGATGAGAAATTTGGCTATTGGTTTTGGGATGAACAAAATATTTAACGAACAAGTTATGTACAAGGACAGGTCAACTGTAGTGTCAGATGTCACAGCGATAGATCAGAAAAATTCTAAGTTTATTAACTTAGATGAGTTGACTGAAAATACTGTCCAAGAAAGGGGTGAAGATGATAGGGAGAATGTAGAATCGCAGGAAATTCAAATTACACCTGTAGCTGCGGTCCGTAGATCTTCTAGGGCCATTAGACCTCCACAGCGTTATTCACCTGCTTTAAATTATCTTCTGCTAACTGATGGTGGTGAGCCAGAGTGTTATGATGAAGCCTTGCAGGACAAAAGTTCAAGCAAGTGGGAGTTAGCCATGAAGGATGAGAAGGACTCCTTGTTGGGGAATCAGACATGGGAACTAACTGAATTGCCAGTAGGGAAGAAGGCTCTGCACAACAAGTGGGTATACAGAATAAAGAACGAACATGATGGTAGCAAGCGCTACAAAGCCAGATTAGTTGTCAAAGGGTTTCAGCAAAAGGAAGGCATTGACTTTACAGGAAATATTTTCTCCAGTCGTGAAAATGTCAACAATTAGACTGGTACCTAGAACGGTGGCTGCAGAAAATCTACATCTTGAGCAGTTAGATGTGAAAATGGCATTCCTTCACGGTGACTTGGAGGAAGACATCTACATGATTCAGCCAGAAGGGTTCATTGTCAAAGGACAAGAGAATTTAGTCTGCAAACTGAGAAAGAGCTTGTATGGTCTAAAACAAGCTCCAAGACAGTGGTATAAGAAGTTTGATAGTTTTATGCATAAAATTGAGTTCAAGAGATGTGAAGCTGATCACTGTTGTTATGTTAAGTTCTTTGACAATTCTTATATCATTTTACTGCTATATGTAGGTGATATGCTTATTGCAGGGTCTAGCATTGAGGAGATTTCTGAAGAAGCAATTGTCAGAACAGTTTGCAATGAAAGATTTGGGAGCTGCAAAGCAAATCCTTGGAATGAGAATTATTAGAGACAAGACTAATGGTACATTGAAGCTTTCACAGTCAGAGTATGTGAAGAAAATTCTCAGCAGATTCAACATGAATGAATTTAAACCAGTGAGCACACCCTTGGGTAGTCATTTCAAACAAAGCAAGGAACAGTCACCGAAGACAGAAGAAGAAAGGGACCATATGAGCAAGGTGCCCTATGCTTCAGCTATTGGCAACTTGATGTATGCTATGGTGTGTACAAGGCCAAACATTGCACATGCAGTGGGAGTTGTGAGCAGATTCATGAGTAGGCCAGGAAAGCAGCATTGGGAGGTAGTAAAGTGGATTCTGAGATATCTGAGGGGTTCATCAGATACATGTCTTTGCTTCACTAGTGCAAGTTTGAAACTGCAGGGTTATGTAGACGCTGATTTTGCTGGTGATAATGTTAGTAGAAAGAGTACCACTGGATTTGTATTTACGCTGGGTGGTATAGCTATATCTTGGGCTTCAAATTTGCAAAAGATTGTTACTTTGTCTACTACAGAAGCTGAGTATGTTGCAGCAACTGAAGCTGGAAAGGAAATGATTTGGCTACATGGTTTCTTAGAAGAATTGGGTAAGAAGCAGAAGATGGGCATTCTACACAGTGACAGTCAGAGTGCAATCTTTCTTGCCAAAAATTCGGCTTTTCATTCAAAGTCGAAACACATACAAACAAAATATCACTTTATCCGTTACCTCGTTGAAGATAAGCTAGTAATACTTGAAAAGATATGTGGATCTAAGAACCCAGCAGAAATGTTGACTAAGGGTGTTACTATTGAGAAACTGAAGCTGTGTGCAACTTCAGTTGGTCTTCTAACTTGAGGAGAGGAGGTTGAGTTGCAAGGATGAGGGATTGTTTTTTTTAGGAGGATTGCAGTTTGATATTGGTGATTGAACTAGTCTCTAAGTGGGAGATTTGTTGGGCTTTTGTGGAGCCTAGTTGTGTTTTAATTTGGATGACGACCCGACTTCTATTTAATTAGAGATTTCTATCCTAAGGCTTAGTCCATGGAGCGAATCGGAACGGAACCCTAGGCGCAACATATAAAAGGGATTGCTTTCGGGTGATTAGGGTTGGTGTTGTTGTACCTGCGAGAGAGCGAGAGCGAGAGCATTGTATCGCCGCACTCTCTGTGTTTTTCTTCCTGATAATATTGAAATCCCTGCAACTCCGTAGACATAGGCAAAATTGCTGAACCACGTAAATATTGTCTTGTGCGTGTGATTGATTTTTCTTTGGCGTTATTTTTTCTCTATTTTGTTTCTCACAAGTTTCGGGAATTTGTTCGTTATTCCCAACAACAAGAGCACATTACAATAAATCTATCTTTATTATCCCCAACTTGGATGGGTACAAGGCATCTCTAATGATAGGTAGATTTATCCTATTTACCCAATTCACTCTAAAAGGATGGGGGTGGGCTCTCCTTAAGGTTCAATCTACTTAGAGCAGCTTTTGAGATCACATTCATGCTAATACCCCCATCAATAATCAGTCTACATGTCTTATCCTTATATCTGATGAAAATGTTCTAAGTGCAAATAAATAACAGTTTTTTTTTTTCCCACTTTTCACCATACATGGTGGAGAAGGCACATATCATCATACTAACATGGTTATCATCCTCCTTGAAATTGTCTACCAATTCACCCTCATTTCATGAGTAATCAACGTGTACAACATCTAGAACCTGAGAAAAAGGCATGTCATCAGCCTCACACTCCGAAGCCAAGGCTCCCGGAAAGGGAAAAAAAGGTAATAGAAGGAGGAGAAAGGAAGAAGGGGAAGGAAGAGGAAAGAAGGAGAAGAGGGAGAAAGCTGCATGAGAGAGAGAGAGAGAGGTGGAAAACCAAAAACCAAATCTGAATTCAAAATGATAATGATAACTGTCTCGTACAACTCACAAACCGAATACTCATACCTAAAACTAACTAAAACACATAATTACATAAAAACCTCAACATTTTAAGCGATTACATAAGACAAACAAAATTCTAATACAAGCATAATTTCTTAAATCTACACGTAAAATAAGTATAACAAATAGGCGGTCTAAATGATATAGGCAGTCCTCTGTCAACCAATAGTTGAAATTAAAATTCCCAACATCTTCCATATTTTATCTTCACCTCTAGACTTCTAGCAACATTGCAGTTTGTATGAATCCAGAATTAATAATTACCCCACATGTAATAAAATGAGAAGAAAAATATGGAAGAGATACAGTGAAACCCAAGACTTTCTACCAACTCCTTGTGTTAAGAAATACGCCTTCCAAGTTCATGGCTAGGAATTAAGGCCCTATTTCTCCACAAGGAAACAAAGGACTAGAAAAAATATTAATCCAATAATGCAAATGAAATAGCATGAGTAGCAAACAGCATGACAAAAGCACCAAGGGAAACGGTTGCAGCAATCCGTTTGTTCTACATGAACAAGAAGCACCAAGAGCTCCTTATAAAGTGGAAAGCACTCAGTGACGAAGAAAATTGCAGAACACATCAAACCCTGTCTTGCACAAAAGTTTCAGAGGGAAAAAGGCTATCACAAGTCAGGCCTGCCCATTACTTCATATGCTCATAAGCTAAACAGCTACACCATAAGCTGCCATAGCTTCTTTTCAAGATGAGGGTGTATAAAGATGATGCAACCCAAACTTGGTACAACAATCAGAGAAAGTAGCTCTAAACAAGCCATTTCTGAACAAATTTCCTAGCTGGTTGTATGACTTCACAAACAACACAACCACATCCTTCTTCAAAATAGTATCTCTCACAAAATGACAATCAACCTCAATGTGTTTCATTCTCTAACAGAGCACAAGATTGCTTGCACTGTAGATAATGGCTTGATAATTAACTTTGCATTTGCCATAATAGCATCTTGCTTCTCCGATTGGCAAGAACATCGTGCATAAAAAGTGCATAACCAGTAAAGGATCTCCTGTCTCCACCCAACTTGCCCTGTCTGCATTAAAGTAACCCATAATATTAAAGTTTCTATTAGATTTGTACAATAGCCTTTCATTAGGAGAACTTTTGAGATTCAGTAGAATCCTATAAATAGCATTTCAAAGTGGCTGCTTGCTATTCTCCATAAACCAACAAACTAATCAAGCAACCAAAAGATTAGTAACACCTGCGACAGTTAAGTACATCAGCTTTCCAACCAACTTCTTGAACTGATGCTTGTCCTCAAAATCTACACCATCATCTCTAGATAATTTCACATTTTGATTCATGGGAGTATCTTATGATTTAGCTCCCATCATACCTGACTTGGTCAATAAATATTAAGTCTACTCAAATGTAAGGCTTTGCTGCGCCCAACAGCCTCAATACCAAGTATATAGTGAAAGTTCCCACATATGATTTGGAACAACTTATAAATACAACACTTGACGTCTGCAATACCTTTATGATCACTATCTATGATGATGATATCATCAATATAAACCACACCTGTCTTATTCCTCTTAACAAAGAGTCATCAGAATAACACTGTAAAGCAAAACTCAGATACCGATTTGCAGAACTTGCCAAATCAGTCCCTAGGAACTGCTTAAACACAAATAGCCTTATGTAACCCTGGAGGTTGAACCATGTACACCTCTTCCCCCAAGTCCGATACAAAGATGCATTTTTAACACCCAAGTTGAATACGGACCACAGAGCAACAAGAGAGAATGTCTCTAGGTAATCCACACCATAAGTCAGAGCATACTCCTTCCCCACCACTTGACCATCAACTGAGCCTTTAACCTTTCGATATTACCATCAGGACGACACTTAATAGTACATATGCAAACACATCCGACCAACATTTTACCTTGAGCACAACCCCCAAGTTCACATGTAGAAGGGTTCCATTTCTACATTCATTGCACCACCAAAGATGAACAAGGGGCTCTAACACAAGAAGATAAGGCAGAAATAGAGGAAAGAAACTAGGCAAAAGAATGAATATCAGGAGTAAGACAAGGAAAAGTAACAGATTTTTCACGTGGAATTACATCAGACGTATCCTGCAAAGGAATAAGTGAAGGAACAAAGAGAGAACTTACACTGACGAGTATGTACCAGGCATGAACAAAACACATTCCCCGAGAAAAGTGCAAAGCACAATAAAAAAACAAACATTCGCATTAAGATACACAGAGAAGGGAATTCCTTCCCCATCCACCACCCCCCCCCCCACCCAAAACTCCCCAACCAAAGGACTATGGAGGACAAGCATTAACAAGAAAGCACGTAGTAAGATTAACATCAGTCCAAAAAAATTTAGGAACAGTCACATGAAAAAGCAATGACACGGCCATATAACTAGATGTCTATTCATCCTTTCAGCAACACTATTGTGCTTAGGAGTATAGGCACAGGCATTTGATTGATAATCACTCTATCTGAACAAAAGGATTGAATTAATTTTGACTTAATTTCAACATATTGTTACAATGACAAATTTTACATTTTCATTATAAAATTGAACAAAAACGCTAAGGAACTCAAAATTATTATTTTTTTAGCAGAGATAACCATGTCATGGGAAAAATCATCCACAAAGGACACAACATTGATAACTAGATGTGTTCCTACACAGACCCACATACCTGAATAAATAAGAGGATAAGGATCTAAAAAAAGGTTCCTAGGATGAAAGGAAGACCTGCTGCGCATCCCCAATTGATAGGCTTGAAATTCAAGTGTAGTGAGAAAGCTAAAAACCAATAGATGGAAAACTTCATGTGTTATTATGAGAAACAGATAACTAAAACATGCCAAATCAAAAGAAAAATCATTTGAGGAAAATGAAGACTTGAGAAAGAACCACCAGAGCTACCACCGCTTCCATCCAAATAAGATAGCCCGTCCTTCTCAAGTCCTCCACCAATTCTTTTACAATAAGAAAGATAGGCTGTGACTGAGCAACTACGAGACTTGGTTAAGTGAAACACAGATGAGAAATTCAATAAAAAATTGTGCAAGACAAGAAATACAGATGGAAAGGTGAGTAAATGTCCACAACCAAAAACAAAGATTGTCAAACCATCAAGAAGAAAAACTTAAGAGTAATTATTATTAGGCTTCAAAGATAGAAATAAATTAGATCCACCAGTCAAAAGCATAGGAAGATGAAAAGCCAAAATCCTCTATATCTAGATGGGCCACATTTGCACTGCAGGCAATAGAGGGCATAACTTGAAGCTGCTAGATCATATGAACAAAATTATTTAACTCCACACAGGACAGAGTGGATTAAGTGTTCATACCCCCAGTACAAAGACTACTTCTACCAGAAGAATCAGTGTCACTATCAAGATCGGGAGAAGACTTGCATCCCAGATCACAACAACAATCAACAATGTAGTTTTTCTTCCTGCGATAAGCACAAATGTTTAGTCCAAAATCACCAACTTTTTCATGACCTCCTGAAGACAAACTAAACGTTGAATTCTGCACATTCAAAACAAAAGCAAAGAATTTTTTTTTTTTTTTTTATCAGCAAAGAGACATTATTAAAAGAAAATCAAGGCTATCAAGGGGATGCCAATCATTTACGACAGAAACAACAAAAAACAACACAACCATCGCTGTAAAGCATTAAGGAAATCAAGGATTACAAAAATGTTTTCTCTCAGCCAGCCCACTTTGCCAATAAAAAATCATAGATATCCAATGGTCCTTTACAGCCAGCAGACTTGAAACCGTTCCATCAAAAGCCTTTCTGCTCCCTTTCCTCCATACCTCCCAAAAAATAGCAAAGGAAATGAGGGAAAGATCCTTCATTCTAACCTTGTTAGAGCAATAGAGTGGATCTCTTTCCAAGCCCAAATCTTGCCTCCCCTGAAACTGCAGCGACCTACTTCTGCTTGACAATGAAAATGTCCAAGCTCCAGAGGTTTCTAGTCCAAAAACAGCAAAGAAGGATGTGCTCCACCAATTCAACCTCCTCAAGGCAAAGAAAAACCTATTAATGAGAGATAATCCCTTTTTCTGAAGATTATCATAGGTAAGGATCTTCCTGAGTGTAGCCTACCTCAAGAAGAAAGCAACCTTTGAGGGGGGCTGCCGTTTTCCGAATGAGCTTCCAAGGGAAATTGTTGCTTCACTCAGCTGGATAGCAAAGGTGTATATAATATGATCTGACCATGAAATTTCCACCTTTGCTCAAGGACCACTTGGGCTTATTGGAGGTAGTCTGGCACTGAATTTTGTGAAGGCTACTGTAGAAATCTGCAAGAGTATCAATCTCTCAATCAACAATATTCCTAGGAGAGCATTCCAGAATGTCCCCTGATTAGCAAGCACCATGTGCTGGCAAATGAGGGCATCCTTATCGCAGGCAACCGGAAGATAGAAGGGCATTGAGTGCTGAGCTGGGATTCATCGCACCAAATATCATGCCATAAAAAACTGCACATGGAAAAAAAAAAATGAGAGAGAAGAAATTATCCTACTCTCCCCTGATGAATTTCTCAACACATGTACCATGGCCTTCAGTCACCTTTTTTCAGGCCCAGCAGTTGTGATGGAGGCATATTTGATAGCAATAACTTCCCTCCAGAAAAAGTTCTTCTCTATCATGAACTCCAAAGCCACATCCCCAAAAGGGCCTTATTAAAAGTGAGAAGTGATCTGAGACCAATACCCCTCTTTTGCATTGGATATTTAACACCCCCGTCTCCATCTAAAAAGATTATATTTTTTAAATTCCTTGCCCGTGTTCCCCCATAAGAATCTTATGTGAATACCTTCCAATCTCTTGACCACGACATTGGGATGGGGAAAAAGAGAAATAAAATAGAGGGAGATTGGATAAAGTGCCTTTAAATGAACGTGAGTCTGCCACCTCTTAAAAGGTAATTCCTTTTCCAACCAGCTAGCCTTCTTTCAAATCTGCCAATTATGGTGTCCCAGACTCCCTTGTCTTTGAACTTGTCTCCCAGGGGTAGACCAGGATAAGTAATAGCAAAATTTCTAAGTTTGCAGCTTAAAAGACTGGCTATCAATGGCCCACAATCACAAAGCCCTATAGGAATTATTTCTCTTTTGCCCAGATTCACTTTTAAGCCGCTGACCGCTTAGAACCTGAAAAGGATGCATCTAAGATTCAGGATTTGCCCAGGTTCCCTCACAGAAAATGATGGTGTCACCAACAAAAAGGAGGTGGGAGACTACCATATTTCCCTTACTCCTCCTGACGCTGAGCCCATTGAGCAGGCCACCTTCATTGGCATTGCCTCAAAAGTTCCATAACCATGATAAATAAAAGAGGAGAGGGGTTCCACTTGTCTCAAACCATGCAAAGATCTGAAGAACTGTGTAAGGCAGCCATTTATTACAAGCACCGAGAGCAAGTGGGTAGATAAACATTGACAGATCCATCTACACCAGATTTCCCCAAAATCCATTCTCCTGAGGATGTAAAGCAGACATTTATAGTTCACATGGTCAAACGCTTTTTCCATATCCAACTTACATACCACTCCATTTTCCAACCCTAAATGTAGGCATCCACAGCTCCGTTTGCAATAAGAGCAATATCCATGATCTTTCTGCCTGCAACAAAAGCATGCTGATGTTTCCCACTAACTTCTGAAATTGCTCATTTAAGTCTACAAGGATTTTGAACAAGAGTTATACAAGCTACCAACAAGGCTGATAAGACAAAAATGCTTGTTGTTGTAAGCCACCACTTTTTTGGGATCAAGGAGACAAAAGTTGAGTTAATGCTAGACACAAATCTACTTGATCTGTAGAAGTCCTCAAAGATTCGAATATATCCTGCCTGAGAACGTCACAGTTCTTTTGGAACAATGCCATGTCAAAGCCACCAAGACCATGGGCTTTGTCCCCATTGCAGCTGTTGACTCTATGAGTCCAATCCGGATTTGATAATGACAAATCACTTGGCATTTAATCTGTGCAATGAGTTATGAATAGGACTTATATTAAACATGCATGGAAAGATAACGAGTCATGGAAGCCTTAAAGTAAAGCATACATGTCTTGGCAAGATCCATGGAACTCAAAGAGTAAGAGAATCAAGATGCAAGCGGCAAAGTTCAAGAACATCTTGGAAATGGATATTTAGATCTTATGTATTTACATTTTCATATGATTTAATTTGAGGCACAACATAACTTAGAATGATTTTAGGATTCAAGCATTTCATGTATATCATTAGGGGAATCTCATGGACTTAGAAATATTCTTAAAACCTTGGAAAGTACCTTTATAAAAGAGTCAAGAAAGAAAGTAAAATAGATTTTTAAATTTAAAAAAAAAAAAAAAAAAAAAAGGAAAATTGAGAAAAAGGGGACTTCAGTAGCCTGAACTCACCCTCAGTAGCCTGAAGATTAAGTTCGGTAGCCTGAAGAATTAATGAGAAAACACAGCAAGAAGGCCGAGGTACTTCGGTTGCCCGACCCTGAAACTTCAGTCGCCTGAAGTCACTTTAGGAGCTTGAACTTCAACATTAGTAGCCTGAAGTCACGGGAAAGTTTAAAAAATCAGATTTTTATTAAACGAACTCGCAAGCTATTTCTTTGATCCAACGGTTGAGATCAATCCAAACAGTAAGACACTATAAATACTAAATATCTAAACCCTAGAACCAAGCTAAGACACACAAGAAGAGAAGAATACATATTATTGAAAGAATATTGAGAAACTTGCTCTCATTGCTATATGATTGCCTATACTTCAACTTCTACTCATCGAGTTTGGGCAAATCAATTCAGAATCTCAAAGGGATCTCTCTTATACATCTAGATTGTCAACTTGAAGCAATACTGAGTGTTTTGCAGATTAAATTGTATTCAAGGTTCAGTTTGTGAACCAGGGTTGAGGAAAGAGTTGTATCTCTTGTAAGCAGCGGATTAGGAGGGAGTCGTACCTATTATAAGTAGCGGATGAGGATGGAGTTGTACCTCTTATAAGTAGCGGATTGTAAGGGAAGCTCTGTCCCAATTTAAGGAGCAGGGATTTTAGTGGAATCCTTGAGTGGGTTGCTCAAGGCGCGGCTGAATCTCGTAAATCGCGGTTGCATTCTCTCTTCCCTTATCCTTTTTATTTTCCGCATCGTATTTTAATTTCCTGTTTGCTTGTGTATATTGAATAACTTTACACGCACTTAATTGGGTAAAAAGGAATTCATTGATAAAATAACTTTAATTCAAACATAAGTCCCTAGCATTAATTAGTTAAACATAAAAATAGGGATTGATCGGTAAATAGGTTTCAAAGAATTTCTAAAATACCCAATTCACCCCCCCCCCTCTTGGGATTACGCCTTAATCAATAGCAGCTCTTGAGAGCTAAAACAATTTCCTCTTCCTCAGAAGGGCTCAAATTCTGAAAGAAATCTCAAAATTCTGAAAAATTTCATTTACTTTTGGTCTCCAGGACTCTAGCTCCATATACAAATTCCTGTAGAAATTGCAAATTGCCCTTTTAATTTCCCCTTCCGCCACAAGGAGCTCTCCCTCTACTTCCACTTTTGTTAGCATGTTGAATCAACAGTAGACATCAGCAGGTCAGTGGAAAAAGCTGGTATTCCTATCACCCTCATTCAACCAAAGGGCCTTCGATTTTTATCTCCTTGCCATTTCCTCCAAAGTGATGACTTTGGCTAGGTCATTTTTGAGAGCAAGTCTTTTGGACCTATTCTTGCAAATCTTCTGGACTTATTCTCTGCATTAAGGCCCTCTCTAAGCTCCTGATACTTCAGCTCCCTAACGTCCTTTAGGATCACAGTCTTCCTTCGGGTGACATTGCCAAACACTTTTTTTTTCGTTCTACCACTTCAATTTCCTCTTTCATCAATTTTAGCTGAGGCGACAACAAAGCTCCCTTCATCCTGCATCTCAAACCATCAATTCTTGACTAGGTCAACAAAACCTTCATGTTTAAGCCACCCATTCTCAAAACAAAAGGGGATTGGCCCCCACTTGATTCCTCCCGCATCAAAAGGGTTGAAATACGAGGACTTCCCAGGAGGTCGCCCATACTAGAATTACTCTTACCCAAACACAGTTAAATGCAGAGTTCTGCTGGGATCTGAGGCATTAGGGCTGGTATGACCACACCCATAATAGAAGCCAAGATCTTGCATGTACAACTCACAAGAATAGCACTCAAGATGATCAAGAGGCACGTAATATGCTACAAAGTCAACTAGAAACCCTGAAACAGGGAAGACTGCCTGATAATATATAAACAACGCAACTGAACAAATAAATTGCCCAAACATGCACAGAACAGCAGTCAAAGCAACACTGCCAACAGAAAACACACAACAATGCAATTTAAAACCTTGGGATCTATTGTAGACGGAAAATAGACCACTGCAACCATGAAACAACAGCCACAGCACATTGGAAAGAATATAAACAGGAAAGAGAGCATGTTGAGGCATGACAAGTGAATCACAACTACTACAAAAATTGGTAGATCATAACCAGCTCGGTCGAATACCATTACTACTGTGATCAGCAACACACCACTTGGATCAACCACTCGTAGTGCAAGAATCAAACAATATATACACATGCAGAACAGACCACAAACAGAAGCTCCAGCATTTTCATTGACTGAACAATACAGTGCAAGGGCAATGGAGGGCAACCTTAATAAATCTGCCATGAATCTCACCAAAAGTAAACAAATGATAAACACCAGAGGTTGAAACCAGACATGATGCAGCCAAATGAAAGGTACACATCAAAAGCTGCAAGTTATTTTTTATTTTTCTTAAAGAAAAAAGAAAAAAACTCAACTGCTTCACACAAAACACAATCCATAAATAGAGAGAACACACCAAGAGATGCACACAGAAAAAGTGACACAGAACATCAAAACCATAAACAACTCTCAAACTAGAAAATGATTTTGGTCTAGGAATTGATTAGGGACGAGAAAAAAAATAGGAAGAATAGACAGTGAACAGAGGCTTAAGCAGTAACGAGGAAGAGAATTTTGAACAGTAATTGCAAACCATAAAACAATAATGACACCCAAGTATCAAGAACTGAAGCTTGCTCTGATACCATGTTCTAATTCAAGATAGTTGATTATTTAGATAATACATGAACTTATGTTACAGCAAGAAAGGAGACTGAAAGATTTAAGAAATTGAGAAATAATTTTTTCTCGAGAGATTCTCACAGACCAGCCAGCTATATTATGTATAAACCAATGATAACAAAAATACCCCTGAAATAATAAGATACTAATATAATACACCACAAATTGTGTCATTCTAACAATAATATAATAACAAACATTACTTTAAAAAGCTTGCCTTCAAAATGGGAATCCACATTCTAAAATATAGACAAAGCATTTAAGGGGATTGGTTTTTCTTTTAATTGGAAAAGTGTATTATTTTCACAAAACAGAAAAGAAAAAGGCTTAACCAAATATACAGTTACACCTACCCTCGACCAACGTGTATTTATAGTAATATCTCCCTTTTCTTTAAGCATGGACTTGAAACTCGAGGCTGCAGCTGCACGGATTGCTTTAGCCTTTTCTTCAGCAGCCTTCTTCAGAGGCAGGACCCTGCAAGTTAAATCAGAGACTCGAATTACCGCACTCCATGCGAATCTTCTTGTTTCAAAGGTTTATGAGCAGAAATCATAATGTCTACGAAACAGTTCAATAAAAATTTAAAAAAAAAAGACATGTCAAAGCAAGTTAAATGGTAATATAATAACTCAGCCATATCCCGTATTAAAAGACTCAGTTCACCACCACTTCAATGCTAACAGCAATAGGCTACCACTTTTCACCTTTTATTATTAAACCCTTTTTTCATTAAACCTTGGTTTGCTAGTCTTTCATATATAGCATCTGATGTGGCACCACTATGCCCCACTGCCCTGCTGCAGCAAGCCCACACCAGCATCTCTTCCTTCTTTTCTCTGGTGTATTGCCTTGAAGAGCCTAATTGTTGATACCCAGCTATGCTGCTCTCTAATTAAGGCTTTATCATTCTCGTCCTTTATACATTTTACATCACCTAAATCTTTACATCTTCTTTTTCTAGCTCTAACAAGTTTATAAATGTCTTTTTCTCCATTTGTATCTAATTTAGTAATATAAAGTATCATAAGCTTTATGTTTGGCTTTCCTAATAGTTTTTTTTTTTTTTCTTCTTTTTTTGCATTTTTTCTCGCTTCTTCATATTTTTCAAGATTTTCTATACTTCTACAATTTCCCTATATTTTATACCAACTTCTTTTTGTCTTAACAGCTTTTTGGACTTCTTGATCCCACCACCAACTTTATTTACTACCGGAGTATCTTCCTTTGCACTTACCTAAAACATCTTTTGCTATCCTTATTATAGAATTTGCTATTTTATTCCAAACAGTTTTTGCATCAACCTTATCCCCTACTGTCCAATCACACACTTTGCTAATTTTATCTTTGAATTTTCTATGCTATCTCCCTTCAAGTTCAACCATCTAATTCCCTTGTGTTGAATTATGCTACTCCTTCTCTTCCATTTTTTAATATGTAAATCTAATACTAAAACTCTATGTTGTGTAGCCAAACTATCATCTGGAATAACATTACAATCCTTACAAGATACATGATCCCTATTTTTAGTTAAGAAGAATTCTATTTTGCTTTCATTATACCCACCATTGAAGGTTATTAAGTGTTCTTTTTTCATAAAGCAAGTATTCAATATAACCAAATCGTGAGACATGGAAAAATATAAGATCATGTCACCGGCCTCATTTTTATCTCCATATCCATGGCCTCAGTATCCTCTCATATCCTATATTATCCTTTCCAATGTGATCATTCAAATCAACTCCTATGAATGTCTTTTCAGACATTGGTATCTCTTGTATAATGCCATACATATCTTCCCAAAATTCTCTTTTAAGATTTTCTACTAAGCCTATTTGGAGAGCATACACACTAATTGTGGTCACCATCTTCAAGCCTTAAGCTATCCTGATCTTATCAATCTTGTCCCCCATTCTTTTAAGATCTAGCACATTATCTTTTTGGTCTTTCTCTACAATAATACTCACCCCATTTTTATTTTTCTCTTTACCAGTGTACCAAAGTTTAAATCTCAACTTTTCAATTTCTCTATCTTTCTATCCTACCCAATTCATCTCTTGAAGGCAAATTATGTTAATTTTCCTTCTAAACATTATTTCCACTATTTCCATACTTTTTTCCCATAAGAGTCCCTATATTCCAAGTTGCTCATCTAATCTTAGTTTCTTGTGCTAACCTATTAACCCTTTCCCTTTTATACTGACGTGGTCTATTCCCTTGACCTAGGTGAATTCAGTAAGAATTCATGATAAGAAGATCTGACAAAATTTTACGCTGGCTGTCAGCGACCTAACACAATCCTGCTCCTTTATCTAGGCTTGAGACCGATTGTGTGAACAAAGGATTTATGTTCCAAAGATGAAGTTTTACACGCAAACAATTTTCTAAATCAACCCTACAGCTAGTAGAAACCACACACACACACACAATATAAATGCGTTAAAAAAAAATAAAGCATACAATTTTGGGTGTGAATCCAAGCCCTACAATTAAAAAACCATGCAATAGTACTTTTTGAAAAATTTTGTATATAATCCAAAACTTGCAAATGAAAAAAAAAAAAAAACACACAAAGATGCATATATTAAGCCTACAAATCATAAACACAAAATCACTACTATTAACCAAATATAGGAAAAAAATTTAATAATAGGAATAAGAAAAAAAATAATAAGGAGAAGATCTCACCGATGACAAACTAAAAAGGAAATGACAACCGCTTGAAAAATAATACAATAAGTACCCTTTTCTTTAGGAAATGATGCTGCAAACGAAAATAAATCAAAGAATATTTAAGCAACGAGGGATTCCAAGAATTCTTCAATATAAATTCAAGATTCAAATCCAAGGATATTGGAAAAACAAGATTCATCAACCCATAAAATCTTTATTGCTTCTTCATAATTTTCAGGCTGAAGAGACACGAATCCTTGGATTTGTTTGGGTCTTTGGGCGAAAAGAAAGGAAGTTTATAGAGGGGATCTGTTTGGTTGGTGAGAGAATAAAACTAAAAGGAGAGACATAATAAAGGAAAATGAAAGAAAAGAAACTCTTTTCCAGATTTTAGAAATTTCCAGGAAAAGGGCTGAACAAAGATCTTTCTTCGAAGACAAATTTCAAAGAAGAACAAAACTTTTTTTTTTCTTTCTAGCTGGGACTTTCTCTGAATTCTAGTACTTGGCAGTAACAACTTTTTTACATTGCTTTGTTTTTCAAAAATTTGTGGTTTTCTTTTCTGCTTCCCCCCCCCCCCCCCCCCAACACACAAAAAGTCTCGGTTCAAGAACTCTGCTGGAGAATAGGGAGCACATTGATAAGAGGAAGAGCGAGAAAGACAAGGACAGAAATCAGAAATAGTAGAAGAGAGAGAATTAAGGACAGAAAATCAAAAATAGAGAGAGAGTGAATTAAGGGAGAGAATTAGCAAGAATGAGAGAGTAAGAGGAGGAGAAGAATAAAAGTGAAGAAGAGAGAAAAAACAAGGGCTGCTGGCAGCAGAGAAGAGAGCAGCACTGAACAAATTTGAATAGAACATAACAGAGAAAGAACAGTAGGAGAATTGAAGAAGGAAAGCAAGAAGAAGAATTATTAGAAGGAATAGGGACTGAAAACGGACAGCCATTGATGCATTTAATAATAATTATGATAATGATAGTGATGATTTCAGTGGTGGCCTTGATTAAGTCAATGATGATCATCTTAGTAGCCATTTTTGTAGGAATATATCATAGCAATTTTAGAAAAAAAACATACAAATGCATTTTTCATATTTATTTACATAGGAACCTGATTTTAACAACCATATAATGGCACTAGTATATTTTGGATAGGGTATAGAGGTGTTTCTAAATCGAGAAAATATTTTCTTTTGTGAAATATTTTATTAATGACACAGAATAGAATTCCCATGCAATAATTCCCCATTTTACCCAAAAAATAATATGTTATGTGAAAAATATTGAATCAAAACTTTGGATCATTAGATTTAGCGTTTTAGAATGAAATTGTACTATGTTTTTCGGAACTTTTGTACAAATTCATGGTTCACTAGGATGTTAGCATTTTCTTATAACTTTAGTCCAAAGAAAATTAGAAGCAACAAAAATATTTATAACATCTTAATGCAGAAGAATTTACTCCGAAGCAAAGGTCCAGGATTAGGTGGCTACAGTAGAGTTAGAAGCAACAAAAATATTTACAACTTCATAATGCAGAAGAATTCATCCTAAAGCAAAAATCCAGAATTCAGCGGCTACAGTAGTGTGGTCAGAACTCTAAATTCTTCATACATAAGGTTAACGCTGGAACAACCAGCAAGAGCATCACATTTCCTTATACAAGATCAACAAAAATTGTAATCTAATAATGATGTCACACAGCAAGTTCTGGGATTTTTATAAAAATCTTCTAGTTTCTGGAAATTTGGAGTTCCAAACCAGTGATGATAGCTGCCTGACAGAGTAAATTATTTTCCGTTTGACAGATTCTGAACAGGACATTTTAAGCAAGCCTGTTGATTACACTGAAATTAGAAAAGGATATTTTCTCTTTTCCTAATGATAAGGCTTCTAATGCAGATGGATTTAATGCTAAACCTTTTAGAGCTTAATGGGAGATCACTGGTGCCAATTTTACTGCTGCTATTAAATCTTTTTTCAGTAAGTCCAAGCTTTTGAGACAAACCAATGCTCAACGCTTTTTAGCTTTAATCTCTAAAGTCAAAAATCCTTCTCTAATTTCTTATTTTTGACCCATTGCTTGTTGCAACATTATCTACAGATGTCAGGGAAAAAAAAAAAAAAGGAACAAAACGAAAGGCTTCAGCTCTACTTGCCTTCTTCAATCAGGAGTAATCAGGGTCAGCCTTATTTAAAGAGGAAGAATTCAGGATAACATTTTTCTTCCACATGAGCTTTCGCATGACTATCACAAAAATACGGTCCTCCAAGGTTTGTTTTTGAAAGTTGATATAAGGAATTCTTTTGATTCATTTTACTATAATTTTCTAATCCATACGCCCAACAGCAGTCATACTAGTCAGATCTTTATTGGTTGGCTAAAGGACTGTGTTATTAACTCCTTATTTCACTGCTTCTCTTAATGGTGCTTCAGAAATTTTTTTCTGAATTAATCAAGGGATTAAGCCAGGGAGATCTGATTTCTCCTTATCTTTTCGTTTTGGTAAGATTTTGTCTAGTTTTTTTTTTCTTAAGCTTCAAGACATGGTACCTTTAGGCAACACAGTAAGTGCAGCAGAGGGGCTATTACGCATTTATGTGTTTCCAAGAATTTTATAATTTTGGATTATTGCAGCACTCATAATGGTCTGCATATCAAGCATATTCTTGAAATCTTTTATGCTTAATGGTCCTAAAGCAGATCCAGCCAAATCTGAAATATTTGGAGCTGTAATTTGTTCCAACATAAAAGCCAAATGCTTACAAAGTTTTTTGAAGGTTCTGAAGGCCATTTTCCAATTCAATATTTCGGACTTCCTCTTCTAACTAAGAGGATTTCTCTAGATGACCAAAAATGTTGCTTGAAAGAATTTCAGATAACATTAACATGGCACAAGCACTCGAGTCCACTTTATCTTCTGCCAGACATACCTTCACAACTCCATCCGGAACCTCCAACCCTTGCAGCCCTTCATATGTTACCTGAAGCCTTCTCTCACAGCCCCAAGTCCTCCTTCAATTCCAGGTCTATTTGTCGAAGAGATCTGGTTGGTGAAAGAGATTCCTCTGCCATTTCCCTCCTTACTTATTACAAATAACGCAAGCTTTTTCTTTCTTTTACTTGTACTCTAAGGGCTTCTTTTCTTTTTCTTTTCTTCCATTTTCCTTTATTATGTTCTCTCTTTTTGGTTTTGTTTTCTCACCAACCAAACAGATCCCCTCTCTGAACTTCCTTTCTTTCCTTTCTATCTCTCTCAAAGACCCAAACAAATCCAAGGATTCTTGTTTCTTCAGCTCTAAAATCATGAAGATGCAATAAAGATTTTATGGGTTAAGGAATCTTGTTTCTTCAATATTCTTGGATTTGAATCTTGAATCTATATTTTAGGAATTCTTGCAATCTCTCATTGCTTAAATATTTTTCTATTAACTTTCATTAACAGTATCAAATTTCCTGCATCAAAGGGGACTTACGGGAATATTTTTCAAGCGGTTGTCATTACTTTTTTGGTTTTAGCCACAAGTGAGATCTTCTTCTCTCTTGTTATTTCTTTTCTTATTACTATTATCAATATTTTTTTCCAATAGTTAGTAATAGATATTTTGTGTTTATGATTTGTAGGCTTAGTATATGCAATTTTTTGTTTTTTTGTTTTTCATTTGCAAGTTTTAGAATATATAAAATTTTCCGAAGTACCATTGCATGGTTTTTTAATTGTAATCTAGCTTGGATTCACACCGAAAATTGTATGCTTTAAATTTTTTTTTAATGCATTTGTATTGCGTGTGTGGTTTCTACTAGTTGTAGGGTTGATTTAGAAAATTTTATATGTGGAAAAAATTTTAAAAAAAAAAAAAAAAAACAACACAAAGTGTACTTTGCCTATGTGACACAAATTCTTTGTACACACATTTGGTCCCAAGCATGGATAAAGGGACAAGTTTGTTTTAGGTAGCTGATAGCCAATATAAAGCTTTGTCAAATCTTATTATCATGAATTCTTACCAAATTTGAAAATGAGGGAGAGGCAACTTAGATGGTTTGAGCATTTGCAACGCAAGCCTAGAAGAGCACCTATGAGGAGGAGTGAGTCAGTTATTCTTTCTAGCATGAAAAGGGGTAGGGGTAGACCTAAAATAACTTGGAATGAGATAGTGAGAAAGGATTTAATAGCCTTTAATTTAATAGAGGAAAACGCTCCTAATCAGGTGAATGGGCAGAAAATGATTCATGTAGCCGGCCGCACCTAGTGGGACTTGAGGCTTGCTGTTGTTGTTGTATTAACATGCACAAGCATCATCCTTATGCAAAAAGACTTCAGCTTAGCACTTCAGTCCTGTTTGTATTTGGATGTGCTGGTGCTCAGCTTTGGTTCTGCCTTAAAAGGTTATTCAAGGGTTATGACTGAAGCATTGGTGGCCGTTAAGTTAGATGGTCTAAAGGAGGGAGGCTTAGAGCATAAATTGGATGATTAATGGAATAACTTTAATTTTCACAATGGTTTGGGATATTTCTACTTCCAAGTATCTCGTCTCGGTGAACTAAGTTGCCCATCTAACAAGTTCATAGGAAGGAGTTTTTGCACTCCTAAAGATTCCTCGATCCAATAGTTGGACTTGGGCGAGAAATTTTATGAGCTAGGGTTTCCTCAAACTAATAACTAAGCACTTAAAAACTAAATAGAAAGGGCGCATATTTTATTGTGTGATAATTGGCACCTGATTGAAGATTTTGGGCTGCATAAAAATATAAAGTTGATGTAAAGTGTAGGACAAGAAGCAAGATCTTGGAAGATCCTTGCTGGAGAATAATTAAGAAGAGTAGGGTTAAGAATGTTGGGTTTAATTAGTGGTTTATTACGTATTTAATTTTAGTTTAGTATTATGTGTATTTTGGGGGCTTGTTTGCAATATTTTTGTAAAGTATGGGTTTGTTTGTAATTCATGTAATTTTAGGGATATGTGTGTAATTTTATGTGTTTAGGCTTTCTTATAAAAGGTGTGTGAAAGCCATGTTGTACGTTAGTTATTGATGAATTTGAGTTGAAGAGAACGTTAGTTCCCCCCTCATATCTCCTCTCTCCTCCCTTCCCCTTCTTCTCTTCTAATTTCTCCATGGCTGCAGAATCTTGATGCTGCCCTTTCACCATGATGACATGCTATCAAATGAAAATACTGGACTTCAGCCTAGTTCTTCACTGAGATTCAGTATTTTAACTCCAAGACTCCACTTGAGCTAACTCCTGAATCCAGATAACTGTTTAAGTTCAGTGGGACATTGATGTTTCAGGTGTACTTCCATTGTCCAATCAAAGGGTGTCTTTTAGTTTAAAAAGCATGTCCCAAGACATGCTTTTATTTCATGGTCCCAAAAAAACTTCCACTTGATAAGATCCAAGAACAGCTTCCAGTTGTTTGCTTTATGGAGAAGGAAAAAAGCCCAGGAATCATTTGTTTTCAAGTTTAAGTTTCTTCAGAGGTATACAGCAAAGAGTTCAGTATATGTTCTGTGAAGAAGGAGAATGCTACTTGCAAATTGCAATAATGAATTTAGCTGGGTTCTTGAGATGAGCGGCGATAATTATGCTTTATGTTACCTTTATTAACTATAGAATTCTTTAATATCTGTCAGCATTTATTAGAGGCTGATCTTTAGGAGATTTACAGCTTGGTTCCACGATCCTAGGGGATTTGGGTAGCATGTTACCTGATTTTGTAGATAGTCTTTCCTACTTTACTGCTTTCCATTTTAAGAAGGATATTCTATTTTCAGTAGGTTGTAAATAGCCCTAGTAATTAGATGAGAATTATCAATTTATTTAAAGGGAATGTAATCTTTTTCATAAGTGGGTGGAATATTCAGTTTTCTTTTCCACATTTCAACATGGTATCAGAGCATCCTCTGAACCCTAATCTTCCCATATGACCAAATACGGCATGGCCACCGGGAGACGCGACTCCACCTCTTCAGTCTCAGACATCACCACCAATCAGGAATGCATGGTCTCAGGCAACAGCAGCAGTTCAGATAGCAACCTCATGCCCATTACAGGACACAAACTTAATGGGAATACCTATCTCCAATGGTCCCATTCTATGATGATGTTTATATGCGGAAAGGGAAAGGATGATTATCTCTCAGGCAAGGAGCAACTAGAATTATTGCAGAAAATGTTCAGCCAATCTTCAGCAGCCCCTACTACTGTGGTTGGTACCAGTTCTTTGGCACATGAAGGTAATTTTTTAAGTGCTCTTAATGTTAAAAAGGAGAAGCTAGGTCCATGGACTCAGGAGCATCGGACCATATGACTGGAGATAGAAAATTTTTTTCTACTTATAGTCTCTGTTATGAAAATTTAACAGTCAAAATAGCAGATGGTTCACTCTCAAAGGTGGCTGGTACAGCTTCTGTTAAATTTCAGAGAACCTAACACTCAGCTCAGTTCTATTAGTGCCAAATTTGGATTGCAATTTACTGTCTATTAGTAAACTCACTCGGAATCTCAATTGTGTTACTAAATTTTTCCCAAATATGTGTGAATTTTAGGTCTTGGATTTGGGGAAGACGACTGGCAGTGCTAAGATGTGTTCAGGGCTCTATCTTCTCTAGGTTAATGATCCTCCTCAAGGAACAACTCACAAATCCGATCGTTTAGTGTCTAGAAGTCAGTTATTTTTCTGTCTCGTTCTAATAATGTTAGTGCAATTATGTTGTGGCACTATAGGTTAGGACATCCAAATTTCTTGTGTCTCAAGAAACTCTTTCCTTCATTATCAATAATAAAAATCCAAATGATTTTCAGTGTAAGATGTGTCAATTTTCAAAACATGTTTGCAACTCTTATCCCAACCGACCCTACAAAGCATCCCAACCCTTTTCAATGATTCATAGTGATGCGTGGGGTCATCTAGGATCAAGAATATTATTGGATCTCGCTGGTGTATATCTTTTATAGATGATCACACTAGACTTACCTGGATATTCCTCATGAAAGAAAAGTCAGAACTAGATCAGATTTTCAAAAATTTTAACACCATGATCCAAACACAATTCCAAGCAAAAATACAGATTGTGAAAACTGATAATGCCAAAGAATATTTCAAACCCATTCTTGATGATTATCTCTTGAGTCAAGGTGTGATACACCAAAGTTCCCGTGTCGACACTCCTCAACAAAATGTAATCGCTGACATAAAAAACCGGCACCTACTAGATGTTACCTGCTCCCTCATGTTCTCTACACATGTACCAAAACACTTTTGGGGTGAAGTCATTCTCACTGCAGCCTACCTCATAAACAAGATGCCCTCTCGAGTTCTCAAATTCCAAAATCCCTGTCAAATCTACTTCAGTCCTTTCCCAATACTCGACTCATCTCCACTATTCCCTTCAAAGTATTCGGGTGCTCAACTTTTGTTCAAGTTCATAGTCAACACCAGGGTAAACTTGATCCTAGAGCCCTTAAGCACATTTTTCTCGGGTACTCTCCAAACCAAAAGGGTTATAAATGCTATTCACCAGCTACTAAAAGATATTATCACTCCATGGATGTCACCTTTTTTTAGCAACAACCATATTACCCCAAATCTGGAATTCAGGGGAGATTACACAGGAATTCCAACTTTGGGATATTGAAGAGTTATCTCACCCTTCTTCTGATTCTGGCCCTTCTCACCTATCACATATTTCTAACTCTATTCCAACTACTAACTCCATTTCTCCTTCATATCCCTTCTTAGAATCTCCCGTGAAACATCAGCATCAAGACACTATTCAACCAACAAAAAATTATGAGTTGATGACCTATTCATGGAGGAGAAGGAACCAAAAGGAGACGCAACAACAAGCATCCCTTGAGCAAATCTAAGAATCTGATCTAAGCCCTAGATCAACTGAAAATCCACCAGGTAACTCTAATCCGAAGACTTCCCATAATGAGTTAACTAATGATGATAGTGATTGTCCTACTGCTGTGAAAAAAGGTGTGGGATCATGCACAAAACACCCAATATACACTTTCGTGTCATATCAGGGGCTGACATCGAATTTTAGATCTTTTGTTGCCAACCTCGACAAAATCCCAAGTTCCAAATAACATACAAGAGGCTCTCGGTGCACTTGAATGGAGGTCTACTGTCTGGGAAGAAATCAGTGCAATAGAAACAAATGGAACATGGGAGATCACAGAATTACCAACTGGAAAACGTCCAGTAGGTTGCAAATGGATATTCACTGTGAAATACAACGAAGATGGAAGTGTTAACCAATTCAAAGTTCAGCTGGTAGCAAAGTCATAAGCTACACACAACAAAGTCTGCAAACTCAGAAGATCTTTATATGGGCTCAAGCAATCCCCAAGAGCTTGGTTTGAGAGATTCACAAAGGTAGTAGGAGGTATGGCTATTCTCAATGTCAATCAAATCATACATTGTATATGTGGACGACATCATTCTAACGGGAGTTTATGAAGAGGAAATGAGTAGTCTCAAAAGTCTTCTAGCTAAAGAATTCGAAATCAAGGAGCTTGGGAATCTCAAACACTTCCTAGGCATGGAAGTGGCACGGTCAAGGAAGGGAATCTTTGTCTCCCTAAAGAAATATGTTATCTTTTCAAAGAGACTGGAATGCTTAGATGCAAGCCAGCAGGTACTCCTATGCATTAAACAACCAAACTAGGAGCCAAGGAAGACAGTGCACCAGTGGATAAAGGCAGATATCAAAGACTAGTAGGAAAACTTATATATTTGTCTCACACCCAACTTGATATTGGATTCTCTGTCAGTATGATGAGTCAATTCATGAACAATCCCAGTGAAGAACATTTGGAGGCAGTTTATAGAATCCTACGATATCTGAAGCTAACACTAGGTAAAGGATTATTTCTTGAGAAGAATCAACGAAGAGATATTGAAGTATTCAGTGATGCAGATTGGGCAGGATCAATACAAAATCGAAGGTCAACTTCTGGGTACTGCACATAAGTGTTGGGAAACCTAGTTACATGGCGAAGTAAGAAGCAATCATTTGTGTCAAGAAGCAGTGCAGAAGCTGAATTCAGGGCAATGGCACAAGGCATCTGTGAAGGAATATGGCTAAGAAGGCTTCTAAAGGAATTAAAGATATTCGTCAGCCTATTTACAGCTAACAAGTCAGTTGATTTGTCAGCCATTTTTGGTTCCACAATCCTAGGGGTTTTGGGCAGCATGTTACTGGATTCTGTAGATGGTCTTTCCTATTTTACTGCTTTCCATTTTAAATAGGATATTCTATTTTCAGTAGGTTGCAAATATCCATAGTAATTAGATGAGAAATATCATCTATTTAAAGGGAATGTAATCTTTTTCGTAAGTGGAATATTCAGTTTTTTTTTCCACATTTCAACATTAATTGAATTGTGCTGCCATTTTCTATATTGTTTGGAATGCTAAGAATTTGAGAATTTTCTAGAATGTCCTGCTTGATGATAAAGCAAGTTGTTGACAGTGTTCTTTCTTATGTTGAAGGTAAACTCCTAGAATTTAAGAAGGTTAGATCCAAAAACTGTAATGGGTATGGGATCAGGTGGAGTTTTCTTTTTCTGCCTGCTGATGTAGCCTTGTAAATTCTTCCCTGTGCTAATATATTCTAGCAACGAACATAAACAATGTGTATACATAAACAACCAAACCGTTTATATCTCAAAAAACAGCATTATCACAAAAATGTGTAAACATTTCAGGAAATAATGAGCAATATAGCAAAGACTACAGACTATCTGCTTTTGAATTTAAATTTTAACCAGATTCTTTAGCAAGTGGAAGGGTGTATATTTATCACAAATATAATTTGCTAACGAGTAGAAGAAAAAATTTCCATAATATGATCTTAATTCTTCCATCAAACAAACAGTTAGTTTACCTTCAGTTACTTTAATTTCAATATTGAGGTTTCATTCTTGAGAACTTGACAGCAAATATAATTAATATAGTTTGAATTTCTTGTTTTCATGTTTTAAAATGCTTGAAATTTTTAGAGGGAAAAAACAGAATTAGTATAGAAACACAGTCAATCTGAGGAAAATGGCCTGTAACAGAGCATAGCAGCTCATAGAGCAACATAATTACTAATGTGAAGTGGGGAACCTCCGAGTAATTGTCCGTAACCATATCAGGAGGAACTGATACTGCAGCTTAGCACTCTTTGACTATGTTACCATCATATTTTAAAAAACTATGGCTCAGACTTCACAAAATTACAACTTCTAAAATTAGAAACTCATGTTAATTCCTAGAAAAACTACTTTTCCAAGAAACCAATTTTTACAACTCCACAAAACTTCAATTTGCCATATTCACAATAAGAAAAGCTTCTGGAAATACGGATAGAAGATGGAAAAATATTAGAAAATTCATATTCTTAAGCTTGGTAAAGAAAACAAATGGGAAGGGACCTTTTATTCCCTTCCTAAATCAAAAGCTTCCAAAAATGGGAGGAAAATAGATGGAAAGACACTTTCTCATTAACCTTAGTGAAAACAATTTTCTTTCTCTGCAACAATGAGGAGCACTAGGTTTCCATAACATGCATGGTCTTAAATTTCAACAAAATTGTCGAAATTTCCATCGAAATTTCCAGTTTCTGACACCCTCAAAATCGAAATGGAAGCCAATTTATGTCATACATAATTTCCATTAAAATCTCGACAAATCATCTGAAATTTATCAAAATCACCAAATTTTAGCAAAACTTGTCAAAATTTTTACTATAGAATGAAACCTCCTCAGAATTCCAATATGAGATTTAGGGTGAAGTGAAATTTCTCTTTTAAATTATTTCATTCTTTTTTATCAAAACAAAAGGTTATTACGACAACTTTTGAAACTATATGAAAAAATAAACTTACAACAACATTTTATTTAACCATTCATGTCTAAATTATCATTACTCGTATAATAAATAATATTTAAATTCATATAAACTCACAACAACATTTTGTTCAATCATTCATGTCTAAAGTATAGTAAATATATTTAAACGATATATGAATTTCATTTGTATTAACTAAATATGTTTAACACATTTTCTTACAAATATGTTTGATACACATATTATATTACAACTTTTCCACCTCATACACAACATAGATGTATTCAGCTTGTAATATATTAGTCCTAAAACTTACATTATAATGTCTATTAACTATTTCTAAAGTTCCATAAAAGAATTTCATGCTTTACTACTGATTTCCGTTGCTTTTTTCAAATCAAAATCAAAATTGACATCAAAATTTCTGTACTTTTGGAGCTTCAAAATTAGAGTCAAAATCAAAATTAAATACTTTGATAACATGCACCTGCCCCAAATATGATTGATTCTCCAAATAATGAAATATAGAGTAGGTATCTTAGAATGAGACTTCAGTAGAAAATTCCTATTCCTTAGTTTGGTATGGTGGAAAGCTAAGGAAAGAAAACAAATGGGAAGGGATCTTTTCTTCCCTTACAAAATCAAAAGCTTCTAAAAAATGGGAGGAAAATAGATGGAAAGACATTTGCTCATTAACCTTAGTGAAATACAAGCAGGTTTCTTAGAATGAGACTTGCCACACAAGGATCAGAAGTTTAACAATGATAAGGATGTCACTCTCTTACGTGCACCTCATGAAGCACTACCTTTCATTCAACAGAAACTCCCGCTCCTTGCGATCCAAGGCTTCAAACCGCGAGTCATTGCCCCATTTCTTTTTGAATGTTTGATAATCAGTGGTGTGATCAACATCCTGAAAGATGAAAAGCTGGTCAGTGAGCAATCTACAACCCCCACAGTTTCAAGACCCAAAACCTTGCAATAATGAAACATTTGGAAACACAGATGAAAATCCAATTCAAGGAAACTTTAGGAACCTCTGATGCTTCAACTAGCAACTGCTTGAAACCCTCTATTGCAGCTTTCTGAGCTGCTCGCTTTTCCTTGCGTTCTTCCTCAGCCCGTGTTTTAACATAGTGCTCAAACAAGGACCTCCTCGCTGAATAACCTGGAATAGCCTGCAACCAGACAAATGTTTAACAATAAGAAAAGCATACAACATAGGCTACCCCCTAAAGAGTTCCCAAAGGAAAAAAGTTGGAATCATAATGCCAAAGCATAGTGAACTATTGGTACAAGGGTTTAGCTTTGACCCTCCCCGTTAATACAGGGCTGCTGCACACGTGCACCATAGTAAAAAGTAGCCCATTCAATTAAACAAATCATTAAAGACAGTAGCTAGTTTGAGATGATACATATTAACCTAAAAGATGAAAGTAGTGAGCATGGATTGTTGGTTTGCACATGCACCATCATACAGACCCTAGATACATGTAGATAAGATGTAGACCTAAAAAAGACATGAAGTAACACAAATATAAGCATTAATTGCAAACTTGGTACCACAAAAAACATGATTGGAATGCAGCATATGACAGGATAGAAAACATAGATAAGAATGGGTACCATAGCAAAAGGAAGATCTAGCAAGAACAACATAATAAGGAATAGGAACACAAGATTGATCATATGGGGAAAATAAGTAAGAAAAACAAAGATACCCACAAAAGCCCACAAGGAAACCACATCAAATGATAGAAGAAAAACTAGGTTTTGTAAAGAAAATAATTTTCTTTTTCTGCACTAAAATGTATACAAAAATTTGAGAACGGAACTAAAAGATTATAGTTGAATCTGTTACCCTAAAAATGTCAAGCTCAAATTAGAAAACATCTTTGTGGAAATCAGGAATCTTAGTGGCAACTAAAGAAATCCACAAGATAAACTGCCCAGGAATGACAAGGACAATAACATAAATATCTTCAAACTTCCTTTCTAAAAGAATCCATACTAATTATTCTGCACCATATGATAGAAAATTATCATAACTCCTAATGCCAGCCTGCTCAATTGTAGGAAACATTGTGATGTAGGACAAGAAGCAAGACCATGGGAAGATACTCGTTTGAGAATAATTCAAAAGTATTGGCACAAGGATTGTTGAGTCTATTTGACTGTTAATTGTGTGTAGTTTAATTACTATAGGACTGTGTATTTGTGGGTTTATAATATTTGTGTATTTCAGGGTGCTTAATTTCATCTAATTAGTGACTATCTTATAAATAGTGTGTGAAATCCATGTATGAGAAGTTTTTTGGCCAAACTAAATTGACCTCGCTTGAGGTTTAACAAAAAGACAGCGACCTTCCCTAAGATTTCAAAAATCCTAGTGA
Organism: Malania oleifera; assembly: GCF_029873635.1. Classification (NCBI taxonomy): domain Eukaryota; kingdom Viridiplantae; phylum Streptophyta; class Magnoliopsida; order Santalales; family Ximeniaceae; genus Malania; species Malania oleifera. The sequence continues at coordinate 83,047,163 of NC_080420.1, forward strand.
CCTCCTCCATAATTCCAAGGACCTCCCCTAAGGTTTGTCAAAAAGCCACCAACCTCCTCTTGTATTTTGCAAAAAAAAAAGTCTTTTAAGGGGAGGTTTGCATCTTTTCGGCAAATCTCAGGGAAGATCTGTGGCATTTTTGAAACCTCATGGGAAGTCAATGAGATTTTTAAAACCTTAAGGGAGGTCCCTGTCATTTTGTCAAACCTCATGGGAGTTCAGTGTCTTTTGTCCAAGTTTTTTGTTGAATTTAAATTGAAAAAGAGAATGTGTGATTCCCCCTTCTATCTCCTCTCTTCTCTCTTCCCTCTTCCCTCTTCCCTTTCTTCCTTTCTCCTCTCACGCATTCTTTCATGCCAACAGATCGTTGATGCTCTCCCACTTCATTTGGTATTTAGATCCCAAGATTAATCTCTATTCTTCCACTTCAATCCCCCATTTTCCCCCTTCTTCTCCTCTTCTTTTCTTCTTCCTTCATTCCTCCATTCTGTAACCTCTCTCCCCATCCCCACTCTGCTTCTGATCTGAAATTTCTCCTCCCTATGTCCCTAACTCCTTTTCTCCTCACTTCTCTTCTTCTTCTAATTCTCTCCCCACTATTCTTATTACAACCTATTCATTCTTTCTCTGCTCTGTTCTTTATCTAATACTGCTTTGTTATCTATTTCCATTCTCTTTATCTATTTCCTCTCTCTGTTCTGTTCTCTATATCTTAACTCTGCTTCATTCCTGATCTCTTTCTTTTTATCACTCTCCATCACCTCCAGTCCTAGGAGAAACCAAAAAAAAAAAATGAATAGTAGTTCTGAACTTTTTTTCAAAAATTCTGGTCATGTCCCTCCAAAACCTGTCCCCTTAAAATTTCATCACCATCCAACTGGCCGTGACCCCACGCGCCAGAAATAAGTTCCCCAGCTGTCCTTGGAAATCCCTAGTTTCTTGTGCTTTTATCATCACACCACCACCACCACCATTGCATATTTGCATTCATCACCCCCAGATCTATACTTGCCTAAAGTGTCATCGCCAGAAGATCACACCTACTGCAGACGCGCTGGTGATGCATGTGTGACTGAACCCAGATTCCCTGTATTTTCCAGTTTCACGAGATATTGCGTCCAGCCACAATATTTTGGGTCTTTTCAAGATATTTTGACCTGCAGTGAGATATTTTGATTGCGGACACAATATTTTGCAAGCAAGCATAATAAGTTGAAACAAAAAAGCAAGAAATTGTCACTGGCAGCAATAAAAATTAGGTTCCATTGCTGCATTTTGTGAATTTGTTTCATTCCAGCACGACACTCAAACTCAAAGGTGAATTGAAGGTTGTTCTGAAGAATATGAAAGCAAAGCTTGTGATTTGCATGAATACATTGAGGATTGTTAGCAAATAGTTGAAGAATACTTGCTGATATAAAATTAAAACGTGGTGACCAAAGTTGAATTGCAAGCAAAGGTGGACTTATTGTCCAGTAGGGTACAAAGCATTGAAAATGATTAGGAGATCATAACCAAAGCTTTGAATAGGCTAGCAACTGAAGTTGCGGTCTTAGGTAAAAGGCCCATGGATTTTCCTACCAAACAAGAAAGTGGTATAGCTGCTGGCCCACATACTTTTGAGTTGCATGAAGACCGAAATTATCATTTTAGTAATTGAATTAAACTAGAATTCTCAAATTTTAATGGTAATAATTCTCCAAATGAATATGATTATTTGGCTGTGACTCAAGGACAAGATAACAACAATGTTTTCCACTATAACAATAAAAAGATTATTTCCAAGCCTGCTCCACCAACCAATCAAGACACCAACTTTGTCATGGTTACTCAACTTGAAAACACTATAGAAAAACATGTGTTTGAAGACAACCGAAGTTTTTCAAACATTCCTCCTAGAGGTTATTTATGTCTTTTATTATTATTATTATTATTATTAAGTGTGTCAATATGTAAATTAGTGAGAGTTAGTAAGGGTATTACTGCCAATAGAATGTATTTTATTTGCATTATAGATAGAGGGAGAGACCTATCTTCAAGTTAGGTCATTCATTTTAATTAAAATATCAACATGGTATCAAAGTGAGATCCAACCTAAACCCTATCATACACAGTCGTCGCCGAAAAACACCGTCCCATTGCTGCCTTTCTCATATCCACCTCCATCCTTCATTATTTCACAAAACCAACCATATAGCAAAAAACAGAACCCTCTGAAGCCTACCTCCACAAAACCCCATTGCCAAAAATAGCCCCACGTGCCGGCCAACTTCCAGCAGTTCCGACCCCACACACCAGCATGTGAGAGAGTTTCCAGCCACCTTTTTCTGTTTTTTTTCCCTCTGCCATGTTCTGATTCCCACTCTAGACAATAGTATCAAGCTGTTGTACATGTTTTTTGTCCAAAGATCCAACCTTTTTTTACCACGCACTCATGGTAATCGGTTAGTTTTTGTTCAGTGTTTGTAAAGGCTTCTTTGTGAGATCCTTGGAGCAGCGGCAGTGTTCGCAAATTAAGATTTTCAGGCTGTGGCAGTACTAACTCAGTTGGTAAGTCATTCACATCGCCCGTGGTTGTGTCAGTGCTTCATATAATTTGTGATTTTATCGATCATTTTTTATTGTTCTTGTATGACATTGGTTTGGCTGCAAGTTTGTCATTGTTAGGACGGAGTCTATGAATCCCAAAAATATGTTTTCTTCATCTTTGCCACAAATAATGACTCAAAAGTTGGATGGAAAGAATTGTTCAATGGTCTAAAGATGTTCGGGTTTATTTAGCTGGAATAGGAAAATCTGATCACTTGCTCTAATCTGATCCATCTTATGAGATTAGAAAAGAAGTTGGATTCAAGAAGATGCCTTCATTGTTTCCCTCTTGTAGAATTCAATGGAGCCACAAATTGCATCGATGTGTATGCATTTAGATACGTGCAAGGAGATTTGGGAATATGCCAAGCTTCTATACTCTAGTAACATTACACATATGTATGATTTATCCAAATAGTACTTTCAGTTATTAACAAGGAGTGCAGATTATTTTGGAGAGATGAAGCGTATTCATAAGGGGCTTAATATTGTGCAACCTATAACCACCGACATTCGTAAGATGCAGAAGCAGAGGTAGCAAATGACAATTCTTCCAATTCTAGCAGGCTTGAGACCCAAGTTTGAGGCAGTCCAGTCCCAGATACATAGTAGTGCATAGTTTCCATAATTTGCTGATGTTTATTCTCATGTCCTTTGTACTTCTTTGTCCTTTGTACTTCTTTTAGGCCACATTCTTCTGCTCTTGCATCTGGTTCTGAGAGGACAGCCTTTGGTACACAGTGTGATTCTAGTTCTCAGCCGGACAACCGCAGAAGTTATCGAGGCGGTTCGAGTGGTCGTGGTGAAGAGATGAACGAGGTAGAGGCACAGCTGGCAAGTGCACTCATTGTGAACAAATAATCATACTATTGAGCAATGTTGGGATCTCCACAATAGAACATCATGTGTTGCCAATGCAGCCACCACCGACTCCACACCTTTGGGGCTGAGTGGGGGGCAACATGCTATATCCATGTCAAAGGAAGAGTATTCCAAGTTCTAGCAGTATCAAGAGTCACAACAAGCTTCTCTTCCCATTGCATCTCTTTCCCAAATAGGTAATCCCATAGTAAGCCTATCATCTAGTACTTCTCGTCCTAGTCCTTCAGTTATAGACTCCGCTTCCACTAGATCTGGAAAAATGGATAAAAATCTGTTAATCCCAACTCATTATCGATCTACACATTAAATGATTCGAATATGTTTAAACTTTTTTTATCCGCCTTTAAATGAGTTGGTTGGCAGATTTAGGATTTATCCGATGGATATCCACCTATCCGCTAACAACTAATGTTTAAATTCATTGATAAAATCTCATATGACATTGCTTATTAGGCATCAATACAATTAGCATATACTCTGTTAGCCAAGGCCTAATCCTACACTCCCAACTCTTGTACTACTGTATGTGCCTATGGGGTCTATCCCATGCCAACATTTAAACTCAAGCCCAAATACTCGTGATCAAAACAAAAGCCTCTAAATTCATGTTCTAAAAAGAAAAAAAAATTATAATTTTGTGATTGGCTATTAAATGTTTAACAAATACCAAATTATAATTTTCAAAATAACTTTAGTTATTACATTACAAAATAAAGTGTTCATCGAATGGTAAAAAAATTATATTATGGATGCAAATGACGGATTGCCTGCCATCCGTCACAGATTATCCGATCCAAACCGCCATAAATCCACAGCTTAAATAAATCGAGTATGGATTGTAATATCCTCACCCAATAATCCACCTAATTAGCCACGGATTATCTGACCAGATCCACTTTGCCAAGTCTAGCTGCCGCTAATTATATGACAGGTATGCCTAATTTCTTAGCCTCTCTTCAATATCCTGCAAATTTACCTAATGTTACTCTTGCTAATGGATCCACCACTACAATCAAGGGAATTGAGACTATAAATCCCACCTCTTCTATTTTTCTTCTTTTAGTTTTGTATGTTCTCAAATTTCCTTTCAATCTTATATCCGTTAGCAAGATTACTAAATCCACGAATTGTTTAGTAACATTTTCCCTGATTCTATGGTTATTCAAGATTTGAAGACGAGGAAGAAAAATGGCGAAGGGCGTGAAGCTGGTGGACTATATCACTTTGAGCCACTATATCCTTCTATCATCGGCACTACTACTGCCACACCTCTCCAAATTCATTGTAGCCTTGGTCATTCTACACTAGAAAAGCTAAAATGTCTTGTTCCTGCTTCGAGCTCTGTGTCTAGTCTTGATTGTGAGTCCTATCAGTTAGGAAAGCACCATCATGTCCCTTTCACTTCCCAATTCAATAAACAGGCTACAAGCCTTTCATGTTAGTTCAATCTAATGTTTAAGGTCCTAGTAGAGTTGTGTCCAAGTTGGGTCTCCGGTACTTTGTAACCTATGTGAATGATTATTCAAGAATGACTTGGCTATATTTAGTAAAAGATCGTTCCAAGTTGTTTCACATATTTTTTGCCTCTTATTCTGAAATAAACACTCAATTTGGTCTGGTAGTTCGAATATTTCGAGGTGATAATGCTAAATAGTATTTTAGTTCACAATTCACTATTTATATGACTCAACTTGGTATTGTCCATCAATCATCATGTGCCCACACTCCTTAACAAAATGGGGTTACTGAGAGGAAAAACAAATATATCCTTGAAATCATTTGCACCTTACTTTATCAAATGCATATACCTAAATTGTTTTGGAGTGATGTTGTACTTACTGCTTGCTATCTAATCAACAAAATGTCATCCTTTGTTATTAGTAGTAAAATGTGTCTTTATGGGCTACTCATATACTCAAAAGGGATACCGTTGTTATAGTCATGTGTTGCATCACCTCTTTGGTTTTGTCGATGTTACCTTCTTTGTGTCTACACCTTACTACACCCAGTGCCTTAGTGCTTCTGAGCACAATAAGTCTCTTCCTCTACCTAATCTTCCATGTTCTACTTCGTCATCTGTGCCCAACCAACCATTTGAGTCTCCATGTAGTTTGAGTCCTTATCATCATCTTGATAATCCTCGTTTACAGGTGCATTCACAATGACGACTCCAAGGAAGAAAGTCCCCCCTAACTTCTACCACCACGCCTTTGGTTTCCTCGTTTGATGATCATATTTCCCATGATGTTGATCCTCCCATTGCAATTCGGAAAGGTAAACGCACATGTACTCGACAAACCATTTCCAACTACATTTTTATGACTTCTTATCACCCTCCTATTATTGTTTTGTTACTGCTTTATCATAGACTACCCTTCCTAAATCTGTTTCTAAAGCCTTATCCCACTCTGAATGGAGGAAGGCTATGGTTGAAGGGATGAATGTTTTACAAGACAATGGCACTTGGGTGTTATTATCTCTTCCTCTTGACAAGTTTCTGGTTGGCAGTCGTCAGGTATACATTGTGAAAGTCAACCCTAATGATTCTATGGCTCATCTAAAGGTTCATCTTGTTACTAAAGAGTATATTCAGGAGCATGGTTTGGATTATTCTGACACCTTTTCTCTAGTTGCCAAACTTACATCAATAAGTTTGTTCATATCCTTGGCTACTACTTGTCATTGGCCTCTACATCAGTTAGATGTGAAGAATGCCTTATTGTAATGTGGCCTTGAGGAGGAGGTCTATATGAAGCAACCACCTGAGTTTGTTGCTTAGGGGAAGTCAAGCTTAGTGTGTTGGCTCAAGAAGGCACCATATAGTTTAAAACAATCACCCAGACAATGGTTTGGTTGTTACAGTGCTGTAGTACTTGAGCTGGGTGGAGCAGTGGATCATTTTGTGATTTGTCGTCATATTTATCAGATAGGATCCTTTTATGTGGATGATATTGTTATTACAAGGTGATGGTGATAAAGGTATTCAAAGTCTCAAAACGTTTTCTATAGACTAAGTTTCAAACTAAAGATTTGGGACCATTTAAATACTTCTTGTGTATAGAAGTATCTAGATCTCATATGGGAACTATTTTGTCACAGAGGAAGAATGTTCTTGATTTGTTGGATGAAACTAAATTGTTGGAATCTAAAACCGGTTAAAACATCCACGGATCCTAAAAGCAAGTTAGTGTCGGATATGGGTGATTTGCTACCTAATCCTAGACAACACTGGATCCTTGTTGGAAAGTTCAAATATCTCACATTCACTCGGCCAGATATATCTTTTGCAACAAGCATTGTGAGTCAATTTCTAGATTCTCTGAGGACAAGTCATTAGGACGAAGTAATTCACATCTTGAGATATCTCAAAGGTGCACCTAGGAGAGGTCTTTTATATCGTGATCAAGGTCACACTTACATCCATGAGTATGCAGATGCAAACTGGGTTGGGTCACCTTTCAACCAGAGATCCACAACCGGGTACTAGATCTCGGTTGTTGATAATTTGGTTCCTTGGAAGAATAAGAAACAAATTGTTAAGGCCAAATCAAGTGTTGAGTTAGAATATAGAGTTATGGCTCACACTACTTGTGAATTTGTCTAGTTGAAGAACATGTTGGAAGAATTGGATTTTTTACATTCTCAGTCAATGAAGTTGATCTGTGATAATCAAATTGCTCTTCATATTGTCTCCAACCTAATCTTTTATGAGCGGACAAAGCACATTGAAGTTGATTACCACTTTTTTTGGGAGAAACTTGTGCAAAAACTCAATATTGCCATTTATGTGAAGTCTGATATGTAGCTTGCTGATTTGTTTACCAAATCTTTAAGGGGCGCTCGTATTAAATTTATTTGCAACAAGCTAAGAGCATATGACATGTATGCTCTAGCTTGAGGGGGAGTGTTAGAGGTTATTTACGTATTTTAGTATTATTATTATTATTAAGTGTGTTAGTATGTTAATTAGTGAGAGTTAGTAAGGGTATTATTGTCATTAGAATGTATTTTGATTTGTATTATAAATAGAGGGACAGACCTATCATCAAGTTAGGTCATTCATTTTAATCGAAATCTCAACAATTTCTATTTTTGAATGTCATTCCTTATGTCTTCATTGATGCCAATTCTCAACTCAAATCTATGGTGCTGTCAATGGAACGTGGCTTCTTGTATCACTCAAGTGCCGCCTATCAAGAGTCCAAGTTTCCTTCATACTTCTGATGCTCAACATTCCAAAACTAGAGGCGGAATTCTTTTCTAATCAAGGGAGATTTGATGTGGGACAAGACGCACGACCATAGGAAGATCCTGGTTGAAGAATAATTCAAAGGAATTAGGACAAGGATTGTTGGTTTTAGTTGATTTATAATCATGTTTAATTTACATAGTACAGGATTTGGAGGCTTATTTGTAATATTTCTGTATTTTAGGGTGCGTTCATAATTTCATCTAGTTTTAGGGTACAAGTATAATTTCATGTGTTTGTGGTTTTCTTATAAACAGTGGGTAAATCCATGTAGGAGTTTTTTTGTTGAATTTGAATTGAAAAAGTGAACATGTGATTTCCCCTTGTATCTCCTCTCTTCCCTCTTCCTTCTTCTCTTCTCCTCTCCTACATTCTTTCATGGCTGCAGATCCTTGATGCTGTCCTGCATCATTTGGTATCAGATCCCAGATCGATCTCTATTCTTCCAATGTGGGACCAAGTGGAGCTCACACAGCAGCCTCCATACTCTTGCATGAGAATGCTCCCCCCCCCCCCTTCCAAGACAAAAAACAAACAAATAAATAAATAGATAAATAAATAGAAGCAAGAGGGAAAGAATAAATATGAACACTAAGCAAGATTATCCAACAAAGATCTCAGGGAGAACGGCTTGCGTGGCTTTTTATTTCTATTAGTTGTTTTTCAAAAAATAAATAAATAGTAGAATCAAGAGAGGGGGAAAAATACGTTTTTTTACTCATTTCTTGAGTTTTGTCTCTTAGAAAGGTACAAGGCTCCCATGAAATATAAACACTAAGCAAGATTTCCCAAACAAAAAACGTACAGAGAACTTCTTGTGCTACTTTTTGTCTTATAAGAACTACGAGTCTACAAAATTAAGGATTTTGGATTAATTTGGAGAATTTTCTAATTTCCAGAATTTTAGTTATTGCGTTTTTTTATATTTTAATTCTTCAACATTATTTTGATATTTTAAGACCTCTTGCACTCTTTTTTCATTCTCTTCTCTCTCTACTGTCCTACCCAAAATTCGCATCAGAACAAGTACCGATTCTCCACCATATGCACTGCAATCCCTTCATTGTAGTTGTTCAGTCAATCATTCCCATCTACCCTCCCTAAACATCTTCCCCACATACAAAGCATCCTTGATTCCAAGGATCAAGCTACAAACAAAAAGTCATGCTGCAACAGAGAGCAGATGAAGTAGCAGAGAAAAAATTGTAATTGCCACAAAGAAGTCAGTAGCATGAGTGCTAGAGGGGAGAGGGAGAGAGACAGACAGACAAACAGACAGAGAGTAGCTACTAGCAAAGAGAGTTATCAAAATAAATAAATAAATAATAATTCATCCACTTTGAACTATATCGCCAAAAAATGGAGCTTCTCGGTCAAACCTTAGCCAGATTCTTGTGCTGTCAGAACTATCTCCGTAACTCTTTGTTATCGGAACCACCATTGACACTATCAGCAACCCATCATCAATGCATCTCTTTTATCATCGCAACCCCTTCACAGTTACCTCTTCCCATTGCCACAACTACCAATCACCCCAGCATCCTTATCTCAAACCATCGTCACAGCCCCATTGTTGCAGCCCCGGGCTTCATTTTTTTTTTTTTTTTCTTTCCAGGATTACTTGAGAATGAGTTCGCGAGATAGAGACTCTTGCTAGTTAGCAGCCCATTTTATTCCCTTAACCCAACCCAATTCTTAAACAGTTGAACCATGCCCACCAGACCCATTTACCCATACCCACTAGCTCAACCAGATATTTTAACCAAGTGAGAAGAGATTTTGACTACCTCGGTAGAAGCTTCGATTTTCCCCAAGAAGTTTACCATAAACTGACTGCCGCTTCACATCAGAGATGTTTTGACTGCCACTGAGATTTTGACTGCCACTAAAAGTGGGAGAGCCTTGTGCACTGGCTACGGCCTTCTTTTCTTTTTTTTTTTTGGGGAAGAATCTGAATTTGATCACAATAATTTGAAGATTCATTGCGACACTTTCATAATACGAACGAGAGATTGATCCTGCCACCATACTTTAAAATTTCTATCCTGCCAAAATTAATTCCAGATCTGCCACAATATTTTAGAATACTGCAACAAGAAATTGACGGTTTGCAATGAAAAATTGGGTGATCTCTGAGAAATTGCAGAAAAGGCTGACCTAGAGCCAAAAGCAAGCTTGTAGGCACTTGGCAAGTTAGAAATTTTTTTATTGAAGCTTGATTAGTGTTTTATGTGACAAGGAAATTAGCTTTCCAAGTTTTCTTAATTCTGAATTGAACAAGAAAACGAAAAATATTTTTTAAAAAAATAATAAAAAAAACAAAAAAAACAAAAAGAAAATTGTTTCATACTCTGTCTGCCCCTTTTTCTTTAATTTAAACATTTTGCCTATTGCACATAGTAAAGCTTCTACACTTCATTTGCACTAAATTTGATGGTTCTTGTGGGAGCATCATAGTAATTAAAGATTTCAATCACTTATTGCAGACTTGGAATCCCTCATCATTTTCCATTGATTTCGTCTTGTTGTGCATCATGGCCAAGAACAAAAACATTGACTTCACCTCACAGGAGGCCCCACTAGTTGACCCAGGCACTGTCCATTTTCTTATGTAGTATATACACTACAGAAATTTTAACAACACACTGAACAAATTACTAGTTCAAAAATATTTTCGGTAAATGTACTATTGATGAAGCTATAGATGAGTCTATTGAGCAGTCCAAACAGTGCACTTATTCTGTAAGTTTGGCCCAAAGCATACTCCCCACTCCTGGAGTCCTGATAGCCATCACCAATAAGGGGAGTCAAGTCCCCCATCCCAAGGAAAGGTGTATTCAGGATAGAGACCCACATTTGAATTTGGAAGGTAAGCAACATTGTCGAATACCCTTATGGAGTATCAGGATAGAATTCCAAATATGGGGTGTCAGGTACCGACCTAGGTTTCATCATGGGATTGTGGGAATATAACTAAGAGAGTAAATGAGTAAATGCAGAAATGCATGCATAAAATTTTGGCAGTAACACCCCAGTGCATTCATACACTTGGATAAAGTAGATGGAAGATTATTTTGAGTGGTACCAGATAGGTGAGGAAAAAGACATCGTAAACATGAAAGTGAAAAAGTATGCAACCTGTGCAACAAACCCTCCAGCAGTTAGATGGACCTCCTATCACCCAAGAAAGTAATGCAACAAAGATCTATTAAGAAAGACTGATTTGCATTCATCTGACTCTCTAAAGGTGACCTGCTAGAAAGCCATCAACATGTCACAATTGAGAAACTTAAACAACTAAACATTGAAAATTAGATAAAGGAATCAATGTCAAAGATCAGTCATCAACATGCAACCAATCAGAGTTAGGACACAACAGAACAGCAAAAAATGTTCACTCTATCATAGTCCAACAACCCGTATCAAGAAGTTCCAGTTGTAGGAAACGCCCCTAATTCCCAAACTAAGTAATTCATAATCTTTAGACTTGACAAACCTTAAAACGTGGATCAAAAACAATCTTCGGAAGCTCTTTTTCCCATTTTGAAAATGGTGCCACACCGCGTTCCTTAAGCATCTCCTGGATAATGCATAAGGATAATTAACAAATAATGCTCCAGCATAGCAATTCTCATCATTTAAAAGCAAAATCGTATTGAGGAAGGTAATAACAGAGACAGCTAACATAGTATTCCCCAAAACCAGCAACTTTCAGAAATAAGCATAACTTTTGACATATTTAAGCAATTCAATAACTACATCAACTTGTCTCCTTATTTTCTACAAAAGAGGAAGACGAGACAAGACACAGAATTTCAACAGAGGACAAGACAAGGAGCGAAATCTCCAACTCAAATCAAAACTCTATGGAACACATTTCAGCAACAAATACATGACATTTTCTTGCATAAAATTCAATGTAGGTATGCATGTAACAAACTTTCATTCTCAGCATGTGAAACATTTTAAATTCTATAGCAACATGAAGAAGCATCAATGTGTCACACTTTATGGAGCGAGAAATAAGCTGAACACATAACAATCAAAATATCGCAATCAAAATTTTTTAAAACATGAAACATTTGCCAAAAAAAAATTCTATATCAGATGGCAACCTAACAGCCCTTATTTCACTGTAGACCCAAATTTCAGGTGTATACTAACCCTATTTTTGGTTTGTGGAATGTCTATTCCAAGAAATAGATTAGTTACAATATAATAGGTTAGCTAGAATTAGTTATACAAAAAAATAATGTTGTTACTATAAAGCAAATAACAATGTGAAACATTTTATGAATCCATAACAAGGAATGACTATTCCCAACTTTCACCATGGGAATGTCTATTCCATTCTCATTACATTTTGAATAGAATAATAAAGATCATACAAGGAAAAGCTGTGACCTACATTCCCAAAATTTTCACTATATTTAATCTAATTCCAAGGAATAGCTATTCTATGAACCAAACGAGCCATAAGAGACGACATTTAAATAGCATTTCTAAGGAACAAGCATCACATTAGTAAAAAATAAAAATTCAACATCTAGCATCTGCAATTTTCCTTTACAAATGTATAATTCCGGCTTTTCTCATGGTTATTTTTTTTCTCCAGGTATAGCAAAAGTATAGAAGAGTCGTTTGGTATCACTATTGAAAAATATGAAAATGAAAACTATAAAGGGCAGCCCGGTGCACAAAGCTCCCGAATATGCGGGGTCTGGGGTAGGGACAGACCACAATGGGTCCATAGTACGCAGCCTTAACTTGCATTTTTGCAAGGGGCTGTTTCCACGCCTCGAACCCATGACCTTTAGGTCACACGGCGACAACCTTACCGTTGCACCTAAGTTCCCCTTCAAAATGAAAACTAAAAGCTAGTAAAAAAAAAATTAAAAAGCCACAAATATTATAATAAGCAGGTAGAACAAACACTCAATTTGTCCTTATTTCATATAAAATTTTTAAAAAAAAAGATTAAACAATAATAAATTTAAATTTAAAATATTATAATAAAAATAGAAATAATTATAATATTTTTAAGGATAAAAGACGGTAACCTCACTTGAAGTTTGGTGAAAAGACAAGGACCTCCCTTGAGGTTCCAAAAAACCAAAGGACCTCCCTTAAGGTTTTCAAAAATTCCACAAACCTCCTTGAGGTTTGCCAAAAGCACATAGACCTGCCCTTCTATCTAGCAAAACGACAAGCCTCTTGGGGGGTATGACCATAAGTGTCCCAAAAATCAGATGCCAGAGAAAATCAATGGGATTTTTTAAACCTTATAACAAGTCCACATCATTTTGTCAACCCTCTGGGGGAGTGCAGTATCTTTAAACCTAATTTTAATTATTATATTTCAAAACCCACTTTTTTTCTATAAAAGCAATCTTATTGCACGTGATAATTGTAAAACAATAAGAATATAAGTTTCACTTATACCAAATTTTATAAACTTAATAGATATTTTCATTTTATTTATATTTTAAACTCACATGATCATTTTATTTTAATTTTAACCAAAAACTATTTCTGACATGAATGATTTAATCAAAAAAAGTTAATTCAAGATAATAAAGTATCGTGGCAACAAGTTGTCAAAAAAACCAAAAACCATATAATCTAGTTTTCAATTTTTTCAAGAACAGTTGAAAGCTGACAACAAAAACAGAAAAACAGCAACACAAACAAATGTGTTGTCATATGCTACTTTCGAAAATTTCCAAAAAGCATTTCACATTGAATATATCTACTTCATAATCAATCCAAAAGCTAAATTAAGAACTCATCTAGTTAACTATTAAGTTTAATACCCGTTTAATTTTAGAATAAATATTTAAAGTCACCATAAATCAAGTTAAAGGGACATGTTGCCAACAATTTTTCAGGACCTCTTAGAAGCTAAACCAACATTCACGCCAATCCCCAACCATGATTTAACACATGCATTGACACATGCATAAAGGTACAAGACTTCCTGGGGGAACTAAAGAGAGTGCCTACAATTGACTCTTCAATCCTCGCTCCACTACAAGTCTACAATACTGTTGATTAGGAAAGAAAGTATTATCTTTTTTTATAGAAAAAGAAAATACATTAAAATAAAGAAGATCCCAAGGATGAGGTATGCTCCTAAATCAGGATAAAAATAAGGGTGGGGGGAGGAAGGGGAACAGAAAAGGAAAGAAGAAAAGAGAATAAAAATAAGGTTAACAATGCCATCCTATCTCCTCCATAGTCTAGGGGAGAAAGCCCTTTGGAAAGCCCAGAGAAAATGCATAAATAGACACAATAAACATAATTCTATACTAAAGCATATATAGTCAGGGAGCACCCATTCATAATATGTGCATTCCGTTCCAACCAAATGCTCCATGAAACAGCAAAAGTAGCTGCAATCAGTTAGCATCCTTTATCCCTCCAAAGAAATAAGCAAAAAAGCCTTCAAGGACTCTGGATACACCAGAAAGCGTATTCTATTCCACAACTTTCAAGACGCTGAGCAATGCAAAAAATTAAAAATAAAAAATAAAAAGATGAAGAAGAAGATATAAAAGAAGAAGATGATGAGAGCAAGTCTAGGTACTATCAAACCACAAAACACATGTATCTTGGGATAAAGCCTCACACCCTTACTGCCAGCCAAATGCATGGCTTGATTCTAGAAAGAACCTTTAGCTCTCCTCATCTAGAAAGAGAAAAGCATGCAAGAGAATGAATTACATGATAGGAAAATATATTTATTTGCAGGACAGGCCCCAGAATCATCCAGTCTCCAAACTCTAGAATACAATCTGGATAAAGGCCAAACAGCATCCAACAAACCATCTCGTAAAGCAAAAGCAACAACCTTGCAATCTTAATATTTCTTCAAAGTGAAAATTTCAACAAATCAAACTCCCTTCTACAACCATGAATGATGAAATAGATATATAATGAAGAAAGACAACACAAGGGTAAAAAGATAAAAAATGAAAAAGAACAAGTACTCCCCCCCATGCACACATCCACCCAAAAATGAATATGACAACCATTTCCCACTTTATATTTAATATAAACAAAAAACAAAAAAAACAAAAAAAAATCAGAAAAATGAACCTCCACAAACTCTTATGGTAGCTTTACAATAAAACTAGTATCCCAACCATTTTCTTGCAAACTAATTCTGTTTTTCATCCATTCTCTTCCATCACAACAAGATAACCACAATCCCTCCTCTATATAACCCCACAATCCTCCATGTCCAATGACGGTCCCTGCAACATCCCCAAGGATAATTACCTCCAAAAGTCAAGTTCAGTCAAAAAATCTCCAACTTTGAACTGCCCTGCAGTTTTACCCATTTACACAAAAACCACAAGCTACTTACTACCCCTTCTTAGACTGCCAACCACAATCCATAACCCAACCATGACCATCCACGACTACAAATAACCCCAAAAGCAAACACCAACTTGACAACGCTCAAGCTTCTTAACAGGCAATGGTCACTAAAACAGTTTGCAAACAATTCCTTGGTCATCCTCTCCTCACTAAAAATAGCAGTTTGCAACCTCTCCTTCTTTCTCATTAGCATCCGTGCAGGGTTGTTAAGTTTTCTGGGTTGCATTTACAACATATTTTTTTCGCATTGTTTTTGTGGAACTCTTTTGACCTTAGCAATTTAAATCTTGGCAGATGTCATTCATTTAATGATGGATGCAATTGTGTTGAACTTTGATTTCAATGATATCACAGAAATATTAGTGGTGACAAAAAGATTAATTAGGAATGGTGAATCCCTGTCAGGAATGAATATGCATCGTAATAAGGATTTTCAACTCTGATTTGTTAGGTGATACCAAGCTTTCAATGGATATCACTAATTTTTCCAGGCAAAGATCTTTTTTTATAATCTTGGAAGAGGACACAAACAGGTGGGTTGCAAGGGAATTGAAGCACTTTGGACCATTAGAAGGGGAGAACCCTCGGATGAGATCACTCATAGCCTCAAGTGATGTCCTACTTTTGAGGACTCTAGTGAATACAAATGGGTGTTATCCTTTTCCTTGAGAAATATTTCCAGTCAATGGGATCACAATCTGTTAAAGAGTCCCGGATGGAGGCTTTAATGAAGATAATTAAAAACAATGAAGACAGTGATCATAGGGTTTGTGAATAAGTTTGCTGTTTCAAATTCTGGCGACACTCTCAATTAAGAATACAACTGCTTGAGGTGCACAGATGGTGACTATCAAAATAGGGGAGTGCAAGTTGCATGTGATGGAGGTGTTAGGAGTCATTGGTCTGTGTCCGAACACTAATCGCTTCCCCAGAAGCCTTAATTTTCTGACTTTGAAAAGAAAAACACTTACTCTGACCATCAAGGGAGTTTTCTAGTGGTCTTCGTATGTTGAGTGTTGGGGAAGGAAAACCTTTTGGTTGGAAACAGAACATACTCATACCACTCTCAACCGAAAAAACAAGTCCATATCCTGTTTAAATTCAAAGGAGGATGGGTCTTTATCTTATTTATGTTACTGTGGCGTCTAGAAGGGCCATTTTGCGAGGAGGAAACTCTTCAAGGGTGAGTCCCCCCCCCCCACTTTTTTTTGGCCTCAACTTCTCCTTTCAAAAGTAAAAGTTGGATCGCACGTGTTTGGTAAACAGCTTTTCCAGCTTTTAAAACATAACTTCTGCTGGCTTTCTTGGTGAGCTTTTATAATTTATAGATTTGAAGCTTTTAAAAGCTAAAAGCTAATTTTTTCTCCAACAAATTATTCAAAACTGTTGCCCTTAATTTCTTTCAAATATTACAAAACTATCAATGCATTAATTATATTTCCTAAAATACACATCTATTTTTTAGTAATATTAAATATTTTTAGGTAGCTTACAACTTTTTTACCAAACACTCAAAGCCAGATTTTCCTTTCTAAAAGCTACTTTTCAAAGGGGCCAAACATTTTTAAAATAATATCAAAAAGCTCCTTTTAAAAACCCACCCCGCCCGCGTGCACGCGCGGGGGAGGGTGGGTGTGGGGGCACACTAAGCCCAAGTTCTCAAGGACTGCACTGGAGACATCCTTTCATGCCCTAATAGTTTCAGTTTGGCATTCTTTCAAGCAAACTGAGACCTTCTAAAGCAGGGCATTGTCAGGATTTTCAATGATTTCAACAGAACAGGCAAACTTGTAGGCAGCCTTAATTACAGGGGGCTTTAACATCAAGGATTTCTGACCTATCATCCTGTGCAGAGCATCTATGAAATCTTATGCAAGGTACTCATCACAAGACTCACGAACTCAAGTCTGAAGTTCTCGGCCAGCATCAACACATCTTTGTAAAAGATAGACAGATCATGGATGCAGCCCTTATTGCATAGATCCATCAATGTGTTACAACTACCAACTTTTTTAGCGCTCATTAATATCTGCCCTTCAGATTTTTTTACACTCTTCTCAAATGTTGGGGCAAGTTGATCCCCTTTCCCCCTCATTATTTATCATGGTGATCAAAGTTGAGTCTCCCAGCAAGAGGGGGGGGGGGAGAAAGAAAAAGGCACGCAAACACTGAAAGAGGTCTTTTCAAAGGACTTAGCGTTGGGAGGAATTGAACAGAAATGAAAGTCTCCAACCTTCTCTTTGATAATCACTCTAGAAATGGAAGTCTCCGACATTCTCTTTGCTGATCACCCCATTGTTTTCTATGAAGTGGATCCTCAACATATCCTCAATTTAAGATGAATTCTTATCTTATTTCGAGCAGCCTCGCAGCTGAAAAGTAATTTGGGAGAAAGCATATTATTCCAATATGGGGCTCTTCTTGCAGGCATTTTGTGCTGCGAAAATTGGGGGCTTTTTCTTCAACCTAGCATGATCTCCCTCATGGAGCTAAATTTAAAGACAAAGGTATTTGGCATCCTGCCTTCGAAAGATTTGAGCAGATACTTGCAGGATAGAAAAGAAGTCATCTTTCAAAAGGAGGATATTTACCCTCATTAAAAACACCCAATCAAACATCCCATTCTATTATATATCCTTTCCCATTCCTTGCTCAATTGCCAAATGATAGGACATTAAAAAATGATTCCTCTGGGGAAGCATGGGAGAGGGATTTGAATACAATCTTGTCATATGGGGGCTCTTTATTCGAAGTGAAGGCTTAGGGCTGGAGTCCCTCTCCGCTTTCAACAAAGCCTTCCTCATGAAACGGCTTTGGAACTTCATGGAGGAGAAAGAACATTTTAGAGAAAAGTCTTGTCTCAAAATATGGTCTCAATTTCAACTATTAGGTTTCTAAAGAAGTGACAGAATGCTATGGTGTGGGAATTTGGAGATTCATCTGGAGAGGCTGGGATGATCTTTTCTTCTTTATTAAATTTGATACGGGAACAAGAGAAAATTTTTTCTTATGGCATGACATTTGGTGCATCCTTTATCATTTTTTCTTATGGCATGACATTTAGTGCGTCCCTTCTTCCCTTAGCACTAGGTTTCCTTCCATTTTCATCTTGGCCTGTGACGACAATGCGCCAGTTAGAAGTCACCTCCAACTTGCAGCCAATGGGAATACATGGGACATTACCCCAATTGGTGCCTTTTTTTTTTTATCAGCAAAAAGATGAATTAATATTATTGCAAAAAAAAAAAGGGGCTGGGGCATCAAGGAGATGCCAGTCAATTACAAGGAAAACAAAGATCATTACAACCATTACTGTAATACATCAAGGAAATCAAGGATTATGCATAAGCCCCTCCCAGAGCCCACTTTGCCAATTAGAGATCATAGATACCCAATGTCCATGACAGCCTGCAAATATGAAACTGTCCCATCCAAAGCCCTTCTGTTTCTTTCCTACCGAACCACCCAAAAAGGGGAATGAGAGAAACAGCCCTCCTTTTGCCCTTATTGGACCATACCCACTTCTGTTTGACCATGGAAATGAGCACCAAAAGTTTCTGGTCCAAGAACAGTGCAGAAGGATGTGATCCACTGATTCAGCCTCCTCAAGGCATAGAAAACCCCTATTCACAACACACAAGCCGTTTTCTGAAGATTATCATAAGTGAGAATCTTCCCAAGGGTGGCATTCCACATGAGGGGCCAGCTGTTTTTACAAAAGAGCTTCCAAGGGAAACTGTTACCGCACTCCACCAGGCAGCTAAGGGGTTTACAGTAAAATTTAACCATAAAATACCATCCTTGCTCGAGGACGACTTGGGCTTATTGGAGGTGCCCTGGCACTGAATATAGTAAATCTAGTGTAGAAATTTGTCAAAGTTTCAATCTCCCAATCAAAAACATTCCAAATCAAGGGAACATCCCAAAAGGTTCCAGGACTAGTGAGCTCCAGGTGCTGATAACTGAGGGCATCTTTTATCACAGACAAGCCTGTAGATAGATGGATACTTAGAGCTGAGTTGGGATGTGCCGCACCAAATATCATGCCAAAAAAACACATCCTTCCCATTAACTTGTACCATCGCCTTCTATCACCTATTTTGATGCCCATCCATTTTGCTGGAGTTCATATTTAGTAGCAATAACTTCCCACCAGAAAACTTCTACTCAGACATGAACCTCCAAAGTCACTTCCTCAAAGCTGCCTTATTAAAAGTTAGAAGGGATCTGAGGCCAAGACCTCCCTTTTGCATGAGTTGTTTAACAACCCCCCATTTAACACAATGATACTTAAATTCATCTCCCATGTCATCCCATAGGAATCTTCTTTGAATACCTTACATTCTCTTGGCAACAGCACTAAAAATGGGAAAAAGAGACATAAAATAAAAAGGGAGGTTGGCTAAGGTACTTTTAATGATCGTGAGTCTGCCACCCTTAGAGGTAATCTCTTTTCCAACAAGCCAATTTCCTTCCAAATCTGCCAATTCATTAAATAAACAGGGAGGTTGGCTATGGTACTTTTAATGATAGTGAGGCTGCCACCCTTAGACATAATCTCTTTTCCAACTGGCCAATTTCCTTCCAAATCTGCCAATTATGGAGTCCCAAACTCCCTTATCTTTGAACATGTGTGCGCTTAAATGAATTCTATCTTCTCTTATTAAAAATAAATAAATAAAATAAAATGGTACAGGGCTGGGTGCTTTTGGGATGAAAGTACGCAGGCAAGTTCCATCCAATATGTGCCCCCTTAGTGCTCTTTATTGAATGCCAACTTTCCCGATTTTTAAAAATAAATAAATTTTAATAAAAAATAAACAGTACTAGGCTGGGTGTTTTTGGGTTGAAAGCATGCAGTCCAAGTTCCATCCAATATGTGATTCTTCATTTCAAGCCCAACAAACCCAGCAAGGAAAATTGAGCCTAAAGTGCATAATGATAATCATGATCAGCTAGCACAGGTCAGGAAAATTAAAAACAAACCCACTAATAGCAGAGCCATCTCTAGATTTTCTCCTTCATTAGATAAAGCAAGCCATGAGATTTCCCAGAGAGAACATCTCTCAAGTATAGATGAAAATAGCAGTGATTTCATCTGAGAGACTGGTCTGAAGAAGCTGAAAGGTCCCAATGGTTGCTAGGCAGGTTGCTGAGGATTTGGGATGTTCACCTGCTGATGCTATGAAGCAAGGAATTAAATTTAAGCATTCAAAAGGAGGCAATGGAACAGAGAAGAATCAGTATGCTCAATTCACATTCGGCAGCTGAGAACAAAGATCCCAAGAACTAGGGAAGTTGAGCTGATGCAAGAGGAGATTCCAATTGGGAAATTTTTCTGATTGTATCAAGCTTTTTCAGAAAGGCACCTCAGTAGAATTGGTTGATTGTTACGATTCACAAACTGTTAGTTCTAAGGTTTTCCAAAACTTGATTATGATTTAGGAAGTCTAAAGTAGAATTGGTTTCTTGGTTTAAACTGTTTGGAAATCTAGATTTTAAGAATTTGCCACCATGTCGTTTACCAATGGGTAACCTTGTTATTGGCCATCTTTTTTAGTGAGTTTGCAAGGCCCTTCCCTCTTGGGATCTTTTTCTCTCTCTATTCTCTTACAGGTGAAATAGTAGAGGTGGTAGGGTTTACTTCAGTATACAGCCCAAATCCACCTAGACTTGGAAGTTTTTACTTTGGAGGAGCCCTCTACTATGCATGATCTTTGTTCTTCAAATTAATCTGTTTGGCTATTTTAATGTCATTCCATTCCATTCCATTCCAAGCCAAATTCTTGGATGAGAGGGCTTGATAATTTCACTAAAGGGTGTGGCTTCAGAGACGAACGCTTATCAAATACACAATTTACGTGGTTTGTTGCCAGTCATTTCATAGGTACTTAAATGGAAAGATTCCTCATTTAATACAAAGTGCAATGGCTTTTTTCCAAAATTGTCTCAAGAAGTTCTTCAGCTGATGATGTCTGACCATTTTCATATTGTTATTGATTCAAGTCATCATAGGTGGGAACATACTCATTTCAAGGTTCAAAACATGTGGTCATCTCATCCTCTTTTTATTCATTTAGTTAAGGCTTGGTGGGAAAAGAGTGCTATAAAAGGTGGAAGTTTTTTTTTTTTTTTATAACATAAGAAAGTATATTAGATAGAGAAAAAAGAAGGTACAATGTGCGGGAACAAAGAAGCTACCAAAAAAAAACAGGGGAAAAAAAAAACAAAATACAGAAAATGACAACATGAAACTAGAAAAAATAAACCAAGGAAACCCCTTTTTAAACCCTTTCCGTCATAATCTACCGAGCTCTTCAAATTCACCAATTCCCTTTGACCCTTTAATTTGTGACTTTTGCCATCATCCAAGCAAACTTCATTCCCTCCAATATCACTCAGCTTTAAATCAATTTTATCCTAAATATCTTGAACTTCTAAGTCCTCCCTGTGAATTTCCTCCACAGGAGTAGGCAATATTCCATCACTACGCTGTAAATTGTTGATCAAACCACCATTTTCAAAAAAAAAGCCCTCCCTCCAGATCATAAAACTCATAAACAAATGTAAACTAGCCAATGATTGGCGGCAAGTTGACATCCAATTCTTCTGGAAACAGAATTAAGTTGCATGAGTGAGAAACAAGTTGGAAACAAAGTTAAAAAAAATTTCAGGTAGAAAATTAATATACTGAGGGAGAATAAAAAAGAATTACAACCTAATGGAGTACCGCACAAACAAAATTGACATCAGGAACCTTCATTAATCATTAAATAGACCCCACACAAACTACTTTAGGGCAGAGTCATACAACATAAATGCACCAAGAAGCACTATTCGTTCACGTCATATGAACAAACAAAATAATTAGAAAATGACATTATAAAATATTTCACAAATGAATTGATGTTAGTACAAGCTACTCAGACAATATAGAAATAAAAAGGGAACATGCCTACCACTCAGTAAATGAAGTGGGGAAGTCTAAACAGGATTAGAATATTTTGACAATAATAAGGATTAGAAATATATGAAATATAGAACTGATACCAAGGGCCAAAGCAAAAGAAAAAAAAAAAAGACACAATAAATGCGTACAGTTAAGACCTTCTCAACCTCCAAACTCCACAACGATACAAGAAAAAAGGATACCTTGAATTGCATAATGCGCTCCTCCTTTGTTGGACCACCATCCGCATCCTCTGAATCAGAAGAGGACTCAGACATATTACCGTCCCCATTAGCATCCTTGAGTTTATCTTTGCTGTTGTCACTCTGTAGGCCCTTAACTATAGCTTCAACTGCTCTTGAGCCATTTAATTCAACTGCTACTGGTCCTGATGAAGCTGGAACAGGCAAGGAAGTAACAGGAGTTCCAGAGTCTAACTTCTTTTTAATTAAATCTAGTGCAGATGTTGATCCAGGGCCACCGGAAGTTCTAATAGCTGCTGCATCACGACCACCTGTGTTAATGGCAGGAGAACTCAAACTAATTGGAGCAGCTCCTTTTTCGATTAACGGATTAGTATTTGGCATTGAAGCTGACTGCTCTTTTGAATTGTCACCATCCTGCTTCTTTCTCAACTCAGCTACTTCAGCTGGGACCTGCCAGCTGCTTAACTGATTGGTAAAACAAAATAGCAAGATGGAGTTATAACAGATCATAAAAATATTTTTATAAGATTGGTATCTTTCAAAAATAGAACATTCATAACATTATCTATCAATTAAAATGGTAACCAACAATCGTCCTGCATGACATGAGTTCATAAATTTTGTAAAATATTATATTGAAGCGTACAAATCAGAGAAATCCAAGACGCTAGAGGAATATGAATACAAAGGAGCATCTCAAAAATAAGTGTAACCAAAATTAAGTGGGACAAAAATAGTAGCTCTGGATACACACTACGTGTGTGCTCCACAGCCCAAAATTTGAGGAAATAATGGAGGAATGATGTAGACAATGAAGAATTATGGAGTTATGGGATGTTATGTAAAGAACATTAATTTACTAAATTACACATTAACTGAAAATTTTATTTTAATTTTAAACTTATATAAAACAGCATTTTAGGAACAATCAGGGAAAATTCAGATTGAAAACTGCCTCAGGTTCCTTTAATTACTCTTGATATGATACATTTAGGCATGTCAGTAATATTTATTTATAAAAATATAATTCATTCATGCAAAATTATCCCCAAAAAGGATTGGCAAACGAGAGGCAAAATAAAACAATACTTTTAAACGATTCTGGAAAATTAACCTACAAACGATTTATGCATGCACGACACACACAAAAAAACAGCATCTGCGTCAAAACAGGTGGCCCACCTGTTAATGGCAGGATATGACCAACCAATTCCTCCTGCTCCATGCATAAAAAGCATCTATTGACGAGGAAAACCTTTTTTTTCTGAAGATTGTCCAAGGTAAGGATTCTTCCAAGAGTAACTTCCCAAGTGAAAAGGCAACCTTTGAATGGGCTTCCGTTTTCCAAATCAGCTTCCAAGGGAAGTTAGTGCTGCTCTCAGCCAGGGACAAAGGTGTTTGTAGGAAGAGCTGACAATGAAGTTCCCCTCTTTGCTCAAAAAGCCCATTTGGGCTCATCTGAATTAGCCTAAAAATGAGTCTTATAGAGATTGCTGAAAAAATATGTAAAAGTATCAAGTTCCCAATCAAAAGCATTCTTATTCATAGGAATATCCTAAACAATCCTTTGACTAGTAAGTTCCATGTGTTGGCAAATAAGGGCATCTTTGTTGTACGCAAAATCTGAAGATGGAAGGGAAAGAGGATCTGAGTTGGGACTTTCCACACCAAATGTCATGCCAGAAGAACACATCCTCTCCATTCCCACTTGGAAATAGATGAGGGAAGAAAATCTCCCATACTTTTCTAAGATATCTCTAAACACCCATGTCGTGAGCTTCCTTTGAAACTTTTGAAGTCCAACCATTATGATGGAGGCCATTCTTGACAGCACAATTCCCTGGGTTTCTACTATAAGTGGATTTAACGGCCCTCAAACTTTCTCTAATCCACGTCGATAACAAGTAATTTAATCCCAATGAATTCTTATCAGTACCTATAAGATTTCTAAATAACAAAAGAGTTACAAGTTCATCTTATCCATAGCAAAAATTGATCATTAAAACTTCATTGATCCACATTCAACCAAAGATAATACCCAAAAAGGAAACACAACTCAATATAAACTCTTATTACCCATACTAAATCTGGTCTTAGTTTCCTTACATGATTCTGTCTACTCTCTTATTTTATTATTATTTCTTTGAGTTTTAATACCTATCAACATCAGGCATGTATGTTAATTAAATACAACTAACCGAATAAAGGTTAATGGAGGAGAAATAGAAGAAGTAAAGAAAAAAAATTAGAGAGAAGGGCAAGCAAAAGGGGTTAGGTTACCAAGGGAACCACTACACTAAGCTAACCATGAAGGCATTATTTTGTTTATATTGTTAGATAGTGATTTTTTTTCTATTAAAAGAAAAGTGCATTAGAACGAGAAAAAGAAGTTCCAAATGAAAGGGGACAGGAAATACACCCACCAGAATAAAGAAAGAGACGAAGAAGAAAGAAAGAAACCCCTATTCAATTATTTTCGTTGTAACTAACTGAACACTTCAAGTTAGCAAACTCCCACTGGCCCTTCTTAGCCCTGTTATTACCCCCATCAAATTGTCATTTCTTCCGGGATCAAACAACTTTAAATCCAATTTATCTTAAAGATCTTAAACTTCCAAAGAAAACCCCTCCAATTCTTCCAATGGAAACAGATATATATATACATATATATGAAGTCTCCTAGAACATCACAGGAATCAAAAATATATCCATATTGTTCCCTAACATCATCATCAACACAATTGAACTCACTAAGATCGTCACTATCATTATCTGATAGATCCCCCATTTTAATTCACCAATTCCTTTGCTAGAACCATCACAAGAATTGTCCATATTCTTAGCAAAAATATCTCCCTCAATACTTAACTCTCCTTTTAAATCTTTAAAATCTTTGGCAGTGACTCACTAGAGTGCTCTTTCTTTTCTTTGTATAACTTCCTTATTTCCACATCCATCAGAGCAGCCTTCCAAAAAGTAAACCTTGGGACCCATAGAATTAACTGACTTGGATCTGGAAACATCATATTTCCAACCCAGATAACCGTCTCCTCTGTCAGCCTTCATGACACCAACCTCTTGTCCCTCTGCAGAACCAGAATCATTGGCCAACTTCAAACTTATTTTTCGATCTTTGTCACCAAGAGACTTTATTGAAGTCAAGATATTGGCATCCTAAATGTGCTCGGAACCATGATCTATTCCATGTATGTCATTGCAAGCTGGAGAAAACCTTTGGACTTAGTTTACAGATGGGTGAAAATCTTTCTTCCCTGTATTCTGCTCCTGCGAATTGAGGCTAGGGAGTTGGGTCTGCCCATTGTCAGAATCCATGAGTTGATCAGCCCAATTACCCTTTCCCTTATTATGGGCCTTAAAGACCTAACCCTTCTGCGAGAGACCCATAAGAGGTGATCCATACTTACCATCCAAAATAGGACCCAGAACAATATGAGCTTGTTCAACTAAGTGACCCATTTAGTTAAAAAGGATGCTCCTCCTTTTTCAATTATCTGGCCCAGATCCAAAACAAGGAGTAGTCTGCCCAGCCCAGACTTCGTGGCCTCCTCTTGCCCAAGCATAACCCTAGCCGCCTCAGCTAGAATCGCAACATCCTTGGAGCCCTAGCCACCTTAACAGTTTGAGCAGGCCCAGAAACCTTCTGCAACTCAACCCCACATTGAAGGCACAAAAGCACCACATCCTGCTTTCCTGATTGGAATCTACTTGCGCTACCTTCTCTCCTTCACCTACTTCCCTTCCATCACCACCTGACTCCGCTGTCTGGGAGCAAGAGAACTTGCAACACCTTTACCTCCAATTTGAAGGCGAAGCTCCTTAGCTAATTCGCAAAACTTGCTTGCAAAGCTTCACCATCCATCCCTTTTTGGGCCACCACAAATAAACACAGAAAAATTCTTACCTTTCCAATCCCAGCCCTAACTCCAACAAAAAATTCCCCACTCTTTTACCTAACTGACATCCAGTACTGCAGATTTCCCAGGTGGATGTTTCATGAACGCCCCTCCAACCAAATGAAATCGGATAGACCATCGGCAAACCAAAGAGCCGCTTCTTTGGTGAATTTAACCCATCTAGTTACATCCTGCGATCTGAATCAAGCGTTTTAACATAGCCTACTACTTCCAAAGCCATAGAGAGAGAGAGAGAGAGGATCGTTTCACGAGAGAGATAGAATGAGAGCCATCTCTTTCTCCTCACAAAGGAAGACATTATTTATAAGTCAAAGAAGATTGTTCGGCCTAGATGTCGACATATTAATAATTAAGATTACCAGTTCCTTGCAATCCTACCTCTACCCCTCAAAACCCTAACCCCAGTTTATTCACCTTCTCCCCTATATTTCTCTTATCTCCTTGTTCTATTTCTGTTCTAGATTCTCTCATTTGTGTGCATGAGTATAAATATATGGTTTGTGTAAATGTGATTAAGTTTGAAGTCATTGGAACGTAAAGATGTACAAATGAAATATCTGTAAAAGCCCACTTTCTTACAGCATAAGTTAATGCCCATTAATATCCCAGGTTGGTAACAACATTTAAAGTTAACAAAAAAATAACACAAAAAAAATAAAGAAAAATATGTACATGCACTACATGCAACTTCCACATGTGGGAGGAAATTTACAACAGATGACACCAGCAAGGGAAAATTTTATTGAAGCAAAATAAACTGGACAGCAGACCACCTATGTTAAGTGCGGCATGGAGCTTTTTTGAAAACATAAAATATTTTATTTTATCATTATGTGTGCGTGTGTGTGTGTGTGTGTGTGTGTGTGTGTGAGAGAGAGAGAGAGAGAGAGAGAGAGAGAGAATCTAAAGGCTTAATTGACAATTACCTTCGTTTTAGTGTTGTGGTAATATTTTTTGCCATCATTCGTAGTAACTAATGCCCAATCTGTACCAACTAGCTTTTCCCTGAGCAAGAGGACATGATAAAATTAAGCAAACAAGGGATAAATCAATGTCTTGCTATGACATGGCAAAGATTCTTGCAATGGTGATAATATCTGAATGAACAAAAGCGGGAAAAAGATCATTTACTAAAAACGAGCATCATGCCGAAACATGCAAGTAAGAGCTGCAACACCATGCCCCTCAAAGTTCTTAAATAAGAACATAAATTTATTTTCTTTTTCTTCATAACTAACAACTGATATTAGTCATAATATGTTCTGCTTTACAGAATTACATAAAATTATTAAAGAAAATAATATCTAACAATGCAGCAATAATTAATTGTTCTTCTTCAGATCTCTTTTATGAGAAAAAATAGGATTAGGTCTATTTTCTTAATATATAGAAATATGCAAAATCATATTTTTGCACCGCCAATTATAAACACGCTCTCACAAAATGCTGGACAAATAGTATCAACTGGCAACCCATTCAAGAGAAGAGCATGGTCTTAAATTTCTAAGAAATTGTTGAAATTACCTTCAAAATTTCAACTTTCCACCACCCTCAAAATCAAACCAACGGCCAATATCCATCTAACAATTTTTCCAACTAAAGTTTCCACAAATAATCCAAAATTTATCAAAATCTCAATGGAATTTGTGGAAATTTTGAATATGAAACACATTTTCCATGGTGAAGTTTGCGATTGAAAACCCTTTTGAGTACAAATAGGAATGATCACATTGAGACTGCTCAAATTTTGAGCAAAAGTGCACTGACAATTTATGTGTAAATTACTTAAATTTTAAAATTTTAACATTTCTCAGGCCATTCCTTGGCACTCCAATAATAGTTTTTTTAATGTGTTTGAGACATATAATTATGTACTATAATATTAGTTTATTTTATTTTAGTCATAAACACGATAACTACAAACAAAAGACACTACAATATTGAATTTAGAAAAGACAATAATAAATTATTGAATTCTTTCTATGAAAAAATGTCATACGTTGAGTACTTTTACAAAATTAAAAAGACCAAAATAGATGCATTTACTAGTCTCCGTAAAAGTCCCAAATGCTAATCCATTTGAAGCAACCAAAAAAAAAAGGCCCAAAGAAACACAAGAATCTGAAATCCATGTGAAAAAAATGGTAGAAGCAACAACCATCCGTTAAAGTAACAGGATTTCTTTCCGATCAAATGGCCCAAAACACAAAAAAAAAATTGCAACAACATTTCATTATCCTAATTGTCACCAAATCCTCTAAATGAATTAAGAAACTCCCAGCAAATCGACACAAACCTAGTTCTCCAAAGAAAAACCAAACAATCTATTCTGCAGACCCCAAGCCACCATGCAATGCAAAAATACACATAAATGATTCTCAACACTACCAAAATACATCCAAGGATAAATAATGCAAGCATCCAGGGGTAAAGAACTGCCAACAAAATAAATGCCATGACCTTGAAAGGAACATTGCTATGTAAATATATTTAACAAAACAAAAAGGCATGGAAGAAAGAATCAAGTGATTGCAGAAAGATATATGAGACCACTTTGACTATGGGAATTCCAACTTGGATTTTCCAGCTACTTGTTTCATGGCTTTAATTTGAGCTACCAATCCTACTCTGGAATTGGAAATGCCACATTAATAGTAGGTCTGATTCCAGCATTGGAGAGATCAATATTTGTCCATCCATAATGAAAATTACATTAGTAAAAATATTAGAAGAAACATATTCCAACTGAGTCTCAACTATTGGTAAAGTAGATACTTCACCTAAACAAGAACTAGACAGATTTTATACGTAGCTCTGGTAGCTAAATGAGGTTGTCGAGGATGCTGTCAGATGAATTAAAAGGGAATTGATTTTGAAAAAATTTATTATCTTGTTAGTTGGGGTTTTTTGGATAAAGTGACGGACAGGAAAGAATTCGGAGCAAGATGGAGGAAATGGATGATAGGGAGCCTTTCATTGGTTGCTTTTCCTGTTCTGAACGGGGATGCTAAATCATGGTTTAGAGCTTCTAGGGATTTGTGATAGGGAGATCCTCTCTCTCTTATCCAATTCACTTTGTTGCAGATGCTTTGAGTTGAATGGTTGATAGAGGTCGGCTGAAGGGATAAAGGTTTGCAATTTGCAGGACAAAGGTTTGCAATTTGCAGGACACCATTTTTTTTCCTTTCCAGGTAGCTCCCAACATGTTACCATTTCGCTGGTGCTTCAAAGTGTTTGGTCTTAGGTTCAACTTCTCTAAAAGCAACATAATAGTGAGTATTGGGGTTAACTCAAAGTCATTATTCTAGGTTTTCTGTTTTATCATGATCTAAGTTGGCCCATTACTTACTTAGGTGTCCCCTTAGGTGGTAACCCTACTGCTGATTCTTAACAGAATGGCTAGGAGATTGGAGAGAAAGGCTTTGCAGCAGTGCTCACTTATGGCTATTTTTTGGTGTTTATGAATGGAGAGAAATGCCAGACTTTTCAAGAGAATGGATAGTTCTTGTGCCATCATTGGTTTTGATGAATGGGTTCTTTTATCAATTACCTATGGCAGATTTACAACAGGATCTAGTTGCTTTACTCCAGTATAGCTGTTCTGTAATTATTTGTTTTTTTTTAGGTTTTTTTGTTTTTTTTTTTCTTTTTATTTTGGAGGACTTATCCTCCCTTCTCTCTTTCTCAGTGTACTCTTTTTCCTCTATCCCTAATAAATTTCTTTCTTTATCAAGAAAGAAAATGATATATGAGAAAACATAATCTAAAGTCCACAATCTATAATCCCTCAAGGAAATTGTAAAAGTTGAGCAGCAAAGAAAGCTCAATCGCCTCCTAATCATTGAGATTACAGTGAAAATTAAAATTCCGCAAAATAGACTCCCCCTCAGCAATCATAAAAGAAATAGGTGAATTATGTCAGGAATAAAACAGATACAATGAATGAAAATGAAAAAAGAAAAAAAAATTACCTACCACAAATATTTACAAAAACATATAAGTAATACATCCCCCTCGCTCAAAAAAATAAATAAATAAACATAAATAAAAACAAAACAAAACAAACTGCCAACCATCAAAACACCTCAGACACTAAGGTAACCATAGGATCCCTATAGTCAAAAACCTAGAAACATACTCTTAAATTTCACCAAATTCTAGGTTAAAATTTCGGGAGGGTTAAAACAAAAACAAGGTTTTTTGATACTCCTTTCCAAAATTTTGGCTGAAATTTCTGGTATTCCCAAAATTTTACATATACAGATCAAACTTATGGAAATTTAAAGTAAATATTGAGGAAAAAATTGTTGAGGTTTCTTATTTTGCTTATAAATTATTCACTACCATCTATTTTAATATTTCCCAAAGTTCCATTCATAATTTCCATAATTTATTGTAAGTTTCTACTGTTTCTTTAAATTGAAATCAAAGTTTCTATCAAAATTGAAATATCCATAAATTGAGCAAACGACACCTATACAAGTAAAATGCCACCACAAATCACCACACACCGCAAAAAAAAGAAGTACTAGAACCCTAACAAAACTCAAATTAACAACAGCAATACCACTCCCGCTACCCATGTTAATACTTTGGCCAGAAACCCTCTCAACACTCCCTATCATTATCCATGGGAAAAAACTAGCCACATCAACAACCTGCAAATAAGACAAAACAATCACTCACTGCCCACCACAATGATACACTGCAGAAAACCTTTCCCAACAGGCACAGCCCTATCAACCAATCTGCTCAAAGCATCCACTACAAGAACAAATAAAAGAAGGGACAAAGGGTTGCCCTAACACACACCTCAAGGCAGTGAAACAAGTTTAAGGCTCCCCATGAATAATAACAGGAAAAGGAGAATTGGGCAGGCAATACCTAATACAAATCTTCTACTTAGATCTGAGACCCTTTCAAACCAAAGCATTATATAAAAATTCAAACTCACTCCATCATGCAAATCCTCAAACACCTCATCAGCCACCAAAATTGAGCCCAACATTTACCTACTACCAAAAAGGCTTGGATTTCTTGCAAGAGGATGTTGAGTTTTTTCTGTAGTTCAGTCACTTTATTTGCCAAAATCACAAGATTTTATTCATGGGAACTTGGGGAAAATTTTCTGTTTACCTTCTCTCCTCCATTGAGGAGAATCCCTTCATCCTTACACATTACCTTATAGATTGACTAGACCTTTGTTCAAGCATTCCCGCAGACAGCACCAATTGATGCTCAAAAACGTTAAGAGCTCAATAATATCATTCCCCAACCTCTACTCGTCTCCTGAGAACAACTTGTAAAACAAAAATAGTTGAAGCATGCTTCAATGTCAGCCCTCCAAAGCTAAGTCAGAATTGGTTCAGTTCCTTTTTTTGCACCAGGTCCAGAAAATTCTGTCGCTTAAGCTTGCACTCTGTCAAATCATTCTTTGCTAAAAGCACTGATTGAGAGCTCATTACTTATATCAACATGAGTGGAGTCGCTAAGCCACCAAGGCAACCACTGATTCTTAGCCATCTTACTAGCTGTAGTTATTCTTTTACCAGTATGGAGGTGAACTAGTTGTATCCAGATGCCATTTTCCCAAGCTATTTGGCTATTTCTGTTCTTGGTTTTTATATTTTTTGGTTTTTGGAGGGTGCCTCATACTCCTCTTTGTATCTTTCTGCCTTCTCTCAATATATTTATTTTTTAATCAAAAATAAAATTTGAAAATAAGTTTTGACTGCTGTACGCCAATTGTGATTTTTTTCCCCTTTTCTTGACAAAGTAGGAAAGTGATGAAAGCAATGAAATATAATTGCAACTGTGCAAATATCAGCCCACTAAAAGAAATTTTTAAAACAAACAATCAATCAAGAAGGAATATCACAAGTGTTCCATGCATACCAGAGAGCCACTAGAAAATCACCCATTAAACCACATCAGGTTAGTGTAGCAATGCTTCTTCAATGTCTTCAGAAATTAATAGGAAAAGCAATAGAAAGTGAAACACTGTAAAGAGAGGGGGGGGGGGGGAACCATAACCATTACGCGAGAAACATCAACAATTTCTTTAATTAGTATAGTGCAAATATGTCACTCTTACTGTCCATGATCACTATTTCACAGCAGGTTCACTGATATAAATAAATATTCAAGCATGCTTTATACCTTCTTAGCACAGATAAGAACTTCAAAAAATCAAAAATTAAAAAAAAAAAAATTAAAAATATCAAAACATGCATAACCCTATTCCACCAGAGCTTACTGAAAATCCAATATGCTTTAGTTCACGTAGAAAGCACCCAAATGAGAACGAGCTCAGGCTTGTCAATCCTAAGTCCTAAAAGGGTATCCACCAAGCAAATAACATAAAATTTGACAACAACATCAGAACGGAGAAATGAGAGGAACAATGAAATTACCATGAAACTGCAGTTGGCTGCACAGTCACTTTATCTGGCTGCACCCATACAACCAAGGAAAGAAACTAATCATTCAAGTGAACCAAGAAGAGAGAAACGGGTGTAAATACAATGAGAAATCAAAACTCGGGCATGCGCACACAAATTCTAGGCAGTAACAGCCAGCACGGCTGATTTTTAACTTCCTCATATTTTGAAAGCATAGTGCAAAAGAACAGCAAATAAAAATTCAAATCTTCATTAGCAAATCAAAATTCAAATTTTCAACACTTGACTAAATTCTAGGTAACAGACGAGCAGGCTTAAATAGAAATACAGCTGAAAGCACAGTTAGTTCAACAAACCTGACTCCATTAAATTTAGGCTCTCAAGATCCCTTTTACAGAAGAGAAATAATAAAATTTGATTCAATTACACTCAGTGGATTTCGAAAATCAATCTGCTGAAGTTAGTTGAACAAACCCGATTTTGCTAAATGTAGGCTCTCAAGAATCATTTTATATTAGGGAAATAATAATGTTGGTTCAATTACGATCAGTGGATTTCGTAAAACAAGCTCATCCATGAACTGAACTTCTACTCATATTTCGCAGATTGAGAAGGTATTAAGTGAAGAAAATACCAAATTTTGAGCCTTTTTTTTAACAAAAAAAAATACATATCTGCAGTACTAAATTCACAAGAAAAGTTAAGTCCCCAAATGCTACAGCACCAAAGTGAATAGTAATCTCTCCCATTCCTATCAGTTCTCAAATTGCTAAAAAGGTGGGAAAATAAAAGAAATCAAAAGATAGTCCAATTTAAAATCTAATAATGGCATCTTTTCACCGCCCTCACTCACTTCGCACCTCACACTGTTTGAATTGTTGATTACATGCTTCCACATCCTGACCCGAAACATTTGTTCAAGGAAATCACTTCACCTCACTGTTGTAAGCAACAACTTAAAATTTGATCTCAATGGAAATTTCAGTGGTCTCAATTTAGGGATATTTCAACAGAAATCTTGACTTCAATTTTGTTTTATTTCAATTTTGATCTTAAAAAATGACAGAAATTTAGGCTAAATGATGGAAATTTACAATGGAACTTTGAAAAAATATTAAAATAGATGAATTAGCATAATTTGGAATCAAAATAAATTTAGAAAATGCAATCATGACAAGTTTTTAGCATGTAGGGCATATAAATTGCATATCACGAATCAAGCAAGGCAGTAAAGAACATTTATAATAATAATAATAATAATAATAATAATAATAATAATAATAATAATAATAAAAAAACAAAAAAGCAGATAAGATTCGAAGGGGACAAGTCTTGAGAGACTTTGAGGATACTTATAGAGAGATAATCCTTTTTATGAAAATCTACTTGGAAAGAAGAACAAGGAGGTTATTCAATGCAAGCTGAATTCCTTAAAGTCTGTCATAATTTTTTTCTTGGAAAGAAGAAGCCAAACTGAATTTGAACAGGGAGGTGGGTAAGGCAGAAGCTAAAAAAGCTATGTTTTCTTTTGCAGATGAAAAATCTCTGGGACCTGAAGAGTTTAACGGCAAATTCTTTAAGCACTGGTGCCCTATTGTTGAAAATGATGTTTATGAAGGATGCTAAGCTTTTGAAACAAGTGGATGCTACCCTACTAGGTCTGGTTCCCAAGATAATAAATCCCTCTTTTCCAAGTGAATTCAAATCTGTGGCTTGCTGCAATCTCATTTATAAATGCATCACTAAAATATTGGCCAACAGATTAAAAATTGCTCACTTCATTGATTTGAATCAAACTGCATTTATAAAAAGGAGAAAATGCAAGATAATATCCTTTTGGCTCAAGAACTTCTACACTTGTGCCATCTAAATCACAAGGCTCAAAGTTTTCTTTAAAAGTGGATCTCAAAAAATTCTTCAACTCTGTTAGCTGGTATTTTGTTATTGGGATATTGGAAAGCTTGGGGACCATTTGGTATCACTGTAAAAAATTAGAGAAGCGAAAAGCAAAAACGAAAATCAAAAACTAGAAACAGAAGCTAAAAACTAGAAACTAGCAACCTGTTTGGTTAACATTTATAAAACTAATACAAATTAAAAAGTTAATTAAAAAAAAATGCTCATTTTCATCTTTCAATCAAAATATTATAAAAATATGATAAAAATAATAAAATTACAAATAATACACATTAAAAAATTACTATAATAAAAAAATTTTATTATAATTTTTTACTTAATGTTCTACTTTCAAAATTTACTTTATAATAAAAATTTTATTAGACATGACAATTGAAAAATAGTAATTGTATTTTGAAATTGGCTCTATTATTATTTTTAAAACTTATGTATATTTTTTAAGTATATTTAAATTTATATATCATTTAATTTTGATTTTAGTTTAAAAATGTATAAGATGAATAATTTAATCCAAAAAAACTATTTCTGGATATTAAAATTTCTGGCAACGGGTTGCCAAAACAACTGAAAACCATAAAATCTGGTTTTCAGTTTTTTTGCAAACAGCTGAAAACCAACAACTGAAAATGAAAACAGACAACAAAAACAAGCGCATTTTTATAATCTATTTTTTTACTGTGGAGAAACAGAAACAAAAAACAGGAAACAGCAAAGATACCAAACAGACCCTTAGATACACCTCCCAAATTTATTTCATGAATCAGGAATGCATTACAACTTCATCCCATTCCCTTGTTATTAATGGGTCAATTTAAGGGTACTTTAAAGGCAAAAAAGGGCTCAAGACAGGAAGATCCTCTTTCTCCTGATCATTTTGTTATGGTGATGGAAGTTTTAAAAAGACTTTTGACAAATGCAGTTTAGCTGAGGCTATTCTCTTATCATTTCAGGTGTAGCAAGTTGGCTATAACAAAGTTGAGGTGTGCTGATAACCTCCTTATTCTTGCCAAAGTGGATTCTGAAGCTCTGCTTGAATTAAACATACTCAAAATTTCTTTTACATGTCTGGTCTAAAATGCAACACTGTGAAATCAGAATTATTTTGCTCTGGGATGACTCAACTAAAAATGAAGGAAATTTCTGAGGTTTTCCGTTAAAATCGGTCCTCTTCCTGTCAGGTATCTTGCTTTGCCTTTAGTAACCAAGAGGATCGGTAAAACAGATTGTGATCTTCCATGGAGAAAATTTCAGCAAGAATTTATTCATGGACCCATAAATTTCTGCCTTACAAAGGAAGATTAGAGCATATCAAATCTATTTTAGCCAACATTCAAGGTTATATGTCTTTTGCTTTATTTCTTCAAGATTCAATAGTAAAAGAACTACAAAGAAATTCAAAGCCTTGTCATGGAACGGCAATGATTGAAATAATTCTTATTGTAAAGTGAAGTAGACTGATGTCTGTAACCCTTTGGAACAAGGAGGGCTTGGCATTAAGCTGTTAAAATATTGGAGGGATTTTACTGCTACTAAGCTACTCTGGCTTATCTTTCCTCTAAGAGCTTTTCATGGATCATCTGGGTGCACTCTTAAAAGGAAGAAGCATTTGGTCAGTCAAACCTGGTTTACGTAATAACTAATAACTGGACATGGAAAAAAAAATTTGCAGACGACACTGAAGGCTTACAAATGAATCAAAGTAGAAGTTTGAAATGGTCAGAAATGCTTCTTCTTCAGAGATAATTGGCTCAATCTTTCTCCCCTTTCTGAATCTTTTGATTCCAATCTTCACAAAGATCTGGGGATTTTAGAGGCTAAAGTGACTGACTTCTGGTCAAAAGATGGCTGGAAATGGCCTAGAAGGCTTTCTCATAATGCAGCACTTCTGAAGAATGAATTAAGCATTAATATTAATCATGCTAAAGATGATTGTATCAGATTGTATCTCTACTTCAAGGAGTTCCCCTTTCCAATCAGCATGGAATCATACTAGAGAAATGAAAAGCTCTGTTCACTGGTATAATGTCATTTGGTTCAAAAAAGCTACCTCTAAATGTGCTTTTATTGCTTGGCTGGCAATATTAGACAGATTACCTACTCTTAAAAGGTTATTTTCTCAAGGAAAAACAGATGACTATAATTGAAAGCTTTGTGAAGATGGAAGTGAAAGTAGAGATCACTTATTTTGCAGTTGCAAAATTACAAAAGAGATCTACGAGAAAGCTTATACATACATGATCAAAGCTAGAAATTTTATCAGCTGGACTGAGGAAATAAAATGGATTTCAGATTTGCCAAAAGGGCTGGAGAATGATACTTACAGACTGATTTACCCTTTTTAATTTACCATATTGGAAGCTTCAAAATTCTATTCTTTATGCTTAGGGTGGTCTTAATGTTAAAGAAATCATAGGCCAAAAAATCATTAAATATGTGAAGATTTGTTTGAGCTAATCTTCTTCTGGGTGTTCTTGAGGGTCTAGTATCATATCCAATCTTTGTTAGCTTTTCTTCTTGCTGGGTTAGTTTCTGTGTTGTTAGAAGGTGGATTCTGATCCTTTCTGAAGGAGCTTCTTGTTTCTTTGCTTTTCCCCGAGTATATAAAATGTCTTAGTTGTGCAAAAAAATAATAATAATAATAAGGCCATAGTTAAATAGTGGGGTAAGTGCAATCACTGGGCAAGAGTGGCAATCATGTTCGCAGAGTTCGTGCAACAATTCCACTACAGCAAGGCTGAGAAATAGAAGGGGGGAGAACCAAAATACTTTGGCCCATGCATAGTTGTTAGAATCGTGAGATTCTTGATTAGATTCAAATGATTGGCATCGAGAAAGGGATCAAACAATTTGAATTGCATGGGAGAATTGCAGAAGCCTGTGAATCGAGGTGAATCATATGATTCAATTCACCTAGTCAATAGATGAACTGAATCAAATCACACGAATTGCAACATTTGGCCCTGGATCATCTAAAACCAAACTTAAAGGCAAACTTTTTTTTCCACGTGATGGGCTTCTATTTGCTATTTGCATCTGTCCTCCAAGAGAGAAGAAAGAACTCTGTCGGCCTTCTCATTCTGCACCTTCCTTTTCTCCTATTGGATAAGATTCAAAGAAAACCAGAGACAGAGAAGGAAACCAGTTTTGAGAAAAAAACCGATGTCAACTAAGTGGGTGACCTTCTGGTTGGCACGTTGCCTTCTCCACTCTCCAGATTTTAAGGTCTAAGTTCTATTAGTTTTTATATTTTAAATTTGTTTGTCTATGTTTTTGGTTACTTTTTCTTGTTTTGGCTGTTGGAGAAAGCCTATACATTAAAAATGATTTTTTTTATTAAAAACCATAGAGTTCAATTTTTTATTGTTTTTTACTGATTCGCTCCCTTTAAAACCATAAATTTCAATTTTTTATTACTTTTTTTCTTGATTCCTATCCCTTTTTTTTATAAAGAAAGCATACACATGATTTTTTATTGTTCAATATGTAAAAATACACCATAAACATAAAGTTCAATTTTTTAAAATTTTTCGTGGAACCTTATCTTATATTTTAAATGTATCTTGAGCTCTTAGCCTCTTACACTTAATGCTTTAGTTTTGAGTCACATAACACAAGTGTCATCACTTCATAGAAACTTAATTTGATACTTGATAGATATCGAATGGCTAGATCATGATATATCTTGTGAGTAGTTTTTCCTTTTAAATCAACATACGTTTGATTTAAATAGATTATAGATCATAAGAGGACTTGGACCCACAAAACTTACTTCAAAGGCAAGCGTCATTCCAATTACAAACATGGTTGATCCATATTTGTTGATATTTTAATATATTTTACTATTTTACTTGTTGCAAGTCATTCATAATCGATTTTTAAAATTTTGCATCGAATTGCACAAATTCATTTCAAGCAAATTCTCAATTCATGAAATTGGGATTTCAATTCAATATTCAACTCTCAAGTGGACAACTATGGGCCCACACATGAGTGTATCACGGCTGTTGGAGGGAGGCAAGAATTTGGCATTGGGCCGATCAGAGGTTTCTGCCTCTGATGGGGGTGGAGAAGCCATGAATTCTTTCTGGCAAAGTTGTGTTTTAAGGATGAGAAGAAACAGCTGTAATGTTCTGGCATTGAACAGTGCTCTGTCTGGCCCGCAATTGTAATCACTGTGGCTTCAGATGCAGTTCAAAGCTTCTCAAATACCAAATCTGATGCAGGGCAGCATGGAGATGGAAGAAATGAGAGACAAGAAAGAGAGGGACGAAGAAGATGAAAATGATGATGATGATGATGATGACGACGATGGAGGAGGACAAAGAAGGAGACGAGATGCTGCGCATAGAGAGAAGATAAAAGAGAAGAAAATTCTAGATTCAAAATGCCAACTGCAAGTTCCATAATACTACCCAATATTTAAACAACCAACAGTAACTAGACACACATATACATTTATAAATCAACCCCAAAATAACTGAAATAAGTAGCAAGCCAACAGAGTTGGGACTTGGGAGACTGCTAGGAACTTAGGAGACCCAAAGCAGGAGTTATCGGTCTAGGCAATGTGGTTTCTAAAAATCTCTCTATATGGAAAATGATTGTGCAGGATCCCTTAGAAGTAAATTCCTAATGGCACAAAGTAACAACAACTCAAAAAGTATGTAGCCCCATCAAAATGGGTGAGATACTGTTGGAAATTGCATTGTTTCTCATGCAAATCCTTGGAAGTTTGTTTCAAAGGTTTCTTGTTTGTTTTCTCCTCTCACCCATTTCAAAGTGGGTACTGGCAATAGAATTCAGCTTTGGGAGGATGTTCAGGTTAGCAGTTCATTGGAGTTCATGTTGCCCCATTTTTTTAAGATTTCCTCACTTCACAATGCAACCATCATCTCTTTCTTTTCATTCACAGGGGCCTATATTTCTTGGGATCTCCATTTTTTTAGGAATCTCAGTGAAAAAGGGATTGATGAACTCACCAGCATGCTTAACACTCTATAGCCTTTTTTTCCCTTCAAACAGGGAAGATCAGAGAGTTTGAGAGGGGGATTCTCCAGGTCTATTTCCACCAAATCCCTTTTCTTTCACCTCCTTAAAAGCCCTTCCTCCAACACTTTTCCTAGTACTTTCCTTGGATCCACATCATTTAGAAGGTCAAGGTCCCATTTTTTTGAGATCAGGGCGCTCATATAGATTGTGTATCTCAATAAGCTTAATATGCATGTGTTCCATGTGTCATGAGTCTAATGAAACAAAAACAAACTTCTTTCTTCATTTCCAGGTGGCTAACTATCTTTGGTGCGCCCTCTTTGAGTGTTTTGGTGAGGCTTGGTGGCTCCACAGGTCATGGGGGATTTCCTGCAAATGAATTTTCAGGGTTTTGCCAAATCCAAAAAGGGTAGGCGTTATCGAGATGCATGGTTTTTGGTACATCCTGGACACTTTGGAATGAAGGAAATTCAAGAATCTTCAAGGACCGCACAACTTCTCCCAGTTTGTTATGGGATTTTCTCTTTAAGGCATCATCAAACAAATAACATATTTCATCGCCGCCACCACACACTAAAGAATTGACTATACAAAAGACAATGTTGGCACAACAGGTTAAGAACAAAACACATAGCCAAAGGACCAAAGAAATGTTGCGTTGTTAACTTGCAAGCATAAAGGAACTAGAAAAAGAGGATCCACTAACCAAAAGGACAAGCACATGAGGTTCTGCAGCTTAAATTTTTACTAATGAAATTTTGATTTTTTTAAGACCTCAAACATCTTAAAAGGATTCAAAGACCTCAAACAGTTCACACTATGTTTGGTTCACAGAATACATTTGATGCATGGAAGGAATCAAGGGAGGAATGGAATCAAGACAAGAATGAAATCACTATGTGTGCTTGGTCAGAGATAAAGAATGACACTCGGAATTTCCGTTCTATCATTTGATATTCTTGGCATATGACTCAAATGGAATAAAAAATAAGCCGTTTTATCCCCAAAAAAATCCTAATGCAAATTATTTAATTTTGCAATATTGTAAGTATATATGACTCCAATTCAACCATATTTTCTTATTTGGCCACAAAACAAAAAGTGTCCATAATGGAATGTAAAATGAATTATGTTCCAAAAATGCCCTTGAAAAATAATTATTTATTTCTTGTAATCTTGTTCTCTCAAATCACAACCATCAACACCCAATATAAAAAGCCATCATAATTCACCAACAGTACCTAATAACTTAAGCAATTATTTAAACATAAAAAATTTTAACTTAAGAGAGAGAAAAAAAAAGACCTTCTCTTATAGTTTTTCAAAAAAATAATAATAATAATAATAATAATCAGCATCTTGTATATTGTCATATGAATGCAGAGTTACTATTAATATATCAGCACATAATGCCCATGCAAAAGCACAGGTCAAGAAAATAATTTTTAATAAATTCTGAGCTTTAACCAATTCTTAAAGATTTGCACCAACTTTAATAAGCAGTCAACTAAGAAAGAAAATTTCAGGACGGAGAAGCTGAGGTCCATCAGGAGGCGGATATGGAAGGATAAGAAATCAAATCCAAGGTATCAACAGGATTCCACCCCTGACTGCACTCTTCTTCATGAATACCAAGATGATTTCTGGCTGTTGGACTCTCTTGTCCTACACAAAATGACAGTGAAGTGTTTTTTTTTCTTAAGTGAAACGATGTCAAACTGGGAGTAGATAGCAGTGATCTAATGGTGAGAGGAGTTCATAAAGTCTGGAATTTGGTGGCTGCCATCTAATCTGGCGAGCATCTGTCAGCACACACTGGCAAGGTTACTTGTTTCATCGACTCTCCCGCAAGCCATTGTTTAAACTTCGTAATCAATATGATCAAGGAATAGTCGTGAGGGTTATGATGACAAGAATAGTGAGATTCAGATCATTGTCCTAGCAGCATCTCCTGCACCATGAGTGGCGGAGGTGGACAAGAGGCAGTTGGATTAGGATAAGTATCTAGCTAGGGTTAGGTAGTTGAACGAGAAAAGAAAGGCTTGGGATTTGGATGAGGTAAAACTCAAGTGTTCTGCTTGTTTAAGAATTTTTAAATTAGCGACCATTATAATTGTCTCCAAAAAATAATCAGGAATGGAATTCTAATTCCTACCAGTAAGAAGCAGAATCACCATCCGATTCATGGGAAAATTAGCATTCACCCAGAACGCAAGCCAGACCTTATTTATGCAAATCAAATGTCGGAATGGGAATCAAGATCTGAATGTTAATTCAACTCCACCTTCTTCCATGAATCAAACACAGTGCTACACTGACAGCTATAAGCCAGAGCGAGAGAGAGACTAGTTTCTCAATCACAATATGAAGGGAGGTGATTGTGGGACACAATTAAAGGCTGAAAGCCCCATTACGCAAAGGTGCCTAAAAGAGTTCTTTAGATTATCTCGTAATTTCAGTTTTTTTTTCAGGCATTATGTTAGGGTTTAGTCATCTTTCCTAGTTGGGCCTTCGACTTTGTTTCCTATTTTAATATCAAAGGTTCCCACTTAAGTGCACATGTAGGCTGTAGTAGGGTTGTAGTCAATGATACGGAGTTATGAATTGCATTTGAGTGTTGCCCAAGTGACAGTATATCCTATCTTATCCCTCCTATTTTTTTCTCTCTCCCTCCATCCTACTTCACATGCAGCCAAAAGAAGCCACCACCATAGCCACATTAAGTCCCTCCATCTCTCATCATTTTTCCTCAGCCACCGCTGCCACCAAGGCACTCATAACTCATTGAATCCCCCCCTTAGAAGTCAAAAGACTCAAACAGTCCTTTCCAAGCAGGGGAGAATGGAGATTGTGCAGAGCTCCCACACGGACAACATTAAAGCATTCAGCATTATTGGATCACTCTAGGATTTTTTTAATGACAAGCAAAGAAACTATTTAAAGGGCAACAACAGGGTGACATCCAAGCACAGAAAAGAAAACATGTGCAAGTTGCCCAAGAGAAACCAACAAAAAACAAAGCCAATGCCCACAAATTTGTGGTTCAAGGACAGAATAATAAAATGCAGTTCACTGATTCATTCATAAATTTGCAAAGGGAACAGCTTTTACCCCTTTTTGAAGGCTTTCAATGGTCAATGTCCTGTTCAAAGTTGCTTCCCAAGCCAAAAAAGATCAATGTAGTAAGAGTATTCGCCTTCCAAATAGCTTTTTATGGAAAATTAGAGCTGTCCTCAATAAGATACTCTCTATCAAGCTATTTGTAATCGGATTTAAGTTTTAACCTTAAAGAAGCCATTGATATTCAGCCTACAAATATGTCTATCTTTGCTTTCCAAGTCAATCACCACTCCATTCATCTTGTCAAAGAAATGAAAAAAAAAGGCAATTTTTACTGTTTTCAGAATTTTTAAGTTTTTTGTAATATTTTTTTAATCCCTCTACAACAAGAATGCTTCCTGAAGTCACCCCAATCAAAGTCTTTCCTTGTCTGAAAAAAACACATCTTTTTTCCCTGGTCTGTCAAGCTATTTAGGCGGAGATTGTTGCCAAAACACAGAACTGTTTCATAATTGCCATTGAAGAATCCCATCATCCATCACCCCCATCATCTGAAGCCAACTTCTCTGATCCAAGCAACTCCCCAGCACAATCATTGATTCTTTTTTTGTAACCGACTTCAATGTTTTCAGCAACCCATCTTGCTGTGAACATGAACTGTTCATTGAGAATCCATTACCATAGGGCTCCTAACACCTTGGCCTAGAGCTCCTTTAACCAATTTGGATTAAATCAAACAATCAGCATCATGGGCTTTAACTTCAAAAACTTCAGCAACTTCCTGGGCAATAACAGGATTAACTTCGACCTTAACATTAATAACGCTTTGTAGAGCTGAGTGTTGCCACTTTTAAAATAATCTATATTCAAATAGAATTCAGCCCAGAACCAACACAATATTTACCACAACAGATCCACTCCAGAGCCTAGTTGATGCAACCATAACCCAAACCCACAATTCTCATCCCCAAGCTTTTCACTTCAATCAGGAAACTTCATACGACTTTTTCCAGCCACTGCAACATTGCCACTCATTGCCACACTGCCACAATTCCTGCAATAACAAACACACTTCAAACCTTCCAACTGATTAACCCATCCTCTCAAACCCATTCTCGATGTTCATTCTCAGTCAATACATCAGCTTTGAAATCAGGCCTCTGCGGCTCTGCAACAGATTTCAAAGACTCCACAAAATAGCTCCGAGAATTCCCTTTCAAACCCCCAGGAACATATACCAAATGACTTATCCCATTCATACCGAATCCCAGATTAACAATTGTGCACTTATGCATAAACCAAGCTGGTAGACAAGAATAAAATCTCCCAAATCACCTTCCGCAAACACATCAATTGATCCTTCCAAAAATTTATCCACCCACAGACAGGTGTAATCCTGATCCACAGCACACCAGATTGTCCTCAAGCAAATAGACACCCAACCCTTCTTCACTGATCTTCCTGAATCTCAGATTGAAGAACTTCCCTTCAATCTGGCAAGGTTGCTTGCTATCATGCCAATCAGAACTTGTAGATCCCAAGAGAGAATGAGAATGGTGGAAGAAATTTAAGAGAGGAAAAGAAAGGAAAGCAAGACATTGTTTCAATATTACTAGGTTTCCTTATTTGTTTTTCCTTGTGATGCGATCTTATCAAGCTCAAAGACAATTGATTGAAAGAGTTGATTTAGTATAGCGTGCACATCCAAGAGGCTGTCACTCTGAAGAAATGAGAGCGAGACATTGTTTTCTACTTCTAGTATTACTGGGTTTCCTTGTTTGTTTTCCCTTGTCATTCAATCTTATCAAGTTCATATGCAATTGATGAGCGAGTTGAATTAGTATTGCATGCAGATCC
Organism: Malania oleifera; assembly: GCF_029873635.1. Classification (NCBI taxonomy): domain Eukaryota; kingdom Viridiplantae; phylum Streptophyta; class Magnoliopsida; order Santalales; family Ximeniaceae; genus Malania; species Malania oleifera. The sequence continues at coordinate 83,091,580 of NC_080420.1, forward strand.
AAGCTAGCGTACATTAAAAGAGAGTAATAATAATGTTTAGCTTCTAGAATTAAATTTAGTAGCCATAGTTTACAACAGATTTTATAACTATCTTGTCCATGCCCAGCAGACCACATTCACACTTCCAGCAAAGTCAAGGGACTCCCCATAACATAAAAATTTATTTCATGCAATCAAGTCCAAAACATTCATCTGGGGTATCAAATTAACAATGCAAATTATTGAATCTCTTGAAACCATCAGTCAACAAAATTGTCAGCTTTGAATGCAAATTCGTTGTAATCTTAAAGGGATTAAGCAGAAGCACTATATTAGGTTGTAAATTTATTTATAAAATAAAATAAAAAACAAAAAAAAAACAGTTTTTAACAGTTCAATCACCCGTGAATTATTTTCGGTGTCTTCTAAAGGAAGATATGGCCAGTGAAAAATGAAGTCTGTACTACAGTCAATGTAAGTTTTTTGTGTCTCAGGTCCCAATAATTTCAGAAGGAATCTACACTTAACTTGGCTAGAAAAACAACATTTTGGCAGTTACCTATGTTTTGGATGGTTGTTCGAAGGATATCCTACATATGCAGCTTCTGCCCATGCATGTAAAAGCAAGCTAGGAAACATGGACACTCCTAAAAGGCCAAAATGATAGCATCTGACACGTCTTGGACACTGACACATGCCTGACACAGTCTGATATGTGCCCGAAGCATGTTGAGAATTTGTTTCAATGTTTTTATTTTCAGACATGCCCTGGATACTGCCGGACACACTGCAACACGGACCAACATTTCCGGGACACTTCTGAAGCAAAAACAGTGTTTTGTTTCCTTCAGTCCCTTTATAGAAAACACAAACAAAAACAAAAGGAAAAAAGAGGCAGACGTCAAGGCTCAAAATCCTTCTAGATTGCCCTAATCATCATCCTTGCCTGCTGGACCTCCCACCCTGCTCTGCTGGAGACGTCCATTCCCTTCCAGAAAACCTGCTGCTTTGTTCCTGCTTAGCTTCAGCCAAAGCCTCAAGGAGATACAAATCATCGAATTCCCTGAGGCTACAGCTCTTCCTTCTACATTCTTGATACTGGCCTTGAAGAGCAACAAACATCAAATCCTCTTGGGCTACAGCTCTTCCTGCTTCATTCATGATCATCGGCTCCTAACCATGCACTCCCAGAGCAGGATATGTAATAGTCAAAGGAAGAAGTGCTTGCTTTGCATGGTTCATAGGAGAGAGGGAGCGAAGGAGGGAGGATTTTGATGGAGAGAATGCAATAAATGAAGGTTATAGGAATTTTGGATATGAGTACGTGGTTTTCAATGGGGTTTTGTTCAAATGGGGGAGAGAGAGAGAAAGAGAGAGCACATGGAGTATAGTAGAGAGAAATGGAGAGATATTGTGTTTTGGCATGTTTAGAAATGGCGGGGGCAGGGCAGCACTAAAACATTTTTCTGTTTTTCTTTTCTTTTTTTTTCCTTGTATATTTGTTTAGAAAAAAATTTGACAGGTGAACTCATGATAAGTCTGCATGAATGATGCCTACATTTCATTTTCAATTAAAAGTACCTCAATATTTATCATCTTAAAAGAATAATATCTCTAAAAAGGGTGTCCCTAAGCCACAAGGCTCCCTGCTTTGCGAGGGTAGGGGGAGAGTCATCACAGAGTATGCAGGACCTTGCTTTTATGCAGAGAGGTTGTTTCCTTGACTTGAACCCATGACCAACCGGTCACAAAGAAGCAATCTTACCGCTACTTAATTAACGTATCCGGGCCGTGTCATATGCTCATTTTTTTTCAAAATCACCATATTGCAGTGCTGGAATCATGTCGTATCCGTGTCCCGTGTCAGTATCAGTGCATCCTAGGAAGTAAGTTATTGAATGCATTTCTGATTTAGATTTCTGAATCTCTTTGATGGATATGTGATGTATATCTAAATTATGGGGACCATAGACGCTAAAAAACTTATATTAACTGCAATACAATTATACAGAATTGATTTTTCACCAGCCATATCTTCCTCTAGAAGATTGAATAATTCATGGGTTGGAACATTAAAAACTAGTCTTATTCTGGCCAGCAACACAACATTCTGGTAGTTACCTATGTAATGGAGAACTACCGATGGAGAAGTTTAGATGTTTATATTGTAGCTCGGATTCTTATTTTAATTTGGGAAAGATTCAGGTTATTTCATAATTTCAGTTAATTTAGGGTTATCTTGTGTATTTTAAGTACTTCGGGATTATTCAGTAAATTATTGTTTCAGTTGTAATGTTAGATGTGTAAGTACCTTGTTTGTAATGTATAAAATATTTATCATTTGAAATCATATTTCCTGACTGATTTTCCCTCTCCTCCTCCGTTCACTTCTCTAATCCACTCCTGACCCTCTGTTTCTTTCTATTTCTGTCTCTGATCTGAACCTTCTCTTCTCTATCCTGGTCTGCTGTCTGTTGTGTCCAGCAGCCTCTTCTCTTCCTTCTTCTCCTCCTATACTTTTCCTCTTCGTTCTCTCTCCCTCCCTTAACTCTCTTTATCTTTCTCTCCATTCTGTCCTACATCACTATGCTAGGACAGTTATCCAAGTATATCAATATATGTAGCTTCTGCCCCTGCATGCAGAAGTTATTGAATGCATTTCTGATTTCTAGTTCAATATCTCTTTGATGGATTACATTGGGTAGTCAACTATGATCTATGCTCTATATAAATACGATGGTGATTTTCTGTGCCCTGAGAATGGTATACGGATTTATCAATTTTGGTGTGTTTGAGCGTTTTGCTCTGAGTTCTAATCCTTCTCTAACAATCCAGTATAATTTTTTATGTGCAACTGTGCAAAGAAGGTCTTTCTTTTTTTTTCAAAATGCAACTTCAGAGGAAAAATATATTGCCAATTTGCAACTAGAATCAATAATTTCAGAGAGTAAATGTAAATACCTCTCCCTTGAAACCATAAGGTTTCTCATAGGTAGATTCTCCTGTTAAAGCATTATAATAATAGACAACTCCTGTGTCAGTCTTGTGAGCGGTCCAAGCATCTAATTGTTCATTGACAGCAGCTCCATCCTTGTAATTGACATCATTGCCTTGTTTTTTGTTATCTGCACAAATCCGTGTTATGCTGATGAAAAAAATATGAAATCTAACACATTTAGTTTAATTGTTACTGGTATTTTAAAATGAAGTCATGAGCATACCAATTCCTGGGGGGGGTAATTCTGGCTGTTGCCCTGAACTGCAAACCATTGAATGAGCAGAGTCCATGGAAGATAATGGAATTCCACCTGTAGTTCCTACAGGACCAACCCCAGGAGTTTGAGAATCAGGCAATGGAACAGATGGAATAGACATTCCACGAGCCAGCAATGGAAAAGAACCGGGAAAAACTGCAGGATACGTTAGAAATGGTGGCCTTGGCAAGCCACTCATCTGGGGTGGGGGCTGCAACCAAGGTCCTTGAGAGGAAGAAGCCACAGGAGGTAAAGACAGATAGGGCTGACAAGTTTGCTGCTGAGCAGCTAGATTGGATGGAACAGAAGCAGTCAAGTTTTGCCTCAAGACTGCTGAAGAAGAATCCATGGCTGCAGATGAGACAGTCAAATGAGTGGATACTGGGGCAGATGGAGTGATTCCAGGTGGCCCTGGTGTTCCAGGAGTTCCAGGCATCCCAGGAAAAGAGAGAGCAGGAGGCATCCATGAAATTGCGGGCCCCAAGTTAGAAATTGAAGCTACAGTTGTAGAACTTGATGTCTGAGCAGACAGTGGAGCAGACTGAGAGAGAGATGATCCAGATGATGCGGTGGCAACAACCTGTGCAACAACTGCCAAGGTATCCTGCAAAGAGGGAACACATTAAAACAGAATGCTGGCATATGAAAACCTGAACCTTATTCGTGACTCCACCAACACACACAGAATGCATTGACTTTTTTATGGACAGTAGCTCAAAAACCATGCCTGCAGTTAAAACCCAATTTGGCTATCTTAAAGGGACGCTTCATAATGTTAACACATTAAACAGCTATAAGATTGATAATTTTACATCAAAGATAGAATGGCAAGTGCATAATCTTGTTTGATCACATAGCTAAAAGATCAGGTCTATCAGGAGGCCCATGGACCACACATGATGCATACACTGACAATGGAATTATGGACCAACTGATTTTTCTCTGAATCAAAAAAATACTAATATCACATCTAGAGTTAAATCTTATTCAAATCTGTGCACTCCCTTGAGACCACATACCGAGGTTCGTGCCTATTCCCACAATATTGTGAAATCCCTGTAGCTGCACCAGTATTCATTACACAAACAACCTCACAGAGTGGGAAGCAAGGAGAGAGATGTGCAAAATTATTTGCATCCAACCTAGCAAAATAACTTGGATCAATGTCTATAGCCACAATACCACTCTTAGAAAAATTGATAGGGGGGGCGAATGAGCAGAAAGGAATTTTTCACTTTTGAGGGTCGTATCACTCTAATACAAGCTCGTCTGTTAGATCCCCTTGTATTCTTTCTCTTTTTTTAGAGTCCTGGTGAGAGTTGCTTGGAGATCAGAGAAATTAATGGGGAATTTATTGTGTCCAGGTGTTTGTGAGCAGGATAACAATCATTTAAAGGGCAGACCCTAGGTCTTAAATTTCCATGAAAAATTGCCGAAATTTCTGACAATGACAAAATTTCAATGAATCATCAAAAATTCAGATTCTTGAAATCTTAGCAAAATTTCAACTATAGAATGAATGTTCCTTGAAATTTAAATGTGAGATTTAAACCCAAAGTGAAATTCCTCTCGTATCTGTTATTATTGAAACCCAAGATTATTAGAAAGGCTATTGAAATTATATGAAAAATTAAACTTAGATATTAGCAACAACGTTTTATGTGGCCATTTACGTCTAAACTATCTTTATTTGTATTAAATATTACTTAAATGATTTATGAATCTCATTTACATTGACAGAACGTATTTAATATGATTATTATATTAAAGCTACTGCACCTTATACAAACAAACCTATCACTATTAGTGATGTATTTAGTTTATAATTGTTCTAAAACTTGCACTATTATGTCTATTAACCATTTCTAGAGTTTAATAAAAGAATTCTATGCCTACAATTAATTCCCATCATATTTCAAAATCAAAACTGAAATTGAAATCAAAATCAAAATTTTGACAGAAATTTTTCCATCTTTTCATGGCTTCAAAGTTTTAGTTGAAATCAAAATTTAAGACCTTGAGAGTGGACCACTGGAGTAGACTAAAAGGAAAGGAGGCCTACATCTACGTAATTTTGGTGTCTAAAAACATTTCTTTGTTGGGTAAGTAGTGGCAGCATTTCCCTTCAGAACCAAACGTTACATTTGGTTCACAGAATGTCCATTCCAAGAAATTAAATGACTATAATAAAATAATTTCATAGTTTATACCCAAAAGAGAGAAAAAAAAAATTGTTAATATCATAAAGCAAATAACAATGCAAAATTTTTTAGAGGAAAATACACTTACACCCCCTAAACTATATCATCTACTACAAATGCCCCCTTGAACTTCTAAAAGTGACACTTAAACCCTAAAACTATCTTCATAGTTACAAAAAAATCCTTCTGTTAACAAAGGATGTTAAATCTAACGGATTAATGTAATTTATGTCACATAAATGGTTAATAATTTTTTTTAGAAAAAATTACACTTATAAGTCTAACTGTCTAAGAAATATCATCATTAATAAATTCTAGTATATGAATGTGGCAAATATCCCTGTAAAGGGGGGGGGAGAGACAAATTTTTTGCTCAGATGAGAAAAAAAAATTAAATAACATGTTAAAACATAGAAAAAAATTAATTGAAAAAAAAAAAATATTAAATTCTGAGGAATTAAATATTTAATCTATAAAATAAAAATATACAACATCTACATTGCATTGGTCATATAGTATACATTAATTAAAAAAAAAAAAAGCATATACTATATATTGCAATCTTTACCTATTCACACTTCTTATGAAGTTACAAAAAATTTAATAAAATAAAATAATTCAAGCCTAATAAAAAGAAATAATTTTTTATTGTTTATCAATGTTTAATGCATTTTATAGAGTGTATAAATTATATCTGAAACTTCACAACAGATATTCTATTATAATATTATAAATTAATAACATTTCTCATGAATTTTAAAATCATTGATTTTACTTTCAATACCTTACAGGTGGATTCCAACCATAAGACTGCTACTTTTACTCAAGAAAATAGAGCATCCTTATTGTTCAAAAGCCATAAATTAGTGGCATTGAAGAGGAGAAATATATTAATAAGCATGTCGAGGCAGAAGAATGTCGTTTGATTCTTGCTGTCGAGAAGCTGTTGCCAAGCTAGATGGAGTGAAATTAAAATAAAAGGGTATTAAAGTACTTTTTATATTTTCGTTAACGGAAGTTAGCTTCATACTCCCTTTAATAGTTTAGGGGATGTAAGCATTGGTTTAAAAAGTTTAAGGGGACATTTATAATGAACGGTATAGTTTAGGGGGGGCATAAGTATATTTTTTTTCAATTTTTTTATGAATCTGTAGCAAGGAATAACTATTCCCAAATATGTCTCATGCTTTCCTATTCCATGTTGGATCGAATAACATAAACTTTTCAATGAGTGAGTTGGTTTTAAGTTGTACATCCCTATAAAATTTTCAGCACATTCTCATTGTATTTCATCCTATTCCTAGGCGTAGATAGTCCACGAAGAAAACATAACCTAACTCTCTTTTGGCACAAGGTATTTCATAGTAAATTTGGACTTCTACAAAATGGATGGGATGCAAATGCAGTAGTTAATATTACTTACTCGGGTCCTTGGAAATTTGTTACTCAGATCTATCATTACTTCCTGTTTGTCATTGTAAAGTGGGTAACAAGGGGAAAATCGACTTATGGGAGGATAACTAGATTGGGGATGTGCCTTTGGTTTTCGCTCATCTTTTTCGGTGAGACTACCATAGCTGCCTTCCTTATTGTGCAAAAGGATGGCTGAATATGGGATTTCATTTTGGGAGAAATCTCAACAAGGGGTGATTGTTGTGCTTGATTCTTTTCATGTCCAGTTGGGAAGTGATAAACATGTTTGGAGTTTAGATCTTCTGGGATTTCTAGAGCAAATCCTTATTTTCTTGATGGATCCACGACCCTAATTGGCCTAATGTTGGGCCTTTTGCCCTCTATTCTTTAATCTGGAAAGCTACGGGTCTATTTGGTATCATTGTTTTTTCTGTTATTTGTTTCTGTTTCTGTATAGTGAAGAAACATATTATAAAAATGTGTTTATTTATGTTGCCAGTTTTTTGTTTCTGTTGTCAGTTTTCAGCAATTTGCGAAAAAACTGAAAACCAAATTTTATGGTTTTCAGTTGCTTTGGCAACATGTTGCCAAAAATTTTAATATCCAAAAACAATTCTTTTGGACTAAATCATTCATTTTGTACACTTTTAAATTAAAAATAAAATTAAAATTAAATGATTATACAAATTTAGGTATAATTCAAATAATAATATACATAAATTTCAAAAATATTAATAATAAAGCTAATTACAAAATGTTTTTTACTATTTTTCAATTATCATGTCCAATAAATTTTTATTGTGAAGTAAATTTTGAAAGTAAGTAAAATAATTATAATAATTTTTATTCTTATTATAGTATTTTTTTTTATGTGTATTATTAGCATTTTTATTATTTTAATCATATTTTTATAATATTATTTGATTTAAAGACAAAAATGATAATTTTTAAATTGTTATAAATTTGTTATAATTTTATAAATATTAACCAAAAAGGTTGTTGGTTTTTGGTTTTTGTTTCTAGTTTTCAGTTTTCGTTTGTAATAATTGACAAGGATACCAAATGGCCCCTAAAGTGACCTTGGACTGCAGTCCCTCAGAAAATCAATACTGATGATTTGCTTCAGAAATCAGAGGCAAAGACCTAACTAGGCCCTGTCACCCGATGTGTGTTTCTTTGTTTTAGGAGTGCAAAAAACTGCTGATTGCTTTTTACATTGTCCCTTCTCTTGGGTTCTATGGAATAACTTGTTTGGGATTTTTGGTAAAAATTGGGTGTGCCCTGCTTCTTTGGTGAGTTTTTGCACTATTATGTTTAGTGGTTTTGGTAAGAGGGGAAAAAGGAAATTTGTGGCACTGTACTGTTCTGACTATTATTTGGTTACAGTTGGTTGGAAACGAATGCCAGAATCTTTAAAGGTATTGCCACTTCCAGTAGTTTGCTCTGTGGCAGAGTGGCCTTCCTTGCATTCCTTTGGTACAAATCAAAGGATTATTTCATCATGTTTCTTTCACAGTGGAATTGGTTGGCATTACTATTAGAATTATTTTGTTTTCACTTTATTTTTGTTTAGCTATTTTCTTTTTGTAATGAGAGGATATCTTGTTCTCCCTGGATTTTTCTTTTCTTTGTTGTACACCCTTCTTTGTTTAAAAAAAAAAAAATAAAGTAGACACAAATAAGGGCAATCATGCCATGACTCAGCCAGGTAAATGTCAAACAAAGATTTCAACTCCGTCTTTCAAGGAAAAAATTATTAATAATTTCTAACTACCAAATTCAAAACCGTAAACATTTCAAATTTATATAAGATAATACAGTGCAATACTTCCTTAAAATGCCAGAAGAGTCCCAATTTGTCTATTTTTGTACACAAAATTTAACCCAAAACCAAAAAAGAAAAACATGACCTTTATTCAAAAGATCCAAAAAATCATGAAAATTTCAATCAAAAATAATAACCATGCTGGTGTTAATCAAACTAAGAAAGCTGGGTTTGCCTGACATGATCAAGCCAAAAGATGATCCTGCTAGGTCATCCCTCAATATGCAGGATTTAAGGAGTAATTAGGTTTAACTGATGCAAAGTGCAGAAATCAACATAGCAAACATACTGATTTCAAGGGTTGATCTTTCTGCAATGACTGAGGGTTCCCGTTAAAAGAAAAAGTTGGAACATTTGATGAAGCTCCTTTTGTAGGTGGCATAATTGGTAAAGCTGTTCGAGGAACAAAAGAATTAGGATGTGCAGGCTGCCCAGGAACAGGAGGTTGTAAGGCTGCCCCTGAAGATGTCGGCATATTCTTTATCACTTGCGACTGAGCCGGAGCAGGAGGCTGGAATGTGACAGAAAGAGTAGCAAACAATTACGAACTCTACTTAGAATGTAATTATAGCAAATACTAAACAAGAATGTTCTCAGTTCGTATTTCCAGCCTATTCAGTCTTTGACCAGACCAGCAAGCCCATTGGAGGATAAAATTACTTACATGCCCAACAACCAGAGGAGAGCCCAAAAAAGGAAAATTAAAAAAAAATGTTTTTCAAACAGATAAAAAATGATTAAATTAATTTTAGAAGTTTCAACTTGGCAAAGCTAAAACCTTTTCAATTGAATTTTAGCATTTGGGCATCAGAACAACGAGGGCCATGAAAACTGTTTTCAAAAGTTAGATTAACTTTGGAACAGGACAACTTCACAGCACCTACATCCTGTTCATGTGCAACAAGACATGCAGATTCTATTTTCTAAAAGGGGAAAACTATAATAAAACTATATTCCAAGTTAAATTGCTCATCAACATACAGAGTGTCCAATGACCAAGCAGGGCACAAAAGTTCACGGCAGCCAAACTAAAAGCCAAAAACAAGTCAAGTGGAGTGTGCGAATGAAATCAATGGATGCTGCGTAAGCGTGAGATAATTAGTTAGGTCATGAACATATATAACTAAACTTAGTAAAGACCTATTACTTACCATGTCCACCTGCAGTATGTGAGTAACAAATATTCCTAACAAATTGGCATTTTATATTATGCATAGAAAGATATCTAAGATTCTAAGCCTAATAAAGACCTATTACTTAAACAGTATATGAGTAAACATAATGAATATTCCTAACAAGTTAGCATTTTATTTTGTGCATAATATACAGATGATATGATTGACAGTTCTGGGGGTCCCACCTGGATTTTTTCTTCTCAAACATGAGCCAAATAAAACCATATGCCATGAACATATAATTTTCAATAGTTTTAAGGAATCAAAGGATTCCCAGATGACAGAAGATTAAAATCTAGACAGCCATAATCATCTCTTCAAGTAAATGTTCAACTTGGGAAGTATCCCATCAAATGACGGAAACCCGCATAACTGCATGGCCTAACACTGTAAACAGCCAACAAAATCTCAATCAAGAATCACAAGAAAGTCACTTACCGTGATTGATTGGAACTGCTGGGTAGGGAAACCACTGCCAGGATGTGAGACATTGTACGAAAATGAGGGACCAGGAGATGAAGATGGCCCAGGAACTGAAGGTTGAACCACTGAAGCTGCAGATGGATTTGACTTTGAAACCTGCATTTGAAGTTTCAAAACAAACCCTTTGGGTGAATCAGATTCATATATAAATTTTGCACAATAAAACTCAAATCAAAAAAGTAATACAAATAAAAAGCTACTAACAGAACTAGAAGAATTCAGAGAGCTTCCAGAAGGGGTGGCGGTATTTGGTAACACACTATACAAGAATGCAGGTGCAGGAACTACATAACCAGGTGCATTAACAAATTTTGCTTGTGCCGAATCTTGTGTTATATCATTGGATATAATATTTGGACCTTTTGATACAGATGTACCACTAACAATGGCAGGAGGAGCAATAGTCGCAGCTGTAGGTCCCCCAGATGGTGGTACTGCAAGCGGACCAGAAACAGGGGCTTGAGATGTTGATGAATGTGCTTCCTGTTGTAACCAAGCTGGCGATGCCATTATTCAATCTGGTAAGAAGTTAACAAAATGAGAGAACAATTTATAAAATTTTATGGCAGTCTATGACTAAGGGAGTTGTGCTATGGGACCTAGGGCCCCTAATTGTACATGAACGGTTTGTCATGCAACCAGACAATCACCCCATACATGAGAATTATAACTTCATTTTAAAAAACTAAGATCCATAGCAAATCAACCGCCCCAAGGGGAAAAAAGAAAAAGGGCACACAAACACAAACACATAAAAGAAAAATATATAAATAAAGGCTCACATTACAGCATCTTGACGTTCAATCCTCTCCTCCTCCTCTTCCTCAGTTGCTCCTTGTTCACCTCCTCCTCCAATACCACACCCACTAATGTCAAATAACACAGCATTTTAAAGGAACTTTTAACATCCACCCCCCCCCCCCCAAAAAATAAAAATCAGGCTAAATAGGCAAAATCCTTAAGGAAAACAATATGTATGGCAGTTAAATAGACTGATGAAAAAGCAGTAAAATAGACAGAGAATGACAGGTGTCAGGGTGGTGGAAGTTGCTTGAAGACAATATCTACCCAAAGGGATGATGATCAGAAAAGGGGGGGCAGGGGATGGGCTGTTATGTCACGATTGTGGAGTGAATCATAGAAATGATGCCGCATACTCCAGTGACTGTTAAAAGGGACATTTGTAGACGCCTGCACCAACCTTGAACAAAGGGTTTGAATTGCACGGGCAAGGGATTTCTTCACAAAAGTTGGGATCCTCTTGCCAAAAAGCTGGAAAAGGCGCTGGATATTAGGGGTAGAAGATCTGAGCTTGGAATCCCTTTTGCTATTTTAAATTTCAAAATTAGTCAGCCTTACCGATATGGGCCTAACCACGTTGGGTTCAAGGGCAGTGGGCCTAACATCTGTAATAAGGGAGATGGACAGTACACAAGTGGGCTAAAAAGTAATAATAAGAAGATGGATGGGCCTGTTTCAAAGGTAAAGGATTCTGGTATCAAGCTCTTTCTTGGAGTTAGCAGGTTGAATTGAGTAAATGGATTGGGTTTTTCCTTGGGGTCAAAGAGCCAGATGGGTGGGAGTGGCCCTTGATCAGATTCTATAGACAATGACAAACCAAAGGGTATACCCCACAAGGCTGTACGGAAAGGGGTGGAAGATTTGCAAGGAAGTGCATCTGTTGGAGGGAATAATCCAGATAGAAATTGAAAATAAATTGACATTTTCACTTTCAAAGGAGATAGTGTGGATTCTAATCAAACCCAGGTAGTCTAATGGATAAAAAAGGTACAGAGCCTATCATGCCTGCGCAGCAAGCTATTTCTTGGACAATACAGCTTGCTGCGGAACCAAAGCTTGGGGAGAATTCAAATCTAGAATTGTTCAAGTCAAATGATGATAGACAGTCAATGTGACTCTAACAAGGGATATTACTGAAGATGAATTTAATTCCCTCCCAACTTCATGTTCAAATTTTGAGGGATCACAGATTTTAATGCAGAATTAGATGAGTGCCCTTTGTTTGGGCAGCATAAAGAGGGCTATGATGGCCCTAGAAGTTCCTCTGAAGAAGCAAATGATCATGTTCACCACTTGAAGAACAAGACAACCAAATAGGAAATTTAATTGAATAGGGGTCTTTGGGCATCATTCCTTTCGTTGATTAATTCCTCAATGATGTCAAATAAAGAGGCAGGTATTGCGTCATGAGCCGACCTTGTTCAGGGCATTATGCTTGCTTGTGACTGCTTGTCTCATGCATTTGGGATGGGCTTCCATCATGTAAATACTAGCGTAGGTTTATTTTCTAGTAGTAGTTTCTCCCTATGCCAAATAAGGCAGTATGACTCCTCGGTCACTTTGATGTTTCCTAGTGTCCGGGTGAGAATTGCATATAAAGCTCTTTAGGGGAGGGTGAGTGTTTATCATCTTGTAAAACTCACTAGATATTGTCAACGTGTTTAGCCTACTTGCCTCCCTCGCTAAACACACAATGTTAACGGAAGTGTTGTTAATGAATTGCGTTGCCTCAATGTTTACTGCTTACCTGCCACTGCTTTCATAATTGTTTGTTGCTTCCGCTGATATCTGATTGAATGATAAATAAAGTGTTTCGTGGACGAATTGTGGTAAACAATAGGCTGGCTAGTTAAGAAAAAGTGTTTTATCTAGCGTCACACGGTCCTTTTACAAAGGTGAAATAGTCGGCTCGTGACACTTGGTATCAGAGCTCGGTCAGTTGCTAAGTGAATTCCATTGCCACATGAATTCAATTGCCTTCATTGTGGGATTAGGAAGGCTTTGGTAAATAAACATGGCACCAACCAATGTTGAGAGAATCAGTGTGCTGGAAGCACAAGTTGAGATGACAGCCAACAATGTGGCCAAAGATATGGCCTAACTGAGGGGACTTGTTGATGAAGTGATGGAATCACAAAAGCATCAAGCCAGTTTGATAGGTGAAATGTTAGAGGACTTTCACAATATTGTGGAAACTTTGCAATCTCGGATAGTTGATCTAGATGCAAAGTGAATCTGATGGTTCTTGCTATGGGAAACTCTAACAATCCGGGGTTTAGCAAGACTAAGGTACCAGAACCCACGACGTATGGGGGTGCCCGTGATGCCAAGGAGTTGAAGAACTTCTTGTTTGATACGGAGCAATACTTTCGTGCTATGAGGACGGACTCAGAACAAGTGAAAGTGGATACTGCGATCATGTACTTGGTTGGTGACGCCAAACTGTGGTGGCGTACTAAGTACAATGAAATTGAAAATGGACACTGTGTAGTGAATTGTTGGGCAAACTTAGGAGAGAGCTCAAGGCTCAATTCTTTCCTGAGAATGTTGAGTACAATGCTAGGAAAAAGCTGAGAGACCTTAAGCATACTAGGTCAATCAGGGAATACGTGAAATAATTTTCTGCTTTGATGTTGGATATTAGGGACATGTCAAAAAAGGATAAGCTAATTTATTTTCTTGAGGGGTTAAAACCGTGGGAAAGAACAGAACTTCATAGACAAAGAGTTCAAGACTTGTCTACCGCACAAACTACCGTGGAGAGCTTGACTGACTACGCTAGTGATACTACCACTTCATCTAAAGAGTTTGGCATAGGGGGAAACAACGGAAAGTCTTTCAAGAAGGGTAAACCCAAAAGTGGGGGAGTCGACTATAAAGCATTAACTTCAAAAGAAGCTTCATCGTCTCGAAGGTTCAACACACCCAATGAAAAGAGTAAAATTTCGTGTTACTTGTGTCAAGGCCCTCATAGAGTTTTTGAGTGCCCTCAAAGGGCAGCACTTAATGGCTAACAAGCTTCCACTGTGGAGCAGGCAAGGGAAAGTGATGGGAAAGAGGAGGATACCCCGAGGATGGGTGCAATGCGGCTGGTGAATGCATTGGAAAGCAGGCGAAAGCACCGAAAGTTACACAAGCAAAAGGACTAACGTTTGTGGACTTGAAAATTAATGCGAAGAGTACCCGTGCTATGGTGGATACCGGGGCTACCCATAACTTTGTTTCACAAGCAGAAGCAAGGAGACTCAACTTATCCTTGGAGAAGGATTTAGGATGCATGAAAGTGGTAAATTTTGTAGCCCAGCCTACTCTAGGAGTAGCCAAGCTAGAGACTGTGAAGCTTGGATAGTTGGAAGGTCATGCGAATTTCACAGCGGTGCCATTGGATGACTTTCAAGTCATTTTGGGAATGGAATTCCTGAGGGAGACGAAGGCAGTGTTGATGCCTTCTGCTGGTTCCCTGTGTCTAATGGGAGATCACTCGTGCATGGTGCAAGTTGTTGCAAAGAAAGGAGATGATGGGAAGTTCCTTTCAGCCATACAACTGAAGAAGGGGTTGAGAAAGGGTGAGCAGACATATCTAGCCACGATGGTGGTAGATGAAGAAGTAGGCCAAGAGATAGTGCCTACGACCATCCAAGCGGTGTTGGATGAGTACAAGGAGGTGATGTCGAATAAGCTGCCTTATAACTTGCCTCCACGACGGGGTGTGGAGCATGAGATCGAGATGTTTCCAAGAGTGAAACCACCTGCTAAGGGGCCATATCAGATGGCTCCTCCAGAGCTAGCAGAGCTAAGGAAACAACTTGATGAGTTGTAGGAAGTGAGACATGTTCGCCCTTCCAAAGCACCGTTCGGAGCACCGGTGTTGTTTCTAAGGAAACATGATGAGAGCATGCAGATGTGTGTTGACTACCACGCGCTCAACAAGGTGACAATGCGCAACAAGTATCCTATACCGTTGATTGCTGATTTGTTAAATCAGTTAAGTCATGCCAAGTACTTCACTAAACTTGACTTGAGGTCAAGCTACTATCAGGTGAGAATTGCTAAAGGGGATGAGCCGAAGACTACTTGTGTGACGCGGTATAGGGCGTATGAATTCTTAGTTATGCCATTCGGGTTGATGAATGCGCCTACAACATTTTGTACCTTGATGAACCAAGTATCTCGAGAGTACCTCGACAAGTTTGTCATGATGTACCTGGATGATTATTGTCTACAATTCCACTCTGGAGGAACATGAAGAGCATCTATGGAAGGTGTTTGACAGACTGAGGGGGAATAGTCTGTATGTGAAGAAAGAGAAGTGCCATTTCGCTCAGCAAAGTATCAAATTCCTTGGTCATGTGATTGAGCAAGGTCATATCCGGATGGATATGGAGAAGGTAAGGGCGACTCAAGAATGGAATATCCCAACGAAAGTGAAGGAGTTGCATTCCTTTCTTGGCCTTGCCAAATATTATAGGAAGTTCGTAGAGGGGTATTCGCAGAGAACAGCTACTATGACAGAACTATTGAAGAAGGATCATGGGTGGAACTGGACTGAGAAGTGTCAGGGAGCCTTTGATGACTTGAAGGATGCAATGATGAGAGATCTGGTACTTTCTCTTCCGAATGTCATGAAACCCTTCGAGGTGCAAACAGATGCATCAGACTTCACCCTTGGAGGAGTTTGTTACAGGAGGGACATCCTGTTGTGTACGAGAGTCGTAAACTTAGTGAAGCAAAGCGGAAGTACACAGCTCAAGAGAAAGAAATGCTAGCGGTGATACATTGTCTCTGCGTGTGGAGGAATTACTTACTAAAGTCAAGGTTTGGGTGAAATCAGATAACCCGGGTGTTAGTCATTTCTTCACACAGTCAAAGTTGACACCCAAGCAAGGCCGATGGCCGGAATTCTTGATAGAATTTGATTTCTCCTTTGAGCACAAGGTGGGGCGCCTAAACCAATTTGCGGATGCACTGAGTAGGAAGGCCGAACTGGCGCCTTGCAGATGGTAGCACACTTGACTGTGAGTACTGTTACCATGACGATGCAGAAGCGCATCAAAGAGAATTTAGCCAAAGATCCAGTTGCACAGAACCTAATGAAGCTGACCGAAGATGGGAAAGCACATCAGTTTTGGATGAAAGACAGATTGCTGATGACATATGGTAGCCGGCTCTTTGTGCCACGAGCTGGTGATCTGAGGAAGACACTATTGAGAGAGTGTCATGATACCATGTGGGCCGGACATTCAAGATGGCAGCGCACTTTGGCTTTACTAAAGCAAACGTATTATTGGCCACACATGTGTAATGATGTGGTTGATAATACCCAAATTTGTCTAACTTGCGAACAAGACGAGGTGGAGCGAAGGAAGATTGTAGGACTACTGGAGCCCCTACTAGTACCATCCAAACTGTGGGAAAGTGTCTCACAGAACTTCATCACCAACTTGCCTAAAGTGAGAGATGCAGGGTCTATACTTGTGATTATAGACAGGTTTTCGAAGTATGGTACGTTTATACCCGCACCAAAGTATTGTTCAGCAGAGGAGATGGCACAATTGTTCTTCAAGGATATGGTGAAATATTGGGGTGTTCCCCAAGATATTGTTAGTGACCGAGACTCAAGATTCACTGGCAACTTCTGGATAGAAATTTTCAAAATCCTCGATTCACATATTGACATCTCTTCGAGTTATCACCCACAGACAGATGGATAGACGGAGAGATTCAATGGGCTACTAGAAGAGTACTTGCGCCATTTCGTCAACGCCAACTAGAAGAATTGGGTGCAACTACTTGATGTGGCTTAGTTCTATTTCAATGCCCAAAGGAGCGCAACAACCGACAAGCGCCCTTTTGAGCTTGTTACAAGCCAACAGCCGTTGTTACCTCACACAATGGACAAACCGTATGGAGGAAAGAGTCCCAGGGCGTACATCTTCACCAAAGAATGGAGACAAAATGTAAAAATTGCCCAAACCTGCCTGAAGAAAACTTCTAAGTGGATGAAGAAGTGGGTGGATTAGGGGAGGAGACCGCAGCACTTCAACGTAGGTGACTTTGTGCTTGTTAAGCTCAATCCTGAACAGATCAGGTCATTACGAGGACAATACAGGAGACTACTTCGCAAATATGAAGGACTAGTCCCCATATTGGCCAAAGTCGGGAAGGCATCTTACAAAATCGAAAGTCGGGAAGGCATCTTACAAAATCGACCCTCCAACTTGGATGAAAGTGCAACCTGTGTTTCACATCAACTGCCCCAAGCCATTCAACTCCGACGCTGAAGATCCAAGCAGAAGAGCAAAATTGAGGATAATGCAACCTGACAGACGTGAAGTTGAAGATATCCTTACAAACAAAGAGTTCATATCCTCAAGGAAGAAGTGACGGAGTTCTTAGTGAAGTGGAAAGGCCTTGGTGATGAAGAAATCAGTTGGATTTCTACGGAAGATATGCAGCCGTTCGTGAACAAAGTAGAAATGTACCTAGCGTCAAAATCTACGAGGACGTCAACCGCATAAGTGGGGGAGAGTCACAAGCCAAGCTTGGTCAGGGCATTATGCTTGCCTGTGACCGCTTGTCTCATGCATTTGGGATGGGCTTCCATCATGTAAATACTAGTGTAGGTTTATTTTCTAGTAGTAATTTCTCCCTATGCCAAATAAGGCAATATGACTCCTCGGTCACTTTGATGTTTCCTAGTGTCAGGGTGAGAATTGCATATAAAACTCTTTAGGGGAGGGTGAGTGTCCATTTTCTTGCAAAACACACTAGATATTGTCAACGTGTTTAGCCTACTTGCCTCTCTCGTTAAACACACAATGTTAACGGAGGTGCTGTTAATGAATTGCATTGCTTCAATGTTTACTGCTTACCTGTCACTACTTTCATAATTGCTTACTACTTCCGTTGATATTTGATTGAATGATAATGAAAGTGTATCGTGGATGAATTGGGGTAAACGATAGGCTAGCTAGTTAAGCAAAAGTGCTTTATCTAGCGTCGCACGGTCCTTTCACAAAGGTGTGAAATAGTCAGCCCATGACACTACGCATAAGCCTATCTTTGAGGATTGAGGAGGCTCTAATTCATAAGAAGGTGTCTTAGCCACTAGTTTGTCAAAAATTACTAAGAATGCTTTGCGCCAAACAAAGAAACTTAATGATGGATGGGTCATAGCCATTAATCAATTAGGTGAGAGAGACGAATTAAGTTAGGGAGTCCCTTAGGGCAAGAGTTGAAAATGGTTGTTACACCTAAGCCACGTGACAAGACAGAAAAAAAAAAAAAAAAGGAACAAAGAAAAAGAAGAGGTTGCAAAAAGAATTGAATAATTATAACAAGGATTATCAATTAGAATATGAGAGGTCTAAGGCATCTGAGGAAGAGGGAGCTTTGAAAAGGAGTTCCCTTGATATTGCTTTTCTTCAAGAAATCAAACTTGAAAGTGGAAATGGTGGCAGGGGGCTGTTAGAAGTGCGTGGGAGGGTAGGTGCAAGAAGTGGCCGAGTAGGAGACTCTCCCTTCTTAAGGAGTGGCAGGGGGTCCTTATAGCGCAATCTATGGTCCTAGGCCTACTTTTTAGGATGAGTTTGTATGCGGTGTATGGTTTTTGTTATCATTGGTGGGTACTAGGGAGAATTCAATGTGGTGAAATTTCCGCGGAGAAAAGGGAGAGACAGTTTTGCTTCAAGGATACCAAATTTTGTTTATCAAAGGAATTTCCCTACCAGGAAATGGACCACCTCCATGGGTAGCACATCACAATAAACCCTATCTTTATAATCGCCCATTTGGATAGATTCAAGGCACCTCTTATATTCGTCTTACTTACCCAATTTACTATAAAAGGATAGGGGTGTGGCACTACCTTAAGGTTAATGTACCTAGAGCGGCTTTGAAGACTACACTCATGCTACTAACCCTACCAAACATGTCATGTCTCATCTCATCAAAATCATATACTAAATCACTCTCATCTCCTAATCACACTATAATGTCTACAACCAAATCCTCGCATTTGGGTATGTCATCAGCCACACACTCCAAAGCTAAGGCTCATTAGGGACAACGAGCAACTATATGACCTCAAGCGTGGCAGAGATGGCACCACACAAATGAGCTACTAGCCTGAAGAATGCAAGACCCACTAGAATCAGTGACAATATGGGGCTCGACTTGCCTAGGTGTACTCTATTACTCTCTCTAAGGCCTAGGGTGGACTGGGAAATGATAAGAGTCAAATAGACCTAGACTGTGGACAGGATTTGGAATAACGGGACTCATTGATATCAGATGAGGAATCTTAAGTTACTTCTCTATTGCAATAGCTTTTTGGTAGGTCTATCTCTAAAGATTCACATGAATACAACTCGGCCTCTCTCCTAATATCCTCCCTGAGAAAATAATAAACCTAGTGATTGTTTGATACATGTCCTCAATAATACCACCCTTAAGAAAAAGCTCCTCAAATTGTTCCATAGCTACAATATGGTAGTTCGTCTACAACACTTTCTTACAAGAAGGAGGGGGTTACTTTTCTTTCAACCTTCGTCTCATCGGAATTATGCAACACTAAACAAATCTTCCTTATAGGAAGGTGGGAGTTACTTCTCTTTCCACCTTTGTCCTGTCACTTGCCACCAGATAATAGGAGGTTCATCTAGCCATTGGAGGGTTGACTAAACAATTTACCAATACTTCTTGGCTAGACCTACGAGGTTCCTTTTGGCAAAACGGATCTTTTAGTAGTACCCCCACTAGCCTCAAAATCAAGCCCAAGTAGATATATATGGCCCCTAGTATGAATTTTATCATAATACTCATAGGTTGGCCGCCTAGGGGTATGTTGACACTCTATGGGAGCACCTAATGATAATACCAACCTTCCATCTCGAATCAAGGATATCAATCCTGAATAGGTCCATCATTAGGTTCAAGGACTTTGACAGACCCTATTGGTGGTTATTGGGGCTCCAAGAACAAACAAAACCTTGTGTGACCCTATAGAGTATGAAGACCCCAAGTACAAGGACCCCTTGGGCTCCATAACAAACTCATCTACCCCTTCATCTACATGGCACTTGCCTAAAGATTTCAAGACCTGCGCAATTTGTTCATTGAGTTGCTCAAGTTGATGGCCCATTGTGTCTAAACAAAGGAAAATAAGTTTAGACATCAAATAATGAGATCTCATGTGAGGTGGAGTCGATAGTTTTGTTGTTGACCATGGTGCACAATAAGAAGAGAGAAAAGATAAAAGCTAAGGAAAGCTAAATTTGCAACAAATAATATAAATTCTAAATTATTACGATGCCCACACAAAGCTATCAAATCTAATGAAAATGAAGAGTCAAAACTCTACTAAGTGAAACAAAGTTTTAAATGGCCAAGGCATAAGGTGAGCCATTTAGCCATTAAGAGGAGAGGCGTAAGTTTTTTGAGAATTTTATTTTTAGTTAAAAATATGAAAATAAATTTAAGAAAATCACAAATATCATGTAAAAATAAATAAATATACTTTGCAAACTACTTGTTTGCCATTCAAAAATTGCTAACTTGAATTCATGACATAAATCATCACAAGAGATAGCTATATTGTCACAAAGTTCAAATTATTTTCATGAACTAAGATACAACTCTCAGCTATTTTGGAAAGCCCAAGGTTCAAGAGTTAGAAATCAACTCATATCATGACATACCTTTTGTATAAAAATGTAGCTAAAACTTCCTAACCAATTCTAACTTGAGAACCACATGCCCAAAATGCGTAAACCCCAACTAAAAAGGTGCAAAAGGCATGCCTTTTGTACAAATGTCTAAGTCTCGGCATGTAATGTGTTAGCCTTTTTGTAATTTGGTATTTCAGATTGAGCCTCAAGGCTTTTTAGACATGCCTTGCCTCAAAAAAGCAAGATGGCTAAATGTCAAAAATAGAAAATGGAATATATGGATCATTTTGTTATTTTTTTCTTTTTTCAAAGCATGATCAAGAAAACGTGGGCTATGCAAAGTTATTGATTTACCTAATCAAACAGATACTAATCAAACTTCAAAATGAAAGAATTCTACCTTAGCAAGAGCTTACAAGCTTGCTGTTTCTCGTAGATGGACTCCAAAGCATCAGAGTGGAAATCTGAAAAGATGCTAGAAGGAACAATTGCAGCAGATAGCCAATATCTTCCAAAGAAAATTCAATCTCTTTGGTATTCTTCACAATCTCATAGTAGATCCTCAATTTATCATGAACACATTCAATTCCCTTCTAACACTGTCAAAATCTCACAGTGGCAATCAATTACTCTTCTCTCTACTCAAAATCTCATGTATTGGGATATTGAGTATAGGTACATGGGTCAGTTAAGGAGATAGACAGATTGGAGTTCCCTCTCACACAGAGAACTACACTTTGACAAACAGGCCTAGGATTTGCTTCTCTCACAAAC
Source organism: Malania oleifera (assembly GCF_029873635.1). Taxonomy (NCBI): domain Eukaryota; kingdom Viridiplantae; phylum Streptophyta; class Magnoliopsida; order Santalales; family Ximeniaceae; genus Malania; species Malania oleifera. Next base: position 83,113,153 of record NC_080420.1, read on the forward strand.
AGACCTAAAGCTGAAGGCTTAAGGCTGTGACCATGAGGTTAAATAACTGGGTCTTGCAACAGATTAATGGTTATAGAGCTGTAACTATGACCAGGAAAAGTAACTGCAATGATCAAAGGTCTTGAATCAACAAAAAAGGAGTTTGATGAGGAGAGATGTTATGCTGCTTCACAGAGAGTCTTGGTTTTGACAAGAAGAAACTCTGGTCAGGGTTGTGACAGCCTTGATTTTGTGTGTTTTTTTTTAAATCATATCAACTATCTTAGCTGTCGCAAGGCTCTAATTCTCACAATATTTACAGAAATGTTAATGAATTTCTAAATATTTGCTTTCAAAATTACTGTAATTGATTTAATAGGATCAATCCTCACCACTGCTTCTACTTATACAAGCATCAGCACCACAATCATATCTACCAAACTCTTTACATATCACAACACTGCTGTTACTGCCACATCCACCAACAACAATGCATGTCCCCTGAAGGCTGACACCACATATTCAACCCTTTGTGATCATTATGACCACCGACTTTGGGAAACCTGCACTTCTAAAACCACCCGTCCTAATTGCCACAGCAACATCACAATACCACCTCCAGAAATTTGCAATCACAATCTTGTTAAATAACCCACGCCCAATGAAATCCACTACGACAACCATCTAACCATCACATTCAACACCCCAATCCATCACCAATTAAAAATACTAATTCTGCACGGATTTCAATTCTAGAACTTCAATTTCATCTACCTATCAATCAAACAATTGAATCCAAAAAGTTTAAAAAAAAAAAAAATCCTAGAGCAAAACTACATTAAACATTCTATTTTCAAACAAATTGGCAGTATTTAGATGAGAAAATGTCAGTTTAGGATTACAAATGCGGGTTTGAAAGGCTTTGTTTCTTAAAATATATATTTTGCAGATTCTCAAAGCCGAAAATATATAAATAAAACATTTCAGGAAGTTCATCGAAGAGGTTAACGAGAAAAAATAATAGAGGAGACACTAGCAGCAACGCCAACCTGATTGCGAAGAACAAAGCGATCACTGATCAGAGAGACTGAGCTGAGGGAACCTGACTACCCAGCTCCGAAAACTCCGATTCAAACCAGAAATCAATCTTCAGTGCACAACACTAAACCCGTGAACGAAGAATTTAAGCTAGAAGCAGTAACTGCAGCAGAAACGCGAATTATTGCTTTTTCGGAGCATAGAAGATGCTTGAACACTTCACCATAAACCCTAAAAAAATCAAATCTTATCGGTTTCTTCTAGACTTGCGAGCAGAAAAGAGAGCTCAGTTCCGCCAAATAACTTCAGGATTCACGGGGCTCCACTTGACTCTTGAGTGGGGGTCTTCACTCTGCAATTTCGGGCTATGCTCGGCCCGACGGCGTTGATGGGCCCAGCTACGAGGTGTTCGCCCGGTCCTGAAGCCAATCGATATGCCTATCTCTACAATAAGAACGCCAGTTGTGCCCATGTCTATACGAGTTTTTCCCAATTTTAATATTGTTTTAATAAAAATTATTTAAAAACAATTTTGACTGAACTTTTTTTTCTCATAAATTGATGCATTTCAAAAAAATACTGATTTATTCGGCATTTATACAATATAAAAAATATTAGTTTATCTAGCATTTTTTAATTAGAGCATGGCCACGCTGTACAAAGTAGCATTTTTTTTTTTTGTTAAAAACACTAATTCATATAACATTTTTTGCATGCTTAATTTGTGACCTTCCGATCTCTTGCCCACACTTCTCTTTCACTCTTCTCTACCTTTCACCTCTCCGCTTTGCAAATTTTCCCTTCCCAACCACTCTCCGTCCACAAACTCCAAACACCACTCTTCAACAACTTCGTTGTTGTTGTCTCCGACATCGGCCACGACCTCAAATGCAAACAACAATTGCGGCTCTCGCTGCTCAGACACTCTGTTTTTTATTTTTGATTTGCAAACAGAAACTAAGTTCCAAATCTAAAGTGATTTCTAAAAACAAAAACAAAAATCAAAATCAGTTTCAGTTGCTTTTTTGCTTTTTGCATTCTCTAAAACATCTCTCTCTCTCTCTCTCTCTCTCTCTCTCTCTTGCTATCTGTTAAGGCGATTGTCGCAATATCCCGGACCCGCCAAACACTGGCTCAGGTGCGGCTGCGAACTAGGAAAAATGGGGTGAATTTTGAAGAAGTATTTTCGTAGAAAAACAAGGTATATAGAGTCGCCACTAACCTTTTGAAGTGTAGTTAGAACACTTTATTACTACCTAATTAAGGGTAGAATCATTTTACGCTACCAGAGTCGAGCTCGCGAGTTCGGTTACGCAAGGGGAAGGTATCAGCATCCCCTACATGCCCGTTCTTACCAACGGTACCTAATTAATCGAAAATTATCCCAAAATAAATTTAATAAGCCTTTAAAATTACTCCTTTCCAAGAATCAAAAAATGAAGGTACTATATAGGTATTCCCTCAGAGTCGGGGCATACCGTACTCTGAAGAGCTCATGCCTCCCTTTTAAATCATAGGGATGGAAAATTGAGAAAACAGTTTACAAAAATACACTCTCCAGGTTTTCAAATTTTTATAGAATTTTCTAAGTGAAAAGTAATATTCCGGGAGGTTTTTTTGGAATTTGTTCAGGATGGAAATGATTTTCTGGGCCTAAAAAATATTTTTGTGATTTTTTCTAAGTGTGAAAGCAATTTTTATTTTTTTTTGTGATTTTGGTAATTTTTTCAATATTTTTCCCAAACTTCAAAATAACACAAATAAAATTAAGACGAAAACCATGGAAATCCAAGCTTGAAGATATTTGTGGAATTTTCTAAAATTTTGTGACTTTTCAGATATTTTATGTTTTTTTGTGGATTTTGATGAATCTTGGAATTATTAAAGTAATAATGATACAAACTAAACTGGCTCAATCGCGGTTCGGGAAACCCAACCTGTTCGGGGAGAAAGTCAATTGAAGGGGAAGAGTCAACCTGTTTAAGGTCCGGTCGAGACCAAAGGGTTTAGGATATGGGTGTGAACATATGTATGGATACTAAGTGCATAGGCGTGTGTGCATGTGCATATGTAAGAATCAATGTGATGGAATTATTTTTTTCTTAACTTAAATTATTTTTTGGGAATTTTCTCTCATTTTCGTGTATTTTCCTGAATTTAATGAATTTTCATGAATTGTTTGAAGTTCAAAAGAATTTATTCAAAATTAAAATAAAAGAAAATCGAGAAGAACTGGTTTGGGGAAGGGGGTAGGGCCGGTCAAACATTGACCGGTCTAGGAGAGACACATTTAAGGCTGGTCAAGGCCAACAACGCCACATGGCAAGCTAAGAGTGGGTGAGACTGTGTGGGTTAGATCCCTGGCGTCGCTCAATCTTGGGCGTCCACTGAACAACAATGATCAGACGGTTGAGGGGAACAAGGTAGCCACGTGTCACGTGGCGGGTAGAGAACGCACACGGGTGAGGATTGGTGACGTGGCCGCATCATTGCCGCTCATGGAGAAAAGAGATCCAATGGCTTGCTGTGAACATTAAATGCGAGGGGACATTCGTGCCACGTGGCGACGGCCAAATGAAAAGGACCGGTGCAATAAATGTCCTCTAACGCGCACGAATCCCTGGTCGTTGATGTGTTGAAGATCGGATGGCTGGGAGACGAAGTGCCTCCCAGCATTGATGACGGAGGTGACTGGCTCACCACGTGCCGTTTGGAGGAGCGGTCAGAATTGATGCCTCTGACGCAGACGATCAAGGTCGTAGATGCTCTGCAGGGATCAAACGGCGATGATTGAACAAGTAAAAGATATTGATTGGTGAAATCGTGGCCCTTCAAGCAAACCCAGATCGAACGGTGGTAGATTTGTCGTCAAGGCGGCTTTATCTAGATCGTTCAAAATGAATCTAAGACGAATGGTCCTGATTTTTTGATCCGAGGGTCATGGAGGTTCCATGTGGCAGCATCCTACGGCTTCAAAGGCAGACATACTTAAGTTGATTTTTTTTTCCCATCTCCCAATTTTCATTCTTTTAGTTTCGGAGCTACACTCTCTCCTTGCTCTCTTCTTTCCTTCTTTCCTTCTTTCACCCTGTCTGTTTTTCTCCCCTTTTCTCTTGTTTCTCTTGATTTATCACCCTTTCTCTTCTCTCTCAAACAGAAACCCTTTCTATCACCTCACCCCTCACTCTCCCTGTAATTCTCTCTGCTCTCTTCCCTTGTTTCTCTCGATTTCTCTTCTCTCTCAAACAGAAACCCTTTCTATCACCTCACCCCTCACTCTCCCTGTCATTCTCTCTACTATTTTCTTTGAAGCAGGCCAAAAGAGGCCTGAGATCCTAGTAATTAGAAGACGAGGAAACTCCAAGGCACCCCAGAACGATCCTATGTTCGGTGGAAAGGGCAAGGAATCCTCAAAAAGATAAGTTTTTTATGTTTTTCCTTATTCTGTTTTCTCTTCTCTTTTCCTCCTTTCATCATTTGTTTTTTGTCGTGAAAAATACTGGTGATGTGTGTGATGTGCCGATCTGTGAATTGATGATGACTCTAGTTAGGGTTTCAGGATTAAAGTTTGAGGACGAGTAGGTGTAAAAACCCAACTCGATAAATGTGGAATAATAAATAAGAAAAGAGAAGGGAAATTAAAAAGGAAAAATCAGTACGGCTCGTTGACGAGGCTCCTTCTCTCGTCGACAAAGTCCCTTCTACAGCTCGACGACGAGATTCAGAGGTTCTTCGACAAGTGAATACCAAGGAATTTTGGGAATTCTAAAACCTCAGGCTTGTCAAAGAGGCCAACTCCGTTGTCTACGAACTCCCTTGTTATGCTCATCGATGAGGACGTCGTCTCATCGACGAGGCTGGTCGGGTCAACTAAGTTATAAATATATATTTCATTGCTTAATGGAGAAGAAACCAAAATCCTCTCTCTCCCTCTCTCTATAGAACTTGAACCAACTCTCTCTCTCTCTCTCTCTCTCTCTCTCTCTAAGATTCGGGCTATCTATTACCCGAATCAACAATCCGACGTTACCACGTGGATCAGGGGAGGAATTTCTACGGTTATAGCGGATCAGATCTTCGTTTTGAGGATTCTTATGTTTTGTCCTGAAATCGAAGTAAGGGTCCGATTTCGTTTTTGGTTGGGAAGATATGTAGTGGATAAGATTATATTAAAGTTGTGTTCTTCAATTCTTAGGTTTTGGGAACTCAGTTCGCTGTTTTGGTGTCATTTAGTTCATGTTTTGGTTTTCGAGGAAAGGTAAGGGGTTTCTATTTATATCAGTTATTTTTGTAATATGAATAGGTAAAATTATGGTTTACGATTCTACGGATGTTTTGGTTACTTATTTGGGAAAATCTAATAGGTGAAATTACGAGATTTTCGGGTTTATAGTTTTTTGGGAAAATTGCGGGTTTTGGGTACCATCTTCGTTTTTGTTGAAAAACTATATATTTAGTTAAATTGTAATATACAGATGACCGTTCCTTTGATTATGTTAAACTGTATTTTCGGAGTATCTGTTATGAGATTATTTGTTTACCTAAATAAGTGTGGAATGAACTGATATATTAAATGTTATGTTTTGTGAAAAAGCGTGTCGGTTAACTACCGTAGGCTATGAATGATGTATTTTGGGGAAAAGTGTGTCAGTTAACTAGCGTAGGCTGTGAGTAATTGAAATGAGATATAGGAACATGAGTTCCAAATTGTTCCAGGTTTTGTAAAAATGCCGAGTTGGGATAAAACCAAAGGCCTAGGACAATCGAAGAGTGCCAGTTAACAACCGAAGGCTGAGATATGAGGCACATTGGAATAATACCATAGGCGACCAAGTCAGTTAACTACCATAGGCTCAGATATCCGTCTTGAGGCCGAGGGCGTGAAATACCACCTATGATTTCGGTTGGTCACCGAAGGGTATGAGTTTGTACCATGTTTACACCGGTTGAATGTTGTGGGGCTTAGGCTGCGCCAAGTTATCGGGGGCGCCGTGTCGTGTGGCTGGCTTAGGCCGAAAAGTGTGACGATACTAGACCAAGGTGTTTTGTGAGATGTACACTGGAACTATACTGTGAAAATACTGGAATTGTGAAATGTTTATGTTTTACTGTTGAAATAACACTCATGTATCCACACACTGATATAACCTGTTTCTTTCTTACTAAGAGGTGTCTCACTCCTATAATACCAATATTTTTCAGGTCATTCGAGTAGCCAACCCTAGCATTCTAGCATTTCAGGAGCGTGGGTGTTGGTTAACATTGTCTAGGTACTTGTGTAAGTCCTAAACCATGGTTGGGGTGTCATTTTGAGTTATGTGGATACCCGAGGATTATGTTTTGTATTATGGGACTAGATCCTAATGTTGTATAGACTCTGGTATGGTTTTATGAATGTATTAGGTTAAATTATTCCGCTGCGTATATACATTGTGTATGTGATGATGTATAGGGTATACGTGAACCCTACGGGATTGCACCCTTATATTGTGTAGTATCATGGATGGTTGTATGATACAGGGACAAGTTAGGTTACTAAATCACACCCGATGTCCCATTTTCGGGTTCGGGGCATGACGGCTTAGTATCAGAGCTAACTAGGTTGTTAGGTATTATGGACTTGGTTAGCCATGATTATGTGTACATACCATAGTATAGGATGTAGGGAATGGGTAGAGCTGGTCGAGGGTTGTCTTGTAGCTAGATAGGGATTTATTGATGGTATTATGTGTTTTTACTGGAATGAAGATTTTAGTAAAATCACGGCAAACCATTGATGGTTTCGTGTCGGTGCGGTGAGGCAGACCTAGGCCTGAGAGTCTAGAAGTTAACATGATTATTTTGCAATGATTGTGTTAATTGTGCTATGATATAGGAATGCTAACCTATTCATATACTATTTTTAATATGGAGCCCAAGGATAGCAACTAGGATAGTAGCTCAGAGGGGATTGTGAGTGAAGGGTCACCTTCCGTGCCTCGGGGTTTGACTAGACATATTATGCAAGAGATCGGGCGAAGTGTTAGGGGATGGGAGCATCCACCTACGGTTGCGGGTTGCACCATTGAGAAGTTCACCCGCATGCATCCTTCAATGTTTACTGGAGGATTCGACCCAATTGTAGCGGAGAACTGGGTTCAAAAGACAGAAAAGATATTGACAGTTCGACACTGCACCGACGAGTAAATAGTTCTCTATGCAACATTTCAGCTAGCAGGAGAAGCTGAGAGGTGGTGGATGGCTGTGAGTCTGCTCAAGGAGCAGAGAACTGATTCATCAAGGATGACGTGGGGCCATTTTAAGGAGGTATTCTTCGAGAGATACTTCCCGGCTATCATCCGTGACGCAAAAGCAAACGAGTTCTCGAGTCTGACTCAAGGGACCCCGACAGTGCAAAGTTATGCAGTTAGATACATTGAGCTGTCTAGCTTTGCGCAGTGTATGATCTTGAATGAGTACGAAAGGCTCGGAGGTTCGACAAAGGCTTGAGGAAGGACATCCGTAGGCTGGTGGGAATGCTGCAAATTCAGGAGTTCCTGTTCTAGTGGATAAAGTGGTCGTAGTTGAGGCTAGTTTTTGGGAGGATGAGGTGGTACAGGAACAGAAGAAGAGGATAGTACCTTCTGGTTCATAGACTGGTTCTAGGTAGGGATAGTGGAAGAAGAGGAACAATGGTTTGAGTAATCGTCAAGGAACTGAACCGCGGGGTTTAAACGGGGACTCATCTCGCGAGCGTTGTACTAGGTGCAACATGGCATGATAGTGAATGCCAACCATTTGTGGGTAACTGTTACAGATGTGGCGAACCGGACCATGTATCCCGAAACTATCATACGCTGATGAATGACACACCTGCACTGAGTCATAACCAGGAAAAAACTAGGTGCCTTAGAGAAACTTTCAGGGAAACACAACTCAGGTGAGAGTGTACTTGCTTACTCCAATAGATGCAAAACACGCTGGCAACATGGTGACAGGCACCATGTTACTATTTTTAAATAAAACTATTGTTTTATTCGATATAGGAGCAACCAACTCTTTTATATCTACAACTTTGTGAAACTGTGTGGGGTTGAAACCCAAGTCATGGATGAGGGGTTGTTTGTGGCTACACCGTCTAGGAGTGTGATGATCTGTAGGAAGATGTTAGGGAACTGTCCAGTGATAATTCAAGGAAGGTCGCTACCGATGAATCTGGTAGTATACGACATGTATGGGTTGATGTTATACTGAGGATGGATTGGTTATCCTCCACTTTTGCTGTGATTGACTGTCGTAGGAAAGTGGTGGTGTTCAAACCTCCTGAGGAATAGGAATATGAGTTCGTAGGATCGTGTGTGCGTTCGACGCCACAGATTTTGTCGACAATGCAGGCGAGGATGTTACTTATGGACGGTTAGCAAGGGTACCTAACTTATGTGAAGGAACCATCTCGGGATGATTTGAAACTTGAAGATATCTGAGTGGTTAACGAATTTTTGGATGTATTCCTAGAAGACTTACTCGGTTTACCTTCTGATCGGGAGGTGGAGTTCGCTATTGAATTGCTGCCAAGCAAGGCACCAATTTCTAAAGTTCCATACCGGATGACTCCAACTAAACTTTGAGAGTTGAAGGAGTAGTTGTAGGAACTACTGGATAAGGGCTTTATCAAACCTAGTGTTTCGCCCTGGGGAGCTCCAGTATTATTCGTAAAGAAGAAGGACGAGCAATGAGAATGTGCATTGACTACCGTGAGATCAACAAGGTAACAGTGAAAAATCGATACCCATTACCTCGTATAGATAATCTGTTTGACCAGCTACTCGGAATGTAGGTCTTTTCGAAGATTGATTTACGGTTAGGGTATCATCAGGTGAAAGTTAAGACTGAGGATGTTGCGAAAACTGCTTTTCGAACCAGATATGGTCACTACGAGTTCCTGGTTATACCATTTGGGTTGACTAACACTCCAGCGATATGTATGGACCTAATGAACAAGGTTTTCCATGAATACCTGGACCAATTCGTAGTGGTATTCATTGACAATATTCTGGTATACTCTAGGAGTCCAGAAAAGCATGAAAACCATCTGAGGTTGGTGCTTCAGGTACTACGGGAAAAGAAGTTGTATGTCAAGTTGAAGAATTGTGAGTTCTAGTTGAAGCAGGTTGCATTTATTGGCCATGTCATGTTAGGAGGTGGTATCTTTGTTGATCCAGGTAAGATTGAAGCAGTGGTTGATTGGGTGAAACCGAAGGGTGTGCAAGATGTTCAGAGTTTCCTAGGACTGGTTGGGTATTACCAGCGGTTTGTAGAGGGATTCTCTAAGTTGTCTGGCCCTCTAACATGGTTGACAAGGAAGGATGTGAGATTTGATTGGATTGATGAGTGCGAGTAGAGTATTCAAGAGTTGAAACACCGACTTGTCACTAACCCAGTTTTAACCATCCCATCGGGGTTAAGTGGTTTTGTGATTTACAGCGACGCATCTCTGAAGGGTTTAGGATGTGTGCTGATGCATTAGGGGAAAGTAATTGCTTATGCTTCTCAACAACTCAAAGAGTATGAGAAGAATTACCCTACGCGTGATCTGGAGTTGGTGGCAGTAGTATATGCTTGGAAGATCTAGAGACACTACTTATATAGTGAACAGTGTGAGATCTTGACTGACCACCAGAGCATCAAATACTTTTTCATATAGAAGGAGTTGAACATTAGGCGGAGAAGGTGGTTGGAACTGATCAAGGACTACGATTGCACCATTAGCTATCATCCGAGGAAAGCTAACATGGTAGCTGATGCGTTGAGTTGGAAGTCAGAGCACGCGTCAGTATCTACAGTGATAACTCAGCATTATATCAGACGGGATCTTGAAAGCCTTGGTGTGGAATTGGTGGATGGTAATCATCAGACTTTCATTGCTAGTTTGGTGATCCAGCTAACATTATTTGAGAGGATTAAAGTCGCGCAGGCAAATAATGAGGAGTTAGTCGAGGTTGTAGAGAAGGTGTAGTAGGGATTGGCTTCAGATTTTAACATCTTCGAGGGAGGTACTTTAAGGTTTGGAAAAAGACTGTGTGTTCCAAACAATGAGGGGATAAGGAGGACGATTCTGGAGGAGGCGCATCGTTCTTTGTATACGGTACATCCAAGTAGCACACAAATGTATCGAGATTTGAGCAAATCTTTCTAGTGGAGTGGCATCAAAAAGGGAGATTACTTGATTTGTAGAGCAATGTCTGACGTGTCAGCAGGTAAAGGCTGAGCATCAGAGGCCAGTAGGGTCGTTGCAGCCATTGAGCATCCCGGAGTGGAAATGGGAGAACATCTCCATTGATTTTGTCACTAGGTTACCACCAGCACTTCACAGGCAGAACATAATTTGGGTAATCGTGGACAGGTTGACTAAATCTGCTCACTTTGTACCAATGAAGGTTAGCTAGTCCTTGAGTAGGCTAGAAGATCTATACGTGTAGGAGATAGTCAGAATGCATGGGGTACCAGTGTCCATTGTTTCAGATCGAGACCCAAGATTCACTCTCGGTTCTGGAAGAGCTTACAGGAAGCACTAGGAATGAATCTTACTTTCAGTACAGTATTCCACCCCCATACGGATGGACAGTCGAAGAGGACGATACAGATCTTGGAGGATATGTTACGGGCGTGTGTGTTAGACTTCGGTGGTAGTTGGATGCGATTCTTATCATTAGTGGAGTTCGCCTATAACAATAGCTTCCAAGTTAGTATCGGGATGACACCGTTCGAAGCATTGTATAGTCGAAGATTTTGGTCTCCTCTGTATTGGGATGAGGTTGGTGAATGGCAAATATTGGGTCCCGAACTTGTACAAGAGGCTTCTGAGAAGGTAAGATATATCAAGGATAGAATTAAATCGGCTCAGAGTTGGTAGAACAGTTACGCGGATATGTGCCGTTGTGAGTTCGAATTTGTGTTGAGGGGTAAGATGTTCCTGAGGATCGCTCTGATGAAGGGAGTGATGAGATTCGTGAAGAAGGGCAAGCTGAACTCGAGATATATCGGACTATTCGAGGTACTTAAACGAGTGAGTCTGGTAGCCTACAGGATTGCACTACCCCCAAAACTCTGTCGGATCCACGATGTATTCCACGTATCCATGTTGAGAAGGTACGTGTCGGATCCGTCACATGTGATTAGTTACGAATCTTTAGAGATTGGGGATGCTTTGGCGTACGAGGAGATACCATTCAGGTTCTAGACTAGAAAGTTCAGAAGCTGCGTACCAAGGAGATACCGTTAGTGAAAGTGTTGTGATGGAATCATGCGGTTGAGGAGGTTTCTTGGAAATTGGAGATGGAAATACGCTGGAAATATCCACATTTGTTCTAAGGGGTGATGTTTACAGGAACAATTTGGGTAAGTATGTGATGTATCTGTTGTTAGGGTGTTAATGTGTGGTTAGTCTCTAGGAGGGTTTTGTGATAAATGTGAACTCCCGAGACCCTGTGTATGTAACCACAGTATTCTTCTGCCATAAGTGAGGGTATGTAATAAATTTGGGACGGGACTGCTATGTGGGTGGCCGCTGGCACTTCCTAGAGTCGGGTATGCATTTTCGTTCTGTTGTTGAGTTATCGAGTAAGAGATTGCAAATTTTTAGGACGAAATTTTTGTAAAGAGGGGAAGTTGTAAGAACCCTACTTGAGAAATGTGGATTAAATAAATAAGTAAAGAGAAGGGAAAATTAGCAGGGCTCGTCGACGAGGCTCCTTCTCTCGTCGACGAAGTCCCTTCTACAGCTCGACGATGAGATTCAGAGGTTCGTCGACGAGTGAATATTGAGGGATTTTGGAAATTATGAAATCTCAGGCTCGTCGACGAGGCCAACTCCATTGTTGATGAACTCCCTTCTTATGCTCATCGACAAGGACGCCGTCTCGTCAACGACGTTGGCCAGGTCAACTAAGTTATAAATATCTATTTCATTGCTTAATGGAGAAGAAACCAAAATCCTCTCTCTCTCTCTCTCTAAAACTCGAACCCACTCTCTCTCTTCCTCTCTCTAAGATTCCGGCTATCTGTTACCTGAATCGACGATCCAGCATTACTACGTGGATCAGGGGAGGAATCTCTATGGTTATAGAGGATCAGATCTTTGTTTTGAGGATTCTCGGGTTTTGCCCTAAAATCGAGGTAGGGTCCGATTCATTTTTGGTTCGAAAGATATGTAGTGGATAGGATTATATTAAAGTTGTGTTCTCAATTCTTAGATTTTGGGAACTTGGTTCGCTGTTTTGGAGCCGTTTAGTTTGTGTTTTGGTTTTTGGGGAAATGTAAGGAGTTTCTGTTTATATCAGTTATTTTATTAATCTGAATCAATAAAATTATGGTTTACGATTCTACGGATGTTTTGGTTACTTATTTGGGAAAATCTATCGGGTGAAATTACGGGATTTTTGGGTTTACAGTTTTTGGGAAACTTGGGAGTTTGGGATTTCATCTCCATTTTGTTGAAAAGCTATATATTTGGTTAAATTGTAATATTAAGATGGTCGTACCTTTGATTATGTTAAACTGTTTTTTCGGAGTATTTGTTATGAGATTATTTGTTTACCCAAATAAGTGTGGAATGAGCTGATATATTGAAGATATATTTTGTGAAAAAGCGTGTCGATTAACTATCGTAGGCTGTGAATGATGTATTTTGTGGAAAAGCATGCTGGTTAACTACCATAGGCTTTGAGTAATTGAAATAAGATAAAGGAACATGAGTTCCAAATTGTTCCAGGTTTTGCGAAAATGCCGAGTCGGGATAAAATCGAAGGCCTAGGACAATTGAAGCGTGTTGGTTAACAACCGAAGGTTGAGATATAAGGCGTGCCGGAATAATATCATAGGCGTCTGAGTCGGTTAACTACCATAGGCTTAGATCTTCGACTTGAGGTCGAGGGTGTGAAATACCCCCTATGATTTCAGTTGGTCACCGAAGGGTATGAGTTTGTAACATGTTTGCACCGGTTGAACGTTGTGGGGCTTAGGGTACGCCAGGTTACCAGGGGCACTGTGTCGTGCGGCCAGCTTAGGCCGAAAAGTGTGACGACACTAGACCAAGGTGTTTTGTGAGATGTATACTGAATTGTATTGTGAAAAATACTGGAATTGTGAAATGTTTATGTTTTACTGTTGAAATAACACTCATGTATCCACACACTGATATAACCTGTTTCTTCCTTACTAAGAGGTGTCTCACCCCTATCATACAAATGTTTTTCAGGTCCTTCGAGTAGCCGGCCCTAGCATTCTAGCATTTTAGGAGCATGGGTGTTGGTTAACATTGTTTAGGTACTTGTGTAAGTACTAAACCGTGGTCACGGTGTCATTTTGAGTTATATGGATACCTGGGGATTGTGTTTTGTATTATAGGACTAGATCCTAATTGATTACGCGCTTAAATTGCATAATTAGGTGTTTTAATTCATGCATTACGAATTATATTTTTACTTAAATGCCTAATTAATCTCAATAAATTAACACTGTGTCATATTTATAACATTTGGGTTTTATTGAGTAAATTATGAATTTTTGGTATATTTTTTTATCACAAGGCGATTATTGGAAACTAAAAATCGACGGTACTTTGTAATCTATGCGCAACTCTCTCATTCGAAATCCGATTCCAATGATTCAAGAGGCTGTAAAACGACAAGATAATGCTCTACAATTTTCATGTTTTGCATTTTGAGAAATACTAGCTGCATCAAGGTCTAAATTGGATGTGAAGTTATCATACACTGTTTTATGGACTATTTTAGTATTACTCCGTAATCTAAGCGTAACTTTCTCGTACAAGCTCTGATCGAGACGATTCAAAATTCTTGGGAAAGCCAAGAAAGAGATCTACAACTTTAGTGTTTTGAGGTTTGAGAGATATAGGCTTTAGTATGGTAAAAATTGGGCTTATTTGTGAGGGGATAGAAAGTTAAAATGGAGCAAACAAAACAAGAAATTGAAGAAGAAAAAGGGATGTGGGCCGGGTCCATTGATGTGACCTGGCCATGCAACTTAAGAGGTGCTAGGGAGAACTCTTTGGGCTGGCACGTGAAGGGCTGAAGGGCAAGAAAGGAAAAGAAAAGAAAAGAAAAGAAAAGGAGGTAAGGTAGGGTTGAGATATTAATTTCTATTAAGGGGGGCTCTCTTGGGTTGTGCGGCTGCAAAAAGTAGAGACAGCAGCTGTTGCTGCTGTGTTGGAGGAGCTCCTACGACTATCTTCCATCTCTCTCTCTCTCTCTCTCTCTCTCTCTCTCTCTCTCTCTCTCTCTCTCTTGTTTATTTAATGTTGTTTTGTTAAGTTATTATTTATGTTTTATTGTCATTTTCCATGGATATTTTAAAGTATTGTTTGGATTATTTATTAATTAAGTATTCATATTTTAAGTTATTGTTGGGTTTATCACTCTCTCACTCTTATCTTGTTTAATATTTTTAATGGTGGTTTTAATACATTGTTTGACTAGTTTTAATGTTGGATTGAATATTTTTCTTTACTTTATTATTTGAGTGGTTTACTAGATTAATCAATGTCTTGTCTTTTATTTTTGTTATTACAAATGCTTTTAAGGATGAATTAATTTGTTGTTTTAATTTAGTATACATTTAGTAGTGATTGGAATGATTTTAGGTTAGATTAATTAGTTTTCTTTTAGTTTTGGTATACATCTAGTTTATTGTTCTTTTGAGTTGTTGTCTTTTATTTTATTATTGCAAAGATTTATTGTGGAAGTAATTTGACCTAAAAATTTTGGATTGCAAGCATGTGGGGCTAAGTTTCATAACTTGGGTTGTGGGTTAATGTCGGTTGTTTTCCATGATTTATTAATTTCCCTTTGAGATCTATTGTTGGGTTTATTTTAATTTATTTAGTTGAACTTTATTTATTGTCTAGTTTAGTCTATGTTCATTTATTTAAGTCATTGTTAGGTTCGGTTTAAGTCTAGATATCGTAGGATCTATCTATTTTGTCTAAGTCGCTATTGTGTATAGTCGGTTCATTATCCTTAAGTCATTGTTGAAGTGTGATTTTAGTTATCTTTGTTTTGTTATTTGAATTTTTAATTGGTGAGTTGTTTGATTGGTTTTATGCGTGTTAGGTTCATGGTTTAAGTTTTGCGTCATTTTAATTCCATCACAAATTTTCAAAATCC
Organism: Malania oleifera; assembly: GCF_029873635.1. Lineage (NCBI taxonomy): Eukaryota > Viridiplantae > Streptophyta > Magnoliopsida > Santalales > Ximeniaceae > Malania > Malania oleifera. Next base: position 83,128,332 of record NC_080420.1, read on the forward strand.
CAAGATTTCGAATCTAAAACATGTTCAGTAAAATTTGTTTTCTTATTTTCTTCTCCTTTTTCGCACTAGTTTAAACTAATCGGCATTCCCTGTGGAGACGATCTGACCTATTTGGGTTAATTATTACATGACGTAGCTCCTATACTTGTGATAACCTTAGTGCTACTCATTTTTAGAAGTAAGTCACTAATGTTGTATAGACTCTGGTATGATGTTACGAATGTATTTGGTTAAATTATTCCGCTATGCATATACATTGTGTACGTGATGATGTATAGGGTATGCGTGAACCCTGTATGGTCGGACCCTTATATTGTGTAGTATCATGGATGGTTGTATGATACAGGGATATGTTAGGTTACTAAATCACACCCTTTGTCCCATTTCAGAGTTCAAGGCGCGATAGTAGGCTTGTCTTCACTCAGTGAGTCGCATAAGAGTCGACTTGTGTGAGTCAACTCAGCAATCCGAATTTGAGTTGCAATAAAGTTGACTCGTGCGAATCAACTTAAGGATCCGTATTCGAGTTGCCCCTTGTGGGTTGACCCGGTTATGTAGGTAGGCTCGGGGGAGTTTTGGCCCGTGTCAGGTCTTCAATCACATGTGGGCCTTGAGTCTTAGGAGAGTGGGCTTGAGGGATGTTTTTTGAAATTGGGCCTCGGGTTCGGTTGAGGGTTTCAGTGGGCTTGGCTATGGAGATGGCCCTTGAGTATGTTTAAAGTTCCAGTGGGCTTGGTTAAAAATTCAAACCCGGGCCCGGGTTTTAAAACGTGCATTGGCCTAAGGTTAATTTTTTAAAATGGGTCGGCCCGCTCATTTCATTGAAACAATGTCTCATTGATTTTTTTAAAATGGGCCGGCCTACTCTCTTTTTAAAAGCAAGGCCCGATTTTATTTTTAACATGGGTCGCCCCGCTCATTTCTTTAAAACAAGGTCTTATTGATTTTTAAAATGGGCTAACCCACTCTCTTTTAAAAACAGGGCCCGATCATTTTTTAAACGGGCCGACCTATGTGGATTTTAAAACACAGAATAGAGCCAAAAGGTCCTTAAAATCAAGAAAACCCAAAAGGATTCTACAATGAGGCCTAAAGCCAAGGTATTAGAAGGGGCAGACGAATCCAGACCCGGAATCCAGACCCGGGTCAGAGACTAGTTCCGGGTCTGAGCTCAGGTCCGAGACCTGAGGGCAAGGGGGTACCTGTGTTCACATTGCACACACAATTCGCAAATTGACTTGAATTAAATAAATGACGGGTACTGGGATTTTTCCTTAGCCGCTCTTCTCCTTCTTCTTCACTACTCCCTTCTCTATTTATCTGTTATAGAGCTTGGTTCTAAATCAATTCCTTCTACCTTCTGTGCTTTGAATTCTGCAGGTTCTTCTCCTCTACTCCCTAAACCATGTGCTGTAGAGCTTGCACCTATTCTGACCCTTCCCATTCCGTTCTCTACTTTG